>NC_041393.1:388559756-388628103 GCF_002162155.2 Triticum dicoccoides | reverse complement strand
GGGGGGGGGTAGCTACACTACAAAAAAATACACTTCCGTGATGATACGTGTTTGTCACAATAGGTCGCATTTTTTGTCATGCATGTACATCCATGACGATTTTATGACAGAATCAAGATAGTCATACATGTTCTGTCGTAGAAGTGTTCCATGACATTACCAAAATTATCATCACGGAAGTGTCCACTTCCATGATGATAAATCGCGCGTCACAGAAGTGCTTTCATCAAGGGTGACCGACACGTGGCATCCACCGTAACGGAACACCGTTAAGCTATCGGGTCGGATTTTGGATCCGATAACCTGATAACAGCCCCGACCAATGGGGATATTCCACGTCTAAAATCATCATTGGCTGGAGGAAACACATGTCGGCTCACCGTTGGAACAGATGTCATCCGCTCATTGGACCGAAGGCACCTATGATACGGCGACATGTGGCACGGCCCAATAGAGGCCCATTCCTGTGAAAAGGCCAGCCCGTTTGACTTGGTCAAAAGGTAGCGGGCCGGCCCACGAAAAGCCTGTTAACTGCCTGTTCGCATATAGCCCATTTACAGCCTGCTAACCCAGGGCCCATTACGCCCTATCCGAATTAGGCCCAGTAGCGTCATCTGGGCTGTCCAATATGATTCCAGCCCGTTTTAACTTCCGGCCCATGTGTGGCCCATGACTTCTTTCGGCCCATATGAGGCCCTTTGTAACTCTTGGCCCATTAACGGCCCATGGTGAAACTAGCCCGTAATGAACAGTGTATCACTTTATACCCATTAACGGCCCGTTATTCTATTGGGCCGTTTCCATCCCAAGTTATCTTTCGGCCTTCTAAGGGCCCATTGATTGTTGGGCTCATTTTTGGCATTCGGTTACATACGGCCCGTTACTATCATTTTCTGCTTGTGGGCCAAATTCAGCCCGTCGTTACAGTCGGCCCATTTGCGGACCGTTAATACGTTGGGCTGTTTTCATGTCAAAAAAATCAGTTGGGTTGTTTTCATAGAGTTATCAAATACGGTCTATTAACGACCCGTTATAGTCCACGAATTGTACGGCCCATGATTGGCAAAATGATGATACGCCCCATAGAAGGCCCATGGATCTATGGCCCGTATGAGGCCCATGGATCTACGGCCTGTAGAAGGCCCATGGGTCGTACGGCCCGTAGAAGGACCATGGACCCTAAGGCCCATAGAAGGCCCATGGACTATAAGGCCCGTATAGAAGGCCAATGGATCCTACGGCCCGTATAGAAGGCCAATGGATCCTACGGCCTGAAGAAGGCCCATGGATCATACGGCCTGCAGGAGGCCCACGGTTACAACAGTCCGTGTGTTGCCATGATTATTTTGGCCTAGTTACTAAAAATAGGCTATTGTGGCCACTAGAAAAACACAGAAAAAGAACTGCAGTGACTACAAGCAAACAACTAAACAAGACAATAAGGAAATAAATAAGCAAGCAATTAAGGCTAGCCTATTACCGCTGTTACACATATTACATCCACTGGGCATCAAAGTTCGCCACCAGTGCAAATATAGGGAACAAAGCAGCATATTACATACACTAGCCGTCAAAATTGGCCACCAGTGCAAATAAACGCGGCAGCAAAACAAGAGCATAACTGAAACAACTTCAGAAGAGCTCAAGAAACGTCATCCCGAGTATCCACCATGCTGGCAATAAGCTTAGCAAGCTGATTAGCTTTGTCCTGTTTGGCACTAAAATCCTCCAACGCTTGCTGTTGCACCAGAAAGTGTGCTTCTGAATGCTCCAGGGACTTCCGCAGTCCTTCCGCTTCTTGTCGCAGCACAGCTGATCGATGTCTTTCAGCTTGTAGTTGAGACTCAAGAAACCGAACTGATTTAGACAGTGAGTTTGAATAGCTTGTGCAAGCGGTAGTGGCCAGTAACTCGAACACTAAACCAAGACAGGACTTTGGGGTTGTGTCGCTGTCTTCAAGATAGTCTTCCTTAGCTGTTTTATCAGCTTTGTTGGAGACCAACAAGGATGTGTCACTATCCTGAACCTTATCTGCATTACTTGTTTTACCATTTCTTAATAAGGCACTCTTCCCCAATATTCTGTCAGCATTCTAACAGAAGAAACAAGCAGACACATAACAAGTTTAGCATGTACTAGTGTATGAAACTCATTTCGGTGAACCAGTTCATTAGTAAGGTGGACATGATTAAACTACCAAGTCTTCTATTGCCAAGTACTAGTACATAATAAAAGCATCAAACAAACATATATCTATGTCCTATGGTCACTGCATTGTCTTGCCAAATCAAAATAGAGACACGGTTCAAATCATATCAGTTCAAGACAAAGCAGCAATGAAAGAATACAAAGCGTGGGAAACTACACGGCACAACAAGATTTCAGATGGGTACCACGGGTCTACATGTACAACAACACTATTGGCTCTGTTGTGATGCTAGTAATGTGCATGATATGAAAGTCAACTATATACACAATTGAAATTGAAATCAAAAGAGCTATTGATAAGATCAAACCTATTAAAGAAACATGCGCGAACATACCTGCTGTGCCATTGGAGTTTCAATTGGATCCTTCAATTTTAAAATAAGTTTGTATCAGTAAATACAGTGATACAAGAGCAAAGCAATCATAGTTAAAAAAGGCGCGCCTAAGCGAGCGCTTAAGCGCGCCTAGGCTCTAGGCATTGGCAAAACGCATTGCGCATAACTATGCTTAATCTATGCACAACTGCGCATAAGCATGTGCTTTGGTCAGTAAAGCGCAAGGCGCTGGCAAAACGCACAATTAACGCCTAGCGCTTTTTTGAACTATGATAGCAATGGAATCTTAAATTAGAACATTTGTTCTTCAGGTTTAGGCACTTGTTCTACATGAACAGAGTACAGTAAGATACAAGAATATAATACTTAAAAATAGAAAATGAGCTCATAGACCTTACCACATTCTTGGTTCGGGACCAGTACAGAACAAGGCATTCCGAGTCATCGTCCAGTAAATGTGTCTCAGGAGAATGTAAGGGAATTTGATGAATTTCTTTGCCGGTGAAGTACATTTTCTTCAGGTAATTCCGATACTGCCACCAAGCATTCTTGAAGATAGCAGAGGTATTAGCACAGGTTACCTCATCCTGAGTTTCCAAATCGGTCCTTCTCTATAGAGAAAAATGGGAAAATTTGTTGTATTATAACCATCATGGAGGTAGGATGTATGGGACTAAGCAAAGTAATTGCCATGAATAACATTACTTACACATAACTCCTGGACAAACACCTGGAACTGGCATTTTCCTTCATCTTCAGTATAATATTTCCAAGATGGGAAGATACACACATATGATTTAACAACATCAAATGCGATAGATGCTAAACTACGACTAGCTGGTTGTGCTTCCTCCACAGGAATAGGCGTACTAACTGGTGGAGTTGGGGTTCGCCGTGATAGTACTGGCCCTTTGGGCACTGGAGCTGCCTTACTAACTGCTCTTGTTTGGAAGCACTTTGGTGGAGATGGTGCTGTGTCGACAGGAACTGGGTTACTATCGGCTGGGGTTGGGGTTAGATTGGGTGAAGCTGGTTCTCTGTCCATTGTAGTAGGGGTACAATCTGCGAGAGTTTGGGTTATGTGTGGTAGGGCTGGTTCTTGTGCATGTACAACCGAGGTGCTATCTCCACCAAGAGGTAGCACTATTTTATTTGAAGGCCGTGTTTTTATTCCGCTAGATACTGGCATCACCCGCTCCAATTCAAATGGCTGATAAACAGGAAACATAGTTGAATGTACAGACATTGTATAAGAGACAGATGCAATAGATAGTGTGGAAAAAAGAGGGCATGAAATAGTTGACATGTATATTGTTTAACTAAAACGGATAGCATGACATAATTCCAGTAGGCCAGCCGCCCTGTATCTTTGACGTGGGCAAACACAAATTCGGTGGCACTCTTTATCGATCGCGCAGCCACACACTTCATCCTTGTTTTCAATTCTATCAATATCTCACGTCCATGACTCCGAGTCACACATATTGCATATGTTACATTTTTCTGATTGAGATATCATCAACACATTGCCTCTGTTTCGCACAAACCATCTCTCTCACACCCACCCACGTACGTACCTGCACCTAAAGAAGAAGTGCACGCAGGACTCACGTACTCATGTCTTGTTCCGGGCCACACCCGCGCGGGTACATGGTGGAGTTCGTTTCTGTACGAAAAGCCAGCCCACATGATAATTTGACGCGTGTAGCGGTTGTTTACTCGAAGGAGGGTCGGGTACCACACCTAGAATATAAAACGATTGCCGTGGGAAAATGGAAAAATGGGTTTGTCTCTCGTCACACCATCTCACACAAGGCCGCCATGGCCTCACTCTCAGTGTTGGTCAGTGATCCGGCCACATCCCGTCCGCCGGCGAAAAGGGAGGATGTGCATCGTCTCTCCGTTCGACGGCGTTGAGGCAGCTTGTCCCAATCTGTGGTACCCGCCGTTCTCTCTGACCAAGCTCCGGCCTGGTAGGGCCTTCGCAACTTGCTCGCTGCCGCAGTATGGGTAGATCCCGGCGACCCTCAGGTACAGCTTCCTCCGGCCTAGCTCCACTTCCCATCTTCCCATGTTGCTGCATGTGGATCTTCTTTAGTTGTTTGCTTAAATCATATCTTGGCCGACGTACTTTCCATCTTGCAATCTCGTCCTCAAACCATTTTTGATAAACCACCATGTGCTATCTTTCCCTTTTTACATGGAACATGCTTCTTTTTTGTCGGCGTATGTGTCTTCAACTCATGTTATTGGGCAGTAATTGTTTCCTTTCGGCCTCCTTTTGCAAACAGGGCTATCCATTTTCACCTCATTGCTATTGCGACCTTTTGGTGAACTGCACAAATCGCTTTTCTGAAGAGTGTTTTGTGCAATTCCACCAAAATGTCACACGGGCAATGTTTTTACATTTTTGTGGGACTGCGGAAAGGGAGATTGGTTTTGCTATCCTCCTCATCCAACTCCGTGCCTAATCTTCTCCAACAAGAAGTTAATCCTAAAGAGAGATTGTAGAGGTGATCTGCTTCTATTTATGTGTGTTATGTTTCATCATCTACATCCACTATTATTGTAATCGCACTGACTGGATATCTTTGCAAACAGGGATGGTCCGCCCGATTTTAGTGGAGCTGCACAAAATGATCGGATTGTGGTGTCCTTCATACACCTCTTTTTGGCCACAGAGCTGGGTCAAACTAGCTGCCAAGCAACAAACACTGTGCCAAGCAAATGGAGCCATGTCTACGAACAACATCGATCAATTATATATTTTTTCTTTATTTGTACACCTTCTCACAACTTTGTCTTCAGTTGTGATGTGAATATTGGCGCTGATCTGTGAACCATTGAGATGCATTAGCCATGGTAGTTTCATTTGTATTTGATGGAATGTTGTAACGAGATAATCTCGAGGCAAGACACATGAATCCTAAGTTGAAACCTTTTTTTCCTATGGGAACCAGAGTTGAAACCTTCATAGCATCATAGTACAATTTCATCAAAATTATGCATACATATAAACAAATCCTGAAGTATTGATAGCAATGCCAGAAACAATTCAACTTTGTTTCGCCGAAATGTTGGACATCCTTCATCCGACTCCACCTGCCATGCAGCAATATTGAGTGCACAACACAACTTCAGGGAAAGATTCACCCCGGTCGTTGCACCGCAGTAGTAATGACTAGTGAGCAGTCAAATCACAGAGCCCCACCTTCGCCACAGTAAGTTGCTCGGACAAAGCAACCATCATTTCTCTGTTCCTTGAATCCACTGGTACTCCCATTGAGGGAGTCCTAGACTAGGGGGTGTCCGGATAGCCGAACTATCATCATTGGCCGGACTCCAAGACTATGAAGATACAAGATTGAAGACTTCGTCCTGTGTCCGGATGGGACTTTCCTTGGCGTGGAAGGCAAGCTTGGCGATATGGATATGTATATCTCCTACCATTGTAACCGACTCTGTGTAACCCTAGCCCTCTCCGTTGTCTATATAAACCGGAGGATTTTAGTCCATAGGACGAACAACAATCATACCATAGGCTAGCTTCTAGGGTTTAGCCTCCTTGTTCTCGTGGTAGATCCACTCTTGTAATACCCATATCATCAATATTAATCAAGCAGGACGTAGGGTTTTACCTCCATCGAGAGGGCCCGAACCTGGGTAAAAACATCGTGTCCCTTGTCTCTTGTTACCATCCGCCTAGACGCATAGTTCGGGACCCCCTACCCGAGATCCACCGGTTTTGACACCGACATTGGTGCTTTCATTGAGAGTTCCTCTGTGTTGTCGCGCATAGGCCCGATGGCTCCTTTGATCATCAACAACAACGCGGTCCAGGGTGAGACTTTTCTCCCCGGACAGATCTTTGTATTCGGCGGCTTTGCACTGCAGGCCAATTCGCTCGTCCATCTGGAGCAGATCGAAAGCTATGCCCCTGGCCATTAGGTCAGATTTGGAAGTTTGAACTTCACAGCCGACATCCGCGGAGACTTGATCTTCGACGGATTCGAGCCACAACCGAGCGCGCCGCACTATCACGATGGGCACGACCTAGCTCTGCCGCCGGACAGTGCCCTGGAGGCTGCATAAGAGTCCGCTCCGACCGTTAACTCGGAACCGACTGCGCCGATCAAGGATGGGTGCCTAGACACCACCTCGGGGGCTGCTACCTCTACCGCGATGGAGCCGAATACCGACCCTGTCCCTTGTGAAGCTCGTGACTCCGAGGTGCCGGACTCCTCACTGGACTCCGAACCTCCCGTGCCTCTACCAATCGAATCCGATTGGGCGCCGATCATGGAGTTCACCGCTACGGACATCTTTCATCACTCGCCTTTTGGCGACATCCTTAACTCACTAAAGTATCTCTCATTATCAGGAGATCCCTGGCCGGACCACGGTCAGGACGGTTGGGATGCGGACGACGAAGAAATTCAAAGCCCACCCACCACCCACTTTGTAGCCACTGTCGACGACCTAATCGACATGCTAGACTTTGACTCCAAAGACATCGACGGTATGGACGATGATGCCGGAGACAACCAAGAACCAGCGCCTACGGGGCACTGGAAAGCCACCTCGTCATACGACATATACATGGTGGACATCCCAAAGGATGGGAACGACGATGGAACAACGGAGGAGGACCCCTCCAAGAAACAGCCTAAGCGTCGGCGTCAGTGGCGCCGCTCTAAATCCCGCCACAGTAAGAATGGAGATTCTGGCCCCGGAGACAACAACACCCCAGATAGTGCCGAAGACAACCCCCTCCAGCAAGATTCAGCACAGGAGGATGGAGAAGCCAGCCCTCATGAGAGAGCGGCAGACAAGGAGGAAGAGGACGATAATTACATGCCTCCCTTTGGAGACGAGGCAAGCCTCGATGGCGACGAATTCGTCATGCCTGAGGATCTCGTCGAACAAGAGCGTTTTAAATGCAGGCTTATGGCCACGGCAAGTAGCCTCAAGAAAAAGCAGCAACAACTTAGAGCTGACCAAGATCTGCTAGCCGACAGATGGACCGAAGTCCTCGCGGCCGAAGAGTACGAACTCGAACGCCCCTCCAAAAGCTACCCCAAACGCAAGCTGCTGCCCCGATTAGAGGAGGAAGCATACAAACCCACATCACCAGCGCAGAATATGGCCGACCGGCCACCTCGTGGCCGCGACAGAGAAGCCTCCAGGCCCTCCACTAAAGCCGTACCTCGGCATCGCTCGAAAAGTACAAAGCCACGAGGGAATGCGCCGGACTTGCGAGACATATTGGAGGATAAGGCAAGACAATCAAGATGGATCTATGGATCATGTGGGCGCCCCACAATTTGCGACAATGACCGTCGCGCCGGATACAGCAACCCCGGCCGGGCCAAACACAGTAGACAAAGCTCGCTTGAGCTACGTCGTGATATAGCCCAATATAGAGGCATCGCACACCCACTATGCTTCACAGATGAAGTAATGGATCATCAAATCCCCGAAGGGTTCAAACCTGTAAACATCGAATCCTATGATGGCACAACAGACCCCGCGGTTTGGATCGAAGACTATCTCCTTCATATCCACATGGCCCACGGTGATGATCTTCACGCCATCAAATACCTCCCGCTCAAGCTTAAAGGACGAGCTCGGCACTGGCTTAATAGCTTGCCAGCAGAATCAATTGGGTGTTGGGAGGACCTGGAAGCCGCATTCCTTGATAACTTCCAGGGCACATATGTGCGACCACCAGACGCCGATGACCTAAGCCACATAATTCAGCAGCCAGACGAATCGGCCAGACAATTCTGGACACGGTTCTTAACCAAGAAAAATCAAATCGTCGACTGTCCGGATGTAGAGGCCCTTGCAGCCTTCTAGCATAACATCCGTGACGAGTGGCTTGCCCGGCACCTAGGACAGGAAAAGCCGAAATCTATGGCAGCCCTCACATCACTCATGACCCGCTTCTACGTGGGAGAGGATAGCTGGCTAGCCCGCAGTAACAACCTCAACAAAAATTCTGGCAGTCCGGATACCAAGGACCGTAATGGCAGGTTGTGTCGCAACAAGCACAAACGCCGCATTAACGGCGATAATACTGAGGATACGGCAGTCAACGCCGGATTCAGAGGCTCCAAACCCGGTCAACGGAAAAAGCCATTCAAAAGAACTACTCTGGGTCCGTCCAACTTGGACCGAATACTCGACCGCTCGTGCTAGATACACAGCACCCCCGAAAATCCAGCTAATCACACCAACAGGGATTGTTGGGCATTCAAGCAGGCAGGCAAGTTAATTGCCAAAAACAATGACAAGGGGCTGCATAGCGATGACGAGGAAGAGACCCGGCCGCCAAAACAATAGAGGACAGAAGGGTTTCTCCCCACAAGTGCGGACGGTGAACATGATATACGCAACCCACATACCCAAAAGGGAGCGGAAGCGTGCACTCAGGGACGTATATGCGATGGAGCCAGTCGCCCCAAAGTTCAATCCATGGTCCTCCTGCCCGATCACCTTTGATCGAAGGGACCACCCCACCAGCATCCGCCATGGCGGATTCACCGCGTTGGTTCTAGACCTAATCGTCGATGGGTTTCACCTCACTAGAGTCCCGATGGACGGCGGCAGCAGCCTGAACCTGCTTTACCAGGATACAGTGCGCAAGATGGGCATAGACCCCTCAAGGATTAAACCCACAAAGACGACCTTCAAAGGCGTCATACCAGGTGTAGAGGTCAATTGTACAGGCTTAGTGACACTGGAAGTGGTCTTCGGATCCCCGGATAACTTCCGAAGTGAGGGGTTAATCTTCGACATAGTCCCGTTCCGCAGCGGCTATCATGCATTGCTCGGACGAACCGCGTTTGCAAAATTCAATGCGGTGCCACACTACGCATACCTCAAGCTCAAGATAACAGGCCCTCGAGGAGTCATCACGGTCAACGGAAACACTGAACGCTCTCTCCGAACAGAGGAGCATACAGCGGATCTCGCGGCTGAAGTGCAGAATAGCCTCTTAAGGCAATTCTCGGGTCCGGCCGTTAAGCGACCGGACACCGCCAAGCGCACCCGGAGTAACCTACAACAAGACCACCTGGCACATTCCGAGCACGCGTAGCAATGCGGCCCCAACCCCAGCCCTTGCAAAATTGCAAAACCAGTACTCCGCGTACATCACTACGCTCTGAAGATACCATGGGCATAGAGGGAGGGGCACGACCACGGCAGGCCCAGAGTGCGGCTCAACCACACCAAGGGCTCCCAAGTGTGTCATCCTTTTTTTTCTTTTTTTTTCCTATCCTCAGGACTCCATTTACTAGAGGCCCTATCCGGCAGTAGACCTGCCGAACTCACGATGCAACAGCCAGGAAAGAAGAAAGGCCACGCCGAGCATCCAGGTGGTCTCCATTACGAGCATTATACCTGTTTTATGCACCATTCCGCAGCCTACCCCTGGAGGGGGACATGTTAAATAGTTCCATCCCTTGCTTATCGCACTATTTGTATCATTCTGCATTCATGGCAGTACCTTTTAAATAAACAATGCATGTGTTCATCTATGACATGCTGCATCCATACACTTTGGTACGGCTAAATACACCAGGGGCTTAAGTTCCCCACATTATGGTGTGATAAGTCTGAACACTTTCACAAGTGCGGCACCCCGAACTTATAGAATTATATGCATCGGCTCCGAATCATGTCTTGGGTCAATAGTTGGGTTTGCCCGGCTCCCATGTTTTGGTGCCTTACGTTCCGTTATATCGGCTAAGGTAGCGATGGGAGAACCAATGCGATTGTGCCCCAGTTGAGCTGGGCGAGCACCTCAGTGGAGAAAGCTAAAACTGACCGTCATGATGGGGCGAGAGCCGGTCGCTGTTCGAGAGGTTTTTTCGAGTCCCTAAAGACTTATGCCGCTTAGAGCGAGGAACCGGCTTTGTCCGGCCCAGGCGTGGATAGCACCCCGAATTCGGCCTTCCGAACACTAGGGGCTTCGCCGAAATTTAAAATTATAGAATTCTATGGCTAAGTGAGAGTTTTCAAGCATTATAAGTCCGGTTGCCTCGTTCGTCGTGTTGGGCGCCTCCCTAGATGGACCCAAAAATGGGAACAAGAGCGCTCAAGTTTATCCCGAACACCCCAGCACTCGTGGCATGGGGGCTGAAGCCGACGACTTGCCATCTCTCAGATTTGATAAACGGCCGCACAGAAGGTAATATTTTAAATTAACAAGCGTTGCTTAGCGCATATGAACAAAGTTTTCAGCGCACAGGATAACAAAATACGAGTCTACTCAAATATTACATCGTTGGAGCACTAGCCCGCAATAATGCGGGCACCCTTCAGGACACCCTAATAATACATTTCGGGCGTGCGATACTCCTTGCCCGGTGGTGGCGGGTCCGTCACAAGCTTCTCAGCGTCCATCTTGCCCCAGTGCACCTTAGCACGGGCAAGGGCCCGACGGGCACCTTCAATACAGGCAGAGCGCTTGATGACTTCAATCCACGGACAGGCGTCCACCAGCCGCCGCACCAGGCCGAAGTAGCTCCCAGGCATGGCCTCTTTGGGCCACAGCCGAACTATGAGGCCCTTCATGGCCTGTTCGGCCACCTTGTGGAGCTCGACCAGCTGCTTTAGCTGGTCGCTAAGGGCACCGGATGTCCGGCCTCAGCATACTGAGACTAGAACACCTTCTCCGTCGAGCTCCCCTCCTCGGCTCTGTAGAAAGTGGCAGCGTCGAACATGCTACGGGGCAGATCTGCGAACGCTCCTGGAGAGCTCCGAATTCGGGTAAGTAACAGGTAATTCACTTTTACATGTGAAAGTGCTAGTTATCGACTAGAGGGGGGGGGTGAATAGGCGATTTTTATCAAAGTCTTCAAAACGTGGAAGTTTCGAAGACAAACAATAGAAATAACCTAATTGATATGCAGCGGAAGATAAACTACAACAAGCAAGCCATAGTCAAGTATGCAATAGCGTTAACGTACGAAGACTAATAGCAGCTAGGTAGTAGGATCAGGATGGAATATAGTATGAAACCAATCAACAATAGTAGTCAAGCAATGAAGTCAATCAGATAAGACAGATAAGCAATGACTTCACGAAGACAAACTCAAAGTAAAGGAGGAAAGAGATAGAACCAGTTGCTTGTTGAAGACACATGATTTGTTGGACCAGTTCCAGTTGTTGTGACAACTGTAC
This sequence comes from Triticum dicoccoides, assembly GCF_002162155.2. Classification (NCBI taxonomy): domain Eukaryota; kingdom Viridiplantae; phylum Streptophyta; class Magnoliopsida; order Poales; family Poaceae; genus Triticum; species Triticum dicoccoides. Next base: position 388,616,368 of record NC_041393.1, on the reverse strand, counting down.
GTCTGGTTAGGGAGGCTGAGATTCAACTCAGAAGACCGTGTCTTCACCTTATTCCCCTTGAGCTAAGGACACTTAGTCCTCGCCCAATCACTCTAGTAAGTCTTCAAGGTAGACTTCCGAACCTTCACAGACTTCGTTCACCCGACAATCCACAATGACTCTTGGATGCTCAGAACGCGACGCCTAACCGGCTGGAGGATTCACAGTCCTCAAGTGTAATAAGTCTTCAGGTCACACAGACAGAAAGGCTTCAGTGATGCCTAACACTCTTTGGCTCTGGGTGTTTGGGCTTTGTCCTCGCAAGGATTTTTCTCTCTCTCAAATGCTTCGAGGTGGGTTGCTCTCAAACGACAAAAGCCGTAAACTAACTCTGAGCAGCTACCAATTTATGGTGTAGGGGGTGGGCTATTTATAGCCACTAGGCAACCCGACCTGATTTGTCCAAAATTACCCTGGGTCACTAAGGAACTGACACGTGTTCCAACGGTCAGATTTCAAACACACGCGGCAACTTTACTTGGGCTACAAGCAAAGCTGACTCATCCAGCTCTGGATAAGGTTTACTCTCATTGTCTTCGCTTGAAGACATAGGATTTGAGTTGAGCATCACTTCAGTCACTCTGACTTAGTTCACTTGGACCCCACTTAACAGTACGGTGGTTCCTATGACTCAACAAAGAGGAAAAGGAAGCAACGAATCCACACAGTCTTCGCGCTCCATAGTCTTCATGCAATGTCTTCTCATGTCATAGTCTTCAATATGAATATCTTCTCATACCACCATTGTCTTCAATGTCTTCATACATTTTTAGGGGTCATCTCCGATAGGTAAACCGAATCAATGAGGGACACTACCTGTGTTATCCTGCAATTCTCACAAACGCATTAGTCCCTCAACCAACTTTGTCGTCAATACTCCAAAACCAACTAGGGGTGGCACTAGATGCACTTACAATCTCCCCCTTTTTGGTGATTGATGACAAACTGGTTGAAGTTTTCAACGGGGATAAATATGTGAAATTGTAAGGATAGGAAATAGTCTTCATAAGTTGCAAGGGCTCCCCCTGAAGATGTGCATGTAAGTAATTTGCTTTTGGAATGCAAATGCACATGGCAGGTTGTACTTGTGGAGATCCACTTCAACTTATGAAGATAATTCATCATGCATGAACTGATATAGCAAGTAGAATGACATGCATAATGAAAAATGGACGTCTGCAGAATGATCTAAGTGCGGAGGTTATCATCGCACATGTGGAATTTATCATCGCATCACAGTGAAGCAAATAAGTAGCAGACGACCATCAAGTTTAGGTGTTACAACTCAGAGAACCAAATGTTTCAAAAGGCAAGAGTTGTAAGCACGTAGCAAAATATAATGCAACCGCCCATATGAACCCGCTTGAAGACTATCAACTCATACGCTTCTCCCCCTTTTGTCAGTAAGGACCAAAAAGGTTTGAAGACATAGAGCATCTACTCGTCAACATGAGTAGGTGAAGCAGCAGGGTTGTCATCGTTGGGTGGCGGTGCAGATGAACTTGGTGCAGTGTCGATGCGCGCAGTAGTAGGAGGCGGTGAAGTAGCATCATCGACATCAACGATCACTCTGGCATTTACCGTTGCCGCGGAGGAAGAATATTCAGAGTCTTCAAGAGATGGAGTACGACGCAGGACAACAGTCCGTGGAGGAGTGGAGTCAAACTGGAATCTTTCATTGAAGCCATCGTCTTGAAGATCAGCTTCAGCACTGAGCGGGGTCAAACTCTTCCATGATCGCCGGCAAGTTTCATGAGCAACAAAGGCATTCTTGGTGGCGAGGTTGCGAATGCGATTGACATCCACCAAGAGGCTTTGCATCTGTCTCTTGAGCCAGAAATGATGCTTATCCTGTTTCTGATGAAGGGCCACAAGAAGTTTTCGGTCATTGAGAACGCGAGAACGCTTACGAGGCCTTTGTGCAATGGTGCTTTCAGTGGCTTCAGTGGGTGCTCGATGAGGCAGACGAGTGTTTCCAGCCAATGGATAGATTCGTGTCGCTGCTTGAACACCTTCAATAGGCTGAGTGAAGCTTTGGTACTCGGCATTCTGAAGACAAAGAGGTCTCTTGGCAGGGTCAGAGTATATAGCTTCAACTGACATATCAACCTCTGGCAGAAAGATCATATGATTGCGAGTAGAGGGCTGATAGTTGACAGATGAGTGTCTCTTGATGAGGTGCATGACCCATGGAGCATAAAACTTAAGACCAAATAGGTCAGAGCCGGAAGCAGCAAGTTGCCTGATGAAGAACTCTTGAGTGTTGAAGCTGATGCCATTGAGAATATAGAAGACCAAAGTCTTCATAGCTCCTTCAAGCTTGGCCGCTGATGAATGTCCTTTGACAGGCCATAGAGTTCGCCTGATGATATGATATATGGTGCGAGGCAGATACTCAAGGTCTTCAACAAAGAAATCTGTTGGATATTCAGCGTCAGATGGCAAGGGCTTCATCATGCTCAACATCTGGCTCATATTGGGTTCTGGTTATGGAAGATACTCTCTACTGCATTGCGGTGTAGCTGACAGTCAGGTTCATATAGTTCTCCAGGAGTGGCTAGCCCTTTAAGCTCGATGATATCCATAGCTTTGGCTTCATGATGAACATTTCCAGTCATCCACTCGAGAACCCATGTCTTGATGTCTCTGTTGTAGCCGCGAATGTGTAGAGTAGCATAGAATTGAAGCAATATCTCTTCATTCCAATGTTCTTTGTCTGTCACAAAGTGGAGCAGACCAGCATCACGAAAGCAATCAAGTGCTTCTTCTAAGCACGGCAATCCAGCAATGGCTTCTGTATCAAGGCGCATATGAGGGAAAATGCGCCCTTGATCATATAGTACGCATGAGTAATAGCTTCTCTGCTGATAGCTCCAGAACCTATCTGATGATATCCTTGGCTTGGAGTAGGGGTTCTTGGCGCTGTCAAAGAAGGTATTGTGGCTTTTGAAGCCATTTGCATTGAAGGACCCTGGTGAGTTTGCAGTACCTAGAAACGTTGGCAACCTAGGCTTTGGCTTCTGGACCTGAGGCCTATGCTCAATATGATAGTCAAATTGAGGTCCTGAGGCAGTAGGCGGAGGCTCTAGAATGGGCCATCGGACAGTGGTAAGCTGACCATGACTGTATGCTTGCTCAATTGTGTGAGTCCTTGGTGGCGGAACAGGAGTAGGGGCAACAGTTGAGGCGTCAGGTTGCACAACAGGTGATTCGGGAGCGATTGTCTCATTGGCTTCAGGTGCAGCAGCCTCAGTTGTTTCAGGTTCAGTGGCCACACTTGCTTCAGGCACACTAGTTGGTGCAGGCTCCACATTAGCGTTAGCCATGACTACGTCATTAGCTTCATTGGCGTTGGCGGTGGCAGCCTCAACATTGTCAACCTCCTCTTGACGAACAAGAGGGTCGGGCACAGGCACGTTCACATCAGGAACGGCTTCTTCTTCAATTGCTAGGGGAGTAGATACACGTACTTCTTCTTGATTTTCCTCATCGGCTGATGCAGCCGGATTGTCTTCAGCAGCTTGTGCTTCAGACACAGAGACATTCACAGTTGAAGTGGCTTCAGAGAACACTTGACGTGCAACAGGTTGATCATGCACTTCTCCTTCTGGAACGCTCGGAAGAGGGACTTGAGGCCTTGGTCCTTTGCGAAGCCTTTGTAGTACAGGCGACGCCTTTGGAGATGGAGTGGGCAGGTCCTCATCCTCTTCAACTTGTACGGATGGTGTGTTTTGTTGTTGTTGGGGAGTACTGGGGGAGTCATGTTCTTGCGGGCGATCAACCCATGAAGCATCATGAGCAATTGGCGTCAGAGGACGACCAATGGTGATGATTTCGCTGTTCGTATGAACAGGCGATGATGCCACGTCATGTTCGATCTGAGGAAGAACTTCATCATCAGCTACATTGTCATCATGACCAATGTCTTCAGCAGCGGTGGGTTCAGCTGCTGGAATATCTTCAGCTTCATGAGCCTCTAAGGGAGCAGGCTCATGAACGATCATCTGTCTTTCTTGATGTTCAGACACAGGTCGAACCACTGAGATGGGTTCAACAACCAGAGGCTCCGTGGGAGCAGCCCGATTCTTCTTGGTCTTGCGCTTCTTCTTGGAGGGAACGGCATCAGAGGCTTCAGTATTTTTCCTTTTTCTGGCTTCAGCCTCAGCAGCCCTCGTCTTCTTTTGTTCAGAAGCGGTTGAGGTGACCTTTGGCTTCGAGCCAGTCATGCTACTTGGGAAGATAGTGCGAGGGGCTTCTTGGCTTGAGGGTGCAGGCTGGTCAGCAGGAAGCTTCTTCTTTTTCTTTGCAGCCATCCTGGGGTCAATGCCAGGACGGCCAAGTGACTTTCGCTTCTCAGCCTCATTGTAGGCAAGCACACACTTATCAGCCAAATTCTTCATACGCTCGCGAGAGCGTTGAGCTTCTTGGTGCTTCTTGAGAAAGGCTTCTTTGAGCTCATGCAGCATGACCTTGAAGTTTTTGACATCTTGCACACTGAGCTTCGCAACGTGCTTCTTGAACCGAGCCTTTTCATAATTTTGTTCTTCAGCTCAACAATGCGCTGAGCAAGAGCTAGCTCAGAAACAATAGCGCCATTAAAGGCGACGCTTAGTCCAATGGGAAGCTGCAGATCATCAAAGCTGAGGTTGGGGGTGTCGAACCATTCATCAATGAAGTTATGAATGATTGACACATCAAAGAGAGGCAAGTTGTTGAAGATTTCTGCTTCTTCTTTGCTTTTGATCAATTGCTCAAGGGCATCATCTGCAAGATCTTCATCACTGGACAGATCAATGGGATCTTCACGCAGTATAGCGGCAGGAGTCAAGGCTTGATCAGTATGCCTGACAAGTTGCTTTTTCTTCTCCGTCTTCTTGGAGATACGGGATTGATCTTCAGACTGCACACTGGGTTCAGGAGGTGCAGTGGCCAGAGGCTTCACGCGTAAAGCTTTTGGAGCTGCAGATTTAGAAGCCTTTAGCTTCTTTTGCTTCTGTGGCTTCGAAGGAGGAGCTGGGGCTTCATCAGTGTCAGCATCATTATCAGAATGATCTACCTTGGCACCTTGCACCAAGATGTAAGTGATGAGGCCATCAAGGTTGGAGAAGGGGACAATAACATTTGGTTCTGCATCATGAGAGCCGTTAGCACGAGGAGCAGAGGGACCAGGGTTGAAGTCTAGTCCCAATGACTTCTTGTTCTCCTTGGCCGAAGCCTTTGCGTGCTGGAAGTTGCGCTTGAAGAGAGCATCATCACGACACCAGAGCAATGATGTTGGGTCGGCTTCTTCAGGCTAAGTTCCACGGACCATGCAAGGATAGAATTCTTGCGCAATGGCTTAAGCTTTGTTCTTGGGGGGGAGGCCTCGATAGATAATATCACCCCAAGGGCTCTTGATAGCATTCTTCTCTACATATTCCTTGGTCACGAATTTGTACTTGAACCATTCTTCAGTCCAATAGCTTCGAATCCATTGGATTCGAGTCTTGCGCTGATGATAAGACTCTTCAGGATCTGTCTTGTACAGTTCTGCTAGGTCATCAGGCAGATCTTTGGATGTTCCTTCTCTGCGCTGTCTGCCACCCTTCCTTGCTGATTTCTCTGCAGCCATGAACTTCAAACAGAACGGTTTCAATATGTTCAAAGGCTTTCGCTTGCTGGTCAGACAGGAACTGGCTTCAGGAGAATTGATATGATCCTATAAGTATTTTGCAAATGAATGCAGACTATGAGAACCAAGGGATTCTCCCACGGACATGTACCTGTGACAGCATTAGAGATGCGAGGGAAGGGGAAGAGGTCATATGCATTCTCAGAAGATTTTGAAGATAAATCAGTTTGAAGACATTGACCTCATAATGCGAAGACATTCACTTATATGTGATGAGTTGGTTCTAGATTTGTACCAATCCGTGAATAAGTACAAGTGAGGAATCAAACTAGATAGGAAATCTAAGTGAATAGACTAGGCATTATGAGATGCAGACAAAATGGATCTAAGATTGAGTAGGTAGAAACCACTTTCGGTAAGTAGGATGAATCTATGAAGATCAAAAAGGTCATAAAAATAGAGTTATAATTACCGCACGACGAACTGCTAGATGGGAAGAATAGGAGACCGAGCAGTTCAGCCCACCGTGCCCTAACTTGGCGACGGAGGACACCTACAGCAACGGTGGAGAGGACGATGTCCGCGGCCGGTGTGAGGACGGCGTCGGAGAAGTCGCGGCAGCTAAGCGCTTCGTCACCGGCGTCGTTGAGAGCTAGCGGTGGCGCTAGGGTTTTGACGAGGTGGAGAGGTGGAAGAAGGTTTTCTTGACCGCAGGGGACACGTATTTATAAGTAGGTGTGCGGCACAGCGCAATTACGCAGGTGCCCCTGTCTATTCACATCCGTGAGACACGTGGCAAGCATGCAACATACATAGAGTTGTCCCACATTCCCACGCCCGCCAGGCATGTCGGAGAGTTGTTCCGGCTTCTCCGGATTTCAACAATAAAGATAAGTCATTTAAAACAGATTTAATGTTTGTCTCTTTTCCTTCTGCTGACTAGGGCGCAGAGAAAACATTCGACAGTTTCAATAGAATGCATATGATTTGGACAGATAGAGTTTGAGATAGAAAGCATAGAGAGGTTAGGGTCCGATCACATTCACTTAGTTCAAAAGATTCAACTTGAAGACATAGCTATAAGTGAATGCTGTAGAGGACAGAACGCTAGTATATATATATATGCAATCAACTCATCATAGCGCAGAAAATCATGAAGATAAATAGAAACTGAAGACAAACCAAATGTGAAGTCTTTGCAAAAGTAACGCCATGAGTGAAACACTTCAAATAGAGAAATTTGGTGGTGGCGTTACCCACCATATAGGAAGTATTAGACCCAGACACAGCGCACAATTATCGTGGCACTCCGAAGTCAAATTCCATGTTAATGTATTCACACTCAGAGTGTAAATCTTCATTGATTGAAGATATACCTTACTTTGTGTGTTTCACATCTAAGTCATCAACATGCATAAGTGTTAGGATGTGTGCCTGACAAAAGGACATTCGAGGATTCCAAGATATTTAGCTCACACCGTAACTTGCAAAACCTTCTCTGATCCAAGGGCTTTCTGAAGATATCTTCTAGTTGCTCTTCAGTGTTGACGTGCATGATATCTATATCTTTCTTCATAACATGATCTCTGAGAAAGTGATGACGTATTTCAATGTGCTTTGTCTTTGAGTGCTGGACTGGATTGTTGGCTATCTTGATGGCACTTTCGTTGTTGCAGAAGAGAGGTACTTGTTTCAGGTTCATGCCATAATCCTTGAGAGTTTGCTTCATCCATAGAAGCTGAGCACAATAGGATTCAGCAGCAATGTATTCAGATTCAGCAGTTGAGAGTGATACACAGTTCTGCTTCTTTGAAGACCAACAGACAAGTGATCGACCAAGAAAATGACATGTGCCTAATGTAGACTTGTGATCCACCATGTCACCAGCGTAATCAGCATCCGAGAATCCAACCAAATCAAATTTTGAGCCCTTGGGATACCATAATCCGAGTGTTGGGGTGTAAGCCAAATATCGAAGAATTCGCTTCACAGCTAAGTGATGCGATTCCTTTGGTGCCGCTTGGAATCGAGCACACATGCAAACACTAAGCATAATATCTAGCCTAGATGCACATAAATAAAGCAAAGAACCAATCATGGAGCGGTATACCTTTTGATCGAACTCTTTAACATTGTCGTTGGGACCAAGATGGTGTTTGGCTGGCATTGGCGTCGTGTAGCCTTTGCAGTCTTCCATTCCACACTTCTTCAAACAATCTTTGAGGTACTTTTCTTGAGATATGAAGATGCCATTTCGTTGCTGACGAATTTGAAGACCAAGGAAGAACTTCAGCTCACCCATCATGGACATTTGATATTGCTCTTGCATCATGTACCCAAACTCATCACTGTACTTCTGGTTGGTGCAGCCGAAGATTATGTCATCCACATATATTTGGCACACAAACAGTTCGCCATCATATGTCTTCGTGAAGAGTGTGGGATCGAGGGATCCGGGTTTGAAGCCTTTGCTCTTCAGGAAGTCTTTGATTGTATCATACCAGGCACGAGGAGCTTGTTTGAGGCCATACAGTGCTTTGTTTAGCTTGTACACCATATCAGGATGTTTTGGATCTTCAAAGCCAGGTGGTTGTGCGACTTACACTTCTTCTTCAATCTTGCCATTGAGAAATGCACTTTTCACATCCATTTGATATAGCAAGATGTTGTGATGATTAGCATAGGCTAGCAGTATGCGAATAGCTTCAAGCCTAGCAACAGGAGAGAATGTTTCATCGAAGTCAATTCCTTCAACTTGAGTATATCCTTGAGCCACAAGACGTGCTTTGTTTCTGACGACTCGACCATGCTCATCTTGTTTGTTCCGATATATCCATTTTGTGCCAATTATGTTATGCTTGCGAGGGTCAGGGCGCTTGACCAGTTCCCAAACATTATTCAGCTTGAACTGTTGAAGTTCTTCTTGCATGGCTTGAATCCATTCAGGTTCCATAAAGGCTTCAACAACTTTCTTGGGTTCAGATATTGATACAAATGAAAAATGCCCACAGAAATTTGCTAACTGTGTTGCTCTTGATCGAGTAAGAGGACCAGGTGCGTTGATGCTATCAATTATCTTCTCAATTTGTACTTCATTTGCAACACGAGGATGAACTGGACGAAGACCTTGCTCATGCTGATCATTGTCATCATTGGAAGTATTGTCTTCGGTCTGAGCATTGTCTTCAGGTTGGTTTGGTGCAGAAATGATAAGTTCCTCTTCAGGCTGTGCTTCAGAGGGCATGATCTCACCAGTTACCATCAGCTTGATAGATTCACTGGAAGGAGCTTCATCAAGTGTGTTTGGCAGGAGCTCTCGTTGTGAACCATTGGTTTCATCAAATCGCACATCCATTGTTTCAACGATTTTGTAGTGGAAGAGGTTGAAGACTCTGTAAGAGTGTGAATCCTTTCCATAGCCAAGCATGAAGCCTTCGTGAGCTTTGGGTTCAAATTTTGACTTGTGATGGGGATCCCTTATCCAGCACCTAGCACCAAAGACTCTGAAGTAGCTGACATTTGGCTTCTTGCCAGTAAGGAGCTCATAGGATGTTTTGCCCAGAAGCTTGTGGATGTAAACACGGTTGATGATGTGACATGCAGTATCAATTGCTTCAGGCCAGAATTTTCTTGGTGTCTTGTACTCGTCAAGCATTGTTCGAGCCATCTCAATGAGGGTTCTGTTCTTGCGCTCAACAATGCCATTTTGCTGAGGTGTGTAAGGAGCGGAAAATTCATGAGTGATTCCCATTGTATCCAGATAAAGATCAAGGCCGGTGTTCTTGAATTCAGTGCCGTTATCACTTCTGATATGCTTGATCTTGACGCCATAATTGTTCATTGCTCGATAGGCGAATCGTTTGAAGACATCTTGTACTTCAGTCTTGTAGAGAATTATGTGCACCCATGTATATCTTGAGTAGTCATCAACAATGACGAAGCCATAGAGACACGCCGTTGTTGTGAGGGTGGAGTAGTGAGTAGGTCCAAATAAGTCCATGTGTAGCAGCTCGAAGGGTTGAGATGTTGTCATGATTGTCTTCGAGGGATGCTTGGCCCTTGTCATCTTCCCAGCTTCGCAAGCACCACACAAATGATCTTTATTGAACTTGACACCTTCGATGCCTATGACATGCTTCTTCTTGACGAGAGTGTGCAAGTTCCTCATGCCAGCGTGCCCTAGCCTTCGATGCCAGAGCCAGCATTCTGAAGCTTTTGTGAGAAGACATACGGCAAGCTGTGGACCTGCTGAGAAATCTACCACGTATAGATCATCTTTTCGATATCCTTCAAAGACTAGAGACTTGTCAGATTCCATTAGTACAAGGCAACGATATTTTCCAAATAGCACAATCATGTTTAAGTCACAAAGCATTGAGACAGACATTAAGTTGAACCCAAGGGATTCAACAAGCATCACTTTATCCATGTGTTGATCCCTAGAGATTGCAACTCTACCTAGACCCAATACTTTGCTTTTACCAGTGTCAGCAAATGTGATTTGACTCTTGTCGGATGGACGTAGGGTTGGGTCCATGAGAAGACTTCGATCACCAGTCATATGATTAGTGCATCCACTGTCAATAATCCATTCTGAAGCTTTTGGTGACATGCCCTTGGCACCACGTGCCATGAAGCAGTAGGTGGGGGAAGGATCGTCTTCGTCATTAGCTTCAGCGTTGGTGTGGAAGTCATTGTCTTCAGTGTTGAAGATGGACTTGGCGACATAGGCTATGGCTAGAGCCAGACTTGCAATGCCAGGGTCAGACTCCTCACCAGACTCCACCTCCGCCTCCTCCGAAGCAGACTCCTCCTCTGAATCCATTTCCTTGCCAACAAAAGCACAAGCCTTGCCAGATGAGCTCTTCTTGTATGATGAAGACTTGGAAGAAGACTTCGAAGAAGATTTTGAGGATTTCTTTTTCTTCTTGTCATCAGAATCATATTCCTTGCTCTTCTTCTTCTTCTTCTTGTCATTGTCCCACTGTGGACACTCATATATGTAGTGACCGGGTTTCTTGCATTTGTGGTAGGTTCTCTTCTTGTTGTCATGAGTGGAAGCTTCATCATTTCTTGAGCTGGATCGTGAAGACTTTATGAAGCCCTTCTTCTTGGTGAACCTCTGGAACTTCTTCACAAGCATGGCAAGTTCCTTTCCAATGTCTTCAGGATCGTCAGAACCGCAGTCACATTCTTCTTCTTCAGATGAAGAAACAACTTTTGCCTTCAAAGCACGAGTTCGGCCATAGTTGGGGCCATAGATATCTCTTTTCTCAGAAAGCTGGAACTCATGTGTGTTGAGCCTCTCAAGTATATCAGACGGATCGAGAGTCTTGAAGTTAGGACGTTCTTGTATCATGAGGGCAAGGGTGTCAAAGGAGCTGTCAAGGGATCTCAGCAGCGTCTTGACGATTTCATGCTTGGTGATCTCAGTGGCGCCGAGAGCCTGAAGCTCATTTGTGATGTCGGTGAGGCGATCAAACGTGAGCTGGACATTTTCATTGTCGTTTCTCTTGAAGCGGTTGAAGAGATCGCGAAGAACACTGATTCTCTGGTCTCCCTGAGTAGAGACGCCTTCGTTGACCTTGGAAAGCCATTCCCAGACTAGCTTTGACGTTTCCAGAGCACTCACGCGGCCATACTGTCCTTTGGTCAGATGACCACAGATGATGTACTTTGCAGTCGAGTCCAGTTGAATGAACTTCTTGACATCAGTAGGGGTGACACCTTCACCAGTTTTGGGAACGCCATTCTTGACGACATACCAGAGGTCGACATCAATGGCTTCAAGATGCATGCGCATCTTATTCTTCCAGTAGGGGTATTCTGTTCCATCGAACACGGGGCAAGCAGCGGAGACTTTGATTATCCTTGCAGTCGACATAGCTAAACTCCAGGTGGGTAAACCAAATCACAAAGAACAAGGGAGTACCTGGCTCTGATACCAATTGAAAGTGCTAGTTATCGACTAGAGGGGGGTGAATAGGCGATTTTTATCAAAGTCTTCAAAACGTGGAAGTTTCTAAGACAAACAATAGAAATAACCTAATTGATATGCAGCGGAAGATAAGCTACAACAAGCAAGCCATAGTCAAGTATGCAATAGCGCTAACGTACAAAGACTAATAGCAGCTAGGTAGTAGGATCAGGATGGAAGATAGTATGAAGCCAATCAACAATAGTAGTCAAGCAATGAAGTCAATCAGATAAGCAATGACTTCACGAAGACAAACTCAAAGTAAAGGAGGGAAGAGATTGAACCAGTTGCTTGTTGAAGACACAGGATTTGTTGGACCAGTTCCAGTTGTTGTGACAACTGTACGTCTGGTTAGGGAGGCTGAGATTCAACTCAGAAGACCGTGTCTTCACCTTATTCCCCTTGAGCTAAGGACACTTAGTCCTCGCCCAATCACTCTGGTAAGTCTTCAAGGTGGATTCCGAACCTTCACAGACTTCGTTCACCTGGCAATCCACAATGACTCTTGGATGCTCAGAACGCGACGCCTAACCGGCTGGAGGATTCACAGTCCTCAAGTGTAATAAGTCTTCAGGTCACACAGACAGAAAGACTTCAGTGATGCCTAACACTCTTTGGCTCTGGGTGTTTGGGCTTTGTCCTCACAAGGATTTTTCTCTCTCTCAAATGCTTCAAGGTGGGTTGCTCTCAAACGACAAAAGCCGTAAACTAACTCTAAGCAGACACCAATTTATGGTGTAGGGGGTGGGCTATTTATAGCCACTAGGCAACCCGAGCTGATTTGTCCAAAATGACCCTGGGTCACTAAGGAACTGACACGTGTTCCAACGGTCAGATTTCAAACACACGCGGCAACTTTACTTGGGCTACAAGCAAAGCTGACTCATCCAGCTCTGGATAAGGTTTACTCTCATTGTCTTCGCTCGAAGACATAGGATTTGAGTTGAGCATCACTTCAGTCACTCTGACTTAGTTCACTTGGACCCCACTTAACAGTATGGTGGTTCCTATGACTCAACAAAGAAGAAAAGGAAGCAACGAATCCACACAGTCTTCACGCTCCATAGTCTTCACGCAATGTCTTCTCATGTCATAGTCTTCAATATGAATATCTTCTCATACCACCATTGTCTTCAATGTCTTCATACATTTTTAGGGGTCATCTCCGGTAGGTAAACCGAATCAATGAGGGACACTACCTGCGTTATCCTGCAATTCTCACAAACGCATTAGTCCCTCAACCAACTTTGTCGTCAATACTCCAAAACCAACTAGGGGTGGCACTAGATGCACTTACAACATGCTTGCTTTGCATGAAGAATGCCTTACCCGCCGCTATTTTCTTCAATGACTCAATCTCCTGGAGGGCCTTGTTGGCTTCGGCCTTAGCGGCTTTGGCACTCTCAAGAGCCGACGCAAGCTCGGACTCCCGAGTCTTCGAGTCACGCTCCAAACTCTCGTGTTTTTCCACGAGAGCCTGGAGCTCTTGCCGTACCTCCGCCACCTGCGCCTCCTGCTTCTCTCGCTCGGCGCGTTCCGCGGCCTCATCGCGTTCAGCCGTGGATACCGCCTCCTTCAGGGTCGCCACCTCGTTCGTGGCCCCTGGAATACCCACATTATCCTTGTCATTCCTCTTGCAACCAAATCCTTTTCTCTAAGGTACAACTTTAAATAAGGTGTTACTCACCTTCCTTGTCCTCGAGCTGCTTCTTGGCACGGCCGAGCTCGCTCTCGGACAGCTCGAGGTTCCTCTTCAAGGCATTGACCTCCGCAGTCAGTGCGGTAGAGGTCAGCAGCGCAGCCTGCACTCCCATATTGACATATTTTTTAAGACTCCTGCGTATATCTTTTTAGATACTCAGTCCGGCTTTTCCTTCCGAACACCGAACCGAGCATCAGGGGCTACTGTCTATCCGGTACTATTTTACATATCTTAAAACTCTTACCTCAAAGCCTGTTAGAAGGCTGCTGCAGGCTTCGGTCAGCCTGCTCTTGGCAAGCTGAACCTTCTGAATCACTTCACTCATGACAGGGCGGTGCTCCTCTTTGATGAAAGCGCCGTTGAGCGCCTCCAGCAAGTTATCCGGCGCCTCCAGTTGGACGGAGGCCGCCGGCGTCACAGTCTTGCCCTTCTTACGAAGGGGCCGCCCGCCGGACTCAGGAACCACTGCAGGTTCCGGTGCAGAGTCCGGTCCAAAGTCCGGGAGGCTGCCTTGCGGCACCTCCGGGGCCTCCTCCTCCTGGTGGGTTCCTTTCCGGGATCCCACCTCGGCATCGTCACGGGGGGAGGAGGCGGTCGGAAGTGAAGTGCTATCCACATCCGACGCACCCAAGGGACCCGCTCGACGAAGCGGGAAGATTGTCCTTGGGCGGACTACAGGGTTGTATGCGGCATTAGAAAGACACCATGCGACGAAAAGAAAAGTTATGAGCTATTCAGGAGTCCGGATACTTACGATCTCGCCAGGGGCTTGGCCCTTGAAGGCCAATCCTCGTCGCCGTCGCCGGCGTTGGCGGAATAGTCCGGAGGAGGGTTCCTTCCCTTCTTGGACCCTCCGGCCTCCCTAGTTGGGGAGGCCTTCCTTTTCTTCTCTTCCCCCGTTGGGGAAGAAGCCTCTTTCTTCTCCTCCTTGTCTTCGTAGGAGGAGTCCGCCTCGGAGTCATCGGACGATGAATCCGATAACACCTGACGTCGGGAACTCTTTCGAGTTCCCGTGGCCTTCTTCTCCGCACCACGTGAGGTGCCGGAACCAGCAGCCCCGTTAAGCGGGCGTCCGCTGGGTCATCTGGCAAAGGAGCCGGACAGTTAGTCTGCTGGGCCTTCTTCAGCCAGTCCTGTCAAAGGAAAGGGAGTTTAGATCCCGCATAGAGTCAAACTATGGAAAACAAGTGCCCCGTAAAGGGTAAAATTGCTTACCTCTCCAGCCTGATGCTGTGAGCTGAATCTGCGATCTTCGGTAGCGGATGCGGGAGCCTCGACACCCTTGAACAGCACCCTCCAGGCCTCTTTGTACGTAGGGTCGAAGAGCCTGTTCAAGGTCTGGTGCTGTGCCGGATCGAACTCCCACATATTGAAGTCCCGTTGTTGGCACGGGAGAATCCGGCGGATGAGCATGACCTGGACTACGTTGACAAGCTTGAGCTTCTTGTTCACTAGCTTTTGGACGCAGGCTTGGAGTCCGGTCAGCTCCTCTGAATCGCCCCATGTCAGGTCCTTCTCTTTCCAGGAGGTGAGCCGTGTGGGGATGCCAGATCTGAATTCGGGGGCCGCTGCCCGTTCAGGGTCACGCGGCTCGGTGATGTAGAACCACCCCGATTGCCACCCTTTGATGGTTTCCATGAAGGCACCTTCAAGCCATGTGACATTGGGCATCTTGCCCACCATGGCGCCTCCGCACTCCGCTTGGCTGCCCTTCACAACCTTCGGCTTGACATTGAAGGTCTTGAGCCACAAGCCAAAGTGGGGCTGGATGCAGAGGAAGGCCCCGCACACGACGATAAATGCCGAGATGTTGAGGATGAAATTCGGGGCCAGATCATGGAAATCCAGGCCATAATAGAACATGAGCCCCCGGACGAAGGGGTGGAGTGGGAAGCCCAGTCCGCGGAGGAAATGGGGAAGGAATACCACCCTCTCATGGGGCCCGGGGGTGGGGATGAGCTGCCCCTCATCGGGGGGCCGGTACGCGATATCACTGGACAAGTATCCGGTGTTGCGCAACTTCTTGATGTGCCCCTCCATAACGGAGGAGGCCATCCACTTGCCTCCCGCTCCGGACATGATTGGAGAAGCTTGAGGTGAGATGTGCGGACTTGGGCGCTGGAGCTCGAGTGCGCGGAGATGGATAAGCAAAGGAGGAAGAAGGCGTAGGTAAAAAGGTGGATCCTTATCCCCTTATATATCGGCGGATGAAACCGTGCATCCCCACCGGCCTGGTAAAACTCGCTTATCTCCCAAGCGCCGCAATCAATGGCGCGGTTGGGTTACCCACGTCTGTATTGATGGGAATCCCGGAATAAGGAGACACGATCTCTGCTTCGACAAGACGTGCCAAGAAAACCGCTTCGCTAAACACGCTGAGGTGGAACAATAAAAACAATTCAAGTAAAGGCTTGGCCGTGGCGTGACGTCATGCTACGAAATACGTCGGCAGATTAAAGTTGTGTAAATATTATTCTCTCTACGGTTGTATGTGGAATTTATTTTGCAGAGTCGGACACTATCCTGGTGTTCACAATCTTCTATGAAGTATTCGGAGGAGGAACCCGCCTTGTAATGCCGAAGAGAATATGCGCGCCGGACTCGTCGTCATTGAAACCTGGTTCAGGGGCTACTGAGGGAGTCCTGGACTAGGGGGTGTCCGGATAGTCGAACTATCATCATTGGCCAGACTCCAAGACTATGAAGATACAAGATTGAAGATTTCGTCCCGTGTCCGGATGGGACTTTCCTTGGTGTGGAAGGCAAGCTTGCCGATATGGATATGTAGATCTCCTACCATTGTAACCGACTCTGTGTAACCCTAGCCCTCTCCGGTGTCTATATAAACCGGAGGGTTTTAGTCCATAGGACGAACAACAATCACACCATAGGCTAGCTTCTAGGGTTTAGCCTCCTTCATCTCGTGGTAGATCCACTCTTGTAATACCCATATCATCAATATTAATCAAGCAGGACGTAGGGTTTTACCTCCATCGAGAGGGCCCGAACCTGGGTAAAAACATCGTGTCCTTTGTCTCCTTTACCATCCGCCTAGACGCACAGTTCGGGACCCCCTACCCGAGATCCGCCGGTTTTGACATCGACACCCATATTCCCACAGTAATAAGTTGCTCGGGCGAATCAACCATCACTATATCCGCTCATGTGTGATGACCACAGGAGCTATCCATTCAGATTGCATGTTAAAAAGAATAAAGGTCGATAACTAATGTGGCAAACTTTAAAAAAAACTAATGCGGCACCTCGGGCCAACGCAGCGAGATCGCATTTTGCACGAGAAATTACACACCTTGTTTCATTGACATGTGGTCCCATTCCAACATATCAGTGAGACGACGGCGAGTAGTAGGAGTATTTCTAAACCGATGTGTAGGCCGGGGCGCCCCTTCGTGAACCGTGGAAAACTGGCAACCGTCCATCGACTCTTCGCCTTTCCCTCTCGATTTGGAACTGCTGTCACACGCTCTTCCTCTCCCTCCTCCATTTTCCTTCAGCCCTTCACCCTTTCTTCTGCCATTGTTCGATCGTCTTCTCCATGGAGGGAACAGGATAGAAATGACCCCGTTATTCTTGCCCCGATCTGAAAGATGACGTGGTGGAGGAACTCATTGATTAGTGTGACGTCATCACCTCAGCTAGCATGGCAGGTTCGTTCAAGCCCATTCTCGACTCAACTAATAACATCATTACAAGGAACCCAAGAGTGAAGGACCGGTTTGATCTCCCCTATCTTCTTCGTCGTGACCTTGATGACTGGCGCCGTCACGACGGAGGCCTCGCCCTGTGCAACTTGATGCTGCTTGATAATGATACGTATGATGTTAAGATGCCATCGCTTGAGGGCAAGGCTTGGGCAAGCACAAATGGAGATTGGGTTGTTTACATTGGGTCCAACTGCGAGTGGGAACTTGTGAATGTGTCGTGACCGGGTTCCACTTCCAAAAATCTCAGCAGACTGCCCAGAGGTTGAGCACACCGGTATTGTACACACGTTCGAATACAATCATGGTGACTGTCTTCTATGGAAGATAGCAATTTCTCGAGTTCCCAACCGCTCTTGGAATTACAACAACTATGAAGTTGTTGCTATCTTCGACAAGCTTGTTGCCATCCTTGCTGGTTTGACTCGATGGACATTGCTCAAAAATCAGTTTCTATACACGCATGAGTACTGTGATACAATTCAATACGAGGGCCTTGTGTTTGTTGCCACCACTCGTGGCACTGTTTTTGCATGGAATCGTTATGATTTCGGTACGTTTGTCTTTCACCGTAATTATAATTGTTCCATCCACATGCATGCGGGTTAGCAAGTTTCCCTTTACTAATTAACCTTCTTCTTGTGTTTCCAAGGTCCTGTGAACATTCCACCACCTATACTTGAAAATTTTTATAACCAAGGGGGAGATGATGATGGTGATGATCACGAGCATGAGGACGAGCAATGCCCATATACTCTTTGGCACCTGGTATTCAGGATGGATACCTGTTGCATGGTATTCGGGATGGATACTAGTGTGCTAGCGCCAACACCTTCTCCCTGGTATAGAATTCACAGTCTTGGAGAAAACTCGCTCTTCCTTGGACAAAACTATCCGATGATGGTGAAAGGCGATCCAATTGCTGTTGACACAACGTTACTAGCACCATTTATGAGAAGCAACTGTGTCTATACCTTGGACATTAGCGTGGTTCCCTATCCTGGTACTGATATAGTAGGCCGCTTCAGCCTAGATGATCAGTCCTGCGTTGGTCTCGAGATCACAATAGATGCCCCGTCCCAGAGAATTACTTGTGGTTCAAAGCAAGTGTTTCCAACACCGAGGAATGGTTGAGTTGAAGTTCATTTCATTGCTTGTTATTTGTTGTGTGGTGAAAACTTTAGTATTTATAATGTATCCTCGTTGTCGATGTGGGTTGATGACCTGTTGTATGTAATAAAATGATATGCCTGTGATAAACTTACTAAATTTATGAATGGCTTTCGAGTCGCTTCTGTGAGTGAGTGGTGCGACGAGGCAAAAAAATATTTTCTGAATACATAATTGTACGTGCATTGCAACAGGTTATCAGATGAGGCCAATCAACAATAGTAGTACACAATTTGTACTAGCTTCACATGCTTCGCGCGTCGTGCGGGTGTTTTTACTGTAGCCATATTGTACGTAACCAGCACCTCGAATCCTCGATACCAGTACTATATAGTAAGTAGTAGGAGTAGTAGGGTGGCATGGGCCAGAACAAGCATTCACGTCCAGGAGTACGACACACGCCACCAGCACGACTTCCATCTGACACCATATTTCTTGGAGTCCGTGCTAGAGCAATCTCTTCAACCTCATCGTTTCTCTAACTCAGCCATCGCGCGGCGGGCGAGATGGGGGTTTGTCGATAGTCGGTTTCCTCAACTGCGGTCCCACTTGTAAGGCCAACTCCAACGCTCTATCAATATATGGATGTACTCTTCTTCCCAATACAAAAACTTGCATCCATTATACTCCCTCCGTTGCACAATACATGCCTTCTATTTGTCAAAATATATATGTATCTAGACATGTTTTAGTATATAGGTACATCCATTTTTGGACAAATGGAAGTCAAGTATTTTGGAACGGAGGGAGTACACAATAAAAATTTTAAGTTAGCACAACTAGTCTAATCCGAGAGCACAACCGAAGGTTTGGTCGGGTTCTTCCTCCTTTTGCCGACACGTGGGACATCCAGCATCCAGGTCGTGTCATGAAAGAAAATAGAGTGGTAGTTGAAGCCACGAGATGTGCATCTTGGGTTAAACTGTAAATAGGATCTTACTACTCTTGAGTATCTCCAAAAGCGGCCACCGAAGATCTTTATTGGATTTGTTTTTCATCGCCAGCACGTCGAGGTGAAAGATGTGCAGGTTCAGTGGGTCCTCTTGCGTTTTCACTGACATGTGGGGCTGCATGTGAGCAAACAGATGATGGGCTCCGCGCGTCTGCTGGCTGGCTGAGAAGAGATAGAGGAGGGCTGAGCACGGACTGCAGGAAATTTGTTCTACGCAACCAGCACCTTGATATTCGCGTGTGGTTGTTTCTAGAATAAAAAAAGGAGGTACCCCTACTTATGTTACTCCCACTATGCCTAGCCTAAGGTTAGTAGGTGACCTTGCGCTTGGCTCTTCACCTCTTCCGGAAGTCGATGGTTCTACAGTAGTGCTTCTGGCAATCTGACACCAAATGAACTACTGCACGTCCACCGCGTGTAAGAAAAAGTTTCTCCTCGTGCTGTGAGCCACCGTGCACGCGTTGGCGAGGGAGAAGGCGTAATCAAGCTTCTCGAAGTTCTGTGAGTTGACGGGACACATCAAAGTTATTTACTAGTAGTACGTACTCTCTCCAAAAAAGGGCTGACCATGTCATTGCTACCATCCCGTGCTCCGTCGTTGAGTACGTGCACTATTCACGTGCCATCGAGGAGAAAAAATATTGCGTAGGTGCCATCGAAGTGCATGACTCACTTACGAAAAAGGGTTTCCCCCCTTCCCCCCCCCCCAGCACGAGTCACTTACGCACTGCTTATCTGATTATCTCCATTTTCTTGCATGACACGTGCACCTTGATGCTAGATGTCTCGCGTGTTGGGAAAAGGATGAACAAAGCTCACGTAAAAGAAAAGAGTTGAAGAGCATAGATTCCCGACGACCGAGGAGGAGCAGGGAACCTCGCGGTGGAGCGTCTGCAAGGAACCTTGCATGTTTTCCCCTGTTTTTTGCCGCCTGCCCACCTATAAACAACTAAAAGAACATGAACTTTTCGCTAGCCACTATAAATGGTACATCAGGATTCTAAGTTGAAGATGTTTTATACTCCCTCCGTTCCCAAATATAAGTCTTTTTAGATATTTCAATAAGGGACTACATACGAAACAAAATGAGCGAATCTACACTCTAAAATATGTCTGCATACATCCGTATGTTGTAGTCTATTTGAAATGGCTAGAAAGACTTATATTTAGGAACGGAGGGAGTAGTTTATATTGAATTATTGATAACCACGCAACAAGCCACGGATGTACACAAGCCAACACACTAACTCCATCCGATCCAACTCATGCACATACGCGCACAACATGGAGCACACAACGCACGTACACAAGACATGCATGCACACACGCTCGGCCGCAGAATGCACGTGAATAACACATGCATGCGCACACACTCGGCTACATGGAGGCGTGCGCCATCCGCGGTGACGTCCGGTTCATCGTGCTACGGCGAAGCTTGCACGCAACAGCGCATACACATCTCTTGCAGCACCTCTTTGCCGTTGTTGCTCAACTACTAGTCAGAGACGAAGACGACCGCAGCCTCGGCCTTAGAGCTAGCACCGATGGAAAAACACGAGCACATATGGAGTGTCCACGACGTGGTGGTGGTGCGTCCCCAGTCGCCTCTACTCCTTCTGCGCATGTTGTCTATCAAGGCGGCTGCATGCTAATGATGATGTGGGTGAGATCTTCTAGGACTCAGATGATGACGAGGAAAATTATGAGACACAAGGTGACGTACACCGTCAAGGTCCACGGTCAAGGGGGTGCTATTAAGTGTTTAGATGTGCTTAGAGCAAGTACAATAGAGCTGAGTCAGCGGGCTATAAGGAATAAACTATAGTATATTTCTGCTTAGTTGGAGGAAAGAGAAGACGAGAGAGAAGGTAAGCGGGCTCTTCGTGAAGAGCGAGCTCTAGCACGTGCTCCTAGGCACTTTGTGAGAATGAAAGGTGGGCTACAGAACAAAAAAGTAGTAGTACACTCTTTTGATCTACTATTGTACATGTTGACTATAAGATGGGCTGTAAATGACATGGCACTGGCTTATAGCCAGCAGCTGGCTATACTATTAATGCTCTTTAGATGAGGTGCTAAGTGCATTAAATGGCTTAGTAACTCAAGTGTTCAATGCATAGGTGCTTAGTTTATTGGTGCCACATCATATTTTATGCCTACGTGGCAAGCTTAGCAGCTATACATGGTGGACCACTGGGAGAGGCCAAGGCTGGTCATAGTAGGGAGTAACTTGTACTGTAACATAATACTATGTTACTCTAAACATCTCTATAAAACGGAAAGGAGGGAGTAGTAACATAGACTAGTTTCATATGCAGAGTATGGGAGCACACGATATTTCCCCATCTGGACCGATCCCAAGTTGGCTTCTCACCTTCTTGGCCCAACAAAAACCCCTCCCCCCTCCCGCGCGCACTTCCTGCCCGGCGCCAACTGAGCCCGCCGCTCCACATTGATGGCAAGTCAGGGAGACATGACCTCTCACTGCTTCCGCCGTTGAAGCAGCGCGCCGACCGAGGGCACCGCCCGCTGCACGCCCGACATTTCAGACTACACAGTGGATAGTAACTTTTAGAGCAAGTACTACAATTAGATGACATAAGCAGGCTATAAGGATTTAAATATACTATTTGTGCTTAGTTGAAGGAGAGAGAAGAGGAGAGAGAAGAGAAGCGGATTGTAAACATGTAGCCGGTTGTACTCCAACATACTTTGTGAGACAAAAGCTGGGGCCATAATTAATGATATTGTATTTATACTAAAGGGACTAACGGACGCCTTAATTACTCTGTTTTTCTTTTGAGACAAACCTTGGTGGGGCTATTATTGACTTTTTTTTGAGCTATTATTGACTTGGACGTGGGGTTTGGGGCCAAAGGCCTACTATTATACTCGCACGACCGCCCTGACATGCTCTCCCTAGCCGCCGCTGTATCATATGGTTTCGCACCGTTCCAGATCTTAGCGCCGCCACGCAATTCTTCTCCAGCCTTCCATCCGGCGTGCACCGCGAGAAGGGACAGTAGTCCTCCGAACCCCGCCTTTCGTGATCCTGTACGGGAGAGGGGCGATTAGGTTTTTGGGGAGCACACTCCTGTGACTGCTGCCAGCGATGACTTCCTCAACAACCATCTTCCTCAACGACTGCTGCCAGTGATGACTTCCTCTACAATCTCGACACACTGATGTCTACTACGCAACCTTCTTCTTGTAGACGTTGTTGGGCCTGCAAGTGCACAGGTTTGTAGGACAGTAGCAAATTTCCCTCAAGTGGATGACCTAAGGTTTATCAATCCGTGGGAGGCGTAGGATGAAGATGGTCTCTCTCAAACAACCCTGCAACCAAATAACAAAGAGTCTCTTGTGTCCCCAATGTTGGGGAACGTAGTAATTTCGAAAAATTTCCTACGCACACGCAAGATCATGGTGATGCATAGCAACGAGAGGGGAGAGTGTGTCCATGTACCCTCGTAGACCGAAAGCGGAAGCGTTAGAACAACGCGGTTGATGTAGTCGTACGTCTTCACGGTCCGACCGATCAAGCACCGAAACTACGGCACCTCCGAGTTCTAGCACACGTTCAGCTCGATGACGTCCCTCGAACTCCGATCCAGCCGAGTGTCGAGGGAGAGTTCCGTCAGCACGACAACATGG
The DNA here is from genome assembly GCF_002162155.2 of Triticum dicoccoides. Lineage (NCBI taxonomy): Eukaryota > Viridiplantae > Streptophyta > Magnoliopsida > Poales > Poaceae > Triticum > Triticum dicoccoides. The sequence goes on along the minus strand of NC_041393.1, from coordinate 388,593,541 downwards.
TGACGATCTTGATGTACTACCGACGCAGGGCTTCGCCTAAGCACCACTACGATATTATTGAGGAGGATTATGGTGGAGGGGGGCACCGCACACGGCTAAGAGATCCAAAGGATCAATTGTTTTTGTGCCTAGAGGTGCCCCCCTGCCCCCGTATATAAAGGAGCAAGGGGGAGGGGGCGGCCGGCCTAGTAGGGGCGCGCCAAGGGGAGTCCTACTCCCACCAGGAGTAGGACTCCCTCCTTCCTTGTTGGAGTAGGAGAAGGGGAAAGAGGGGGAGAGGAGGAAGGAAAAGGGGGCCGCACCCCTTGTCCAATTCAGACCAGAGGGGGGCTGCGCGCCTCCTTCCTTTCGGCCTCTCTCCTCTATTCCCGTATGGCCCAATAAGGCCCATATACTCCCCGGCGAATTCCCGTAACTCTCCGGTACTCCGAAAAATACCCGAATCACTCGGAACCTTTCCGAACTCCGAATATAGTCGTCCAATATATCGATCTTTACGTCTCGACCATTTCGAGACTCCTCGTCAAGTCCCCGATCTCATCCGGGACTGTGAACTCCTTCGGTACATCAAAACTCATAAACTCATAATATAACTGTCATCAAATCCTTAAGCGTGCGGACCCTACGGGTTCGAGAACTATGTAGACATGACCTAGAACTATTCTTGATCAATAACCAATAGCGGAACCTGGATGGTCATATTGGCTCCTACATATTCTACGAAGATCCTTATCGGTCAAACCGTATAACAACATACGGTGTTCCCTTTGTCATCGGTATGTTACTTGCCTGAGATTCGATCGTCGGTATCCAATACCTAGTTCAATCTCGTTACCGGCAAGTCTCTTTACTTGTTACGTAATACATCATCCCGCAACTAACTCATTAGCTACATTGCTTGCAAGGCTTATAGTGATGTGCATTACTGAGAGGGCCCAGAGATACCTCTCCGACAATCGGAGTGACAAAACCTAATCTCGAAATACGCCAACCCAACATGTACCTTTGGGGACACCTGTAGTACTCCTTTATAATCACCCAGTTACGTTGTGACGTTTGGTAGCACCCAAAGTGTTCCTCCGGTAAACGGGAGTTGCATAATCTCATAGTTACAGGAACATGTGTAAGTCATGAAGAAAGCAATAGCAACATACTAAATGATCAAGTGCTAGGCTAACGGAATGGGTCATGTCAATCACATCATTCTCCTAATGATGTGATCCCGTTAATCAAATGACAACTCTTTTGTCCATGGCTAGGAAACTTAACCATCTTTGATTCAACGAGCTAGTCAAGTAGAGGCATACTAGTGACACTATGTTTGTCTATGTATTCACACATGTATCATGTTTCCGGTTAATATAATTCTAGCATGAATAATAAACATTTATCATGAAATAAGGAAATAAACAATAACTTTATTATTGCCTCTAGGGCATATTTCCTTCAGTCTCCCACTTGCACTAGAGTCAATAATGTAGTTCACATGGCCATGTGATTTAGCACCAATATTCATATCTATATATGATTAACACCCATAGTTCACATCGTCATGTGACCAACACCCAAAGGGTTTACTAGAGTCAACAATCTAGTTCACATTGCTTATGTGATTAAAACCCAAAGAGTACTAAGGTGTGATCATGTTTTGCTCGTGAGAGAAGCTTACTCAACGGGTCTGTCATATTCAGAGCCATATGTATTTTGCAAATATTCTATGTCTACAATGCTCTGCACGGAGCTACTCTAGCTAATAGCTCCCACTTTCAATATGTATCCAGATTGAGACTTACAGTCATCTGGATCGGTGTAAAAGCTTGCACCAATGTAACTCTTTACGACGGGCTTTTTTATCACCTCCATAGTCGAGAAATATTTCCTTAGTTCTCACTAAGGATATTTTTGACCAATGTCCAGTGATCTACTCCTAGATCACTATTGTACTCCCTTGTCAAATTCAGAGCAAGGTATACAATAGGTCTGGTACATAGCATACTTTATAGAACCTATGACTGAGGCATAGGGAATGACTTTTCATTCTCTTTCTATTTTCTGCCATGGTCGGGTCTTGAGTCTTACTCAACTTCACACCTTTGCATCACAGGCAAGAACTCCTTCTTTGACTGTTCCATTTTGAACTATTTCAAAAATTTATCAAGGTATGTACTCATTTAAAAATCTTATCAAGCGTCTTGATCTATCTATATAGATCTTGATGCTCAATGTGTAAGCAGCTTCACCGAGGTCTTGCTTTGAAAAATTCTTATTCAAGTATCCTTTCATGCTATCCAGAATTTCGATATCATTTCCAATCAACAATATGTTATCCACATATAATATTAGAAATGCTACAGAGCTCCCACTCACTTTCTTGTAAATACAGGCTTCTTCAAAAGTCTGTATAAAACCATATGCTTTGATCAACTCATCAAAGCGTATATTCCAACTCCGAGATGCTTGCACCAGTCCATAGATGGATCGCTGGAGCTTGCACACTTTGTTAGCATCTTTAGGATTGACAAAAATTTTCTGGTTGCATCATATACAACTCTTCTTTAATAAATCCATTAAGGAATGCAGTTTTGACATCCATTTGCCAAATTTCATAAAATGTGGCAATTGCTAACATGATTCAGGCAGACTTAAGCTTCGATACGAGTGAGAAAATCTCATCGTATTCAACACCTTGAACTTGTTGAAAACCTTTCGCAACAAGTCGAGCTTAGTAGATAGTAACACTACTATCAGTGCCGTCTTCCTCTTGAAGATCCATTTATTTAACATGGCTTGTTGATCATCGAGCAAGTCAATCAAAGTCCATACTTTGTTCTCATACATGGATCATATCTCAGATTTTATGGCCTCAAGCCATTTCGTGGAATCTGGGCTCATCATCGCTTCCTCATAGTTCGTAGGTTCATCATGGTCTAGTAACATGACTTCCAGAACATGATTACCGTACCACTCTGGTGCGGATCTTACTTTGGAAGACCTACGAGGTTTGGTAGCAACTTGATCTGAAGTTTCATGATCATCATCATTAACTTCCTCACTAATTGGTGTAGGAATCACTGGAACTGATTTCTGTGATGCACTACTTTCCAATAAGGGAGAAGGTACAATTACCTCATCAAGTTCTACTTTCCTCCCACTCACTTCTTTCGAGAGAAACTTCTTCTCTAGAAAGGATCCATCTTAGCAATGAATAACTTGCCTTCGGATCTGTGATAGAAGGTGTACCCAATAGTTACCTTTGGGTATTCTATGAAGACGCACTTCTCCGATTTGGGTTCGAGCTTATCAGGTTGAAAACCTTTTTCATATAAGCATTGCAACTCCAAACTTTAAGAAACGACAGCTTAGGTTTACTGCTAAACCATAGTTCATACGGTGTCGTCTCAACGGATTTAGATGGTGCCCTTTTAACGTGAATGCAGTTGTCTCTAATGCATAACCCCAAAACGATAGTGGTAAACCGATAAAAGACATCATAGATCGCACCATATCTAGTAAAGTACGATTACGACGTTCGGACACACCATTACATTGTGGTGTTCCAGATGGCGTGAGTTGCGAAACTATTTCACATTGTTTCAAATGAAGACCAAACTCATAACTCAAATATTCGTCTCCACGATCAGATCGTAGAAACTTTATTTTTCTTGTTACGATGATTTTTCCACTTCACTCTGAAATTCTTTGAACTTTTCAACTATTTCAGACATGTTTCATCAAGTATATATACCCATATCTGCTCAAATCATCTTGTGAAGGTCAGAAAAATAACGATACTTGCCACGAGCATCAACACTTATTGGATTGCATACATCGGTATGTATTATTTCCAATAAGTCAGTAGCTTGTTCCATTGTTCCGGAGAATGGAGTTTTAGTCATCTTGCCCAAAAAGCACGGTTCGCAAGTATCAAATGATTCATAACCAAGTGATTCCGAAAATCCATCTTTATGGAGTTTCTTCATGCGCTCTATACCGATATGACCCAACGGCAGTGCCACAAATAAGTTGCACTATCGTTATTAACTTTGCATCTTTTGGCATCAATATTATGAATATGTGTATCACTACGATCGAGATCCAATAAACTATTTTCATTGGGTGTATGACCATTGAAGGTTTTATTCATGTAAACAGAACAACAATTATTCTCTGACTTTAAATGAATAACCGTATTGCAATAAACATGATCAAATCATATTCATGCTCAACGCAAAAGCAAAATAACATTTATTTAGGTTTAACACTAATCTCGAAAGTATAGGGAGTGTGTGATGATGATCATATCAATATTGGAACTACTTCCAACACTCATCGTCACTTCCCCTTCAACTAGTCTCTGTTTATTCTGTAACTCCTGTTTCGAGTTACTAAATTTTTAGCAACTGAACAAGTATCAAATACTCAGGGGCTACTATAAACACTAGTAAGGTACACATCAATAACCTGTACATCAAAATATACCCTTGTTCATTTTGCCATCCTTTTTATCCACCAAATATTTGGAGTAGTTCCACTTCCAGTGACCATTTCCTTTGCAGTAGAAGAACTCAATTTCAGGCTTAGGTCCAGCTTTGGGCTTCTTCACGGGAGTGACAACTTGTTTGCCATTCTACTTGAAGTTTCCCTTTCTTTCCCTTTGCCCTTTTCTTGAAACTAGTGGTCTTGTCAATCATCAACACTTGATGCTCTTTCTTGATTTCTACCTTCGTCGATTTTAACATCACGAAGAGCTCGGGAATCGTTTTTGTCATCCCTTGCATACTATAGTTCATCACAAAGTTCTAGTAACTTAGTGATGGTGACTATAGAATTCTGTCAATCACTATCTTATCTGGAAGATTAACTCCCACTTGATTCAAGCGATTGAAGTACCCAGACAATCTGAGCACATGCTCACTAGTTGAGCGATTCTCCTCCATCTTTTAGCTATAGAACTTGTTGCAGACTTCATATCTCTCAACTCGGGTATTTGCTTGAAATATTAACTTCAATATCTGGAACATCTTATATGGTCCATGACGTTCAAAATGTCTTTGAAGTCCCGATTCTAAGCCGTTAAGCATGGTGCACTAAACTATCAAGTAGTCATCATATTGAGCTAGCCAAACGTTCATAACGCCTGCATCTGCTCCTGCAATAGGTTTGTCACCTAGCAGTGCATCAAGGACATAATTCTTTTGCGCAGCAATGAGGATAAACCTCAGATCACGGATCCAATCCGCATCATTGCTACTAACATCTTTCAACACAGTTTTTCTCTAGGAACATATCAAAATAAACATATGAAAGCAACAACGCGAGCTATTGATCTACAACATAATTTGTAAAATACTACCAGGACTAAGTTCATGATAAATTTAAGTTCAATTAATCATATTACTTAAGAACTCCCACTTAGACAGACATCTCTCTAGTCATCCAAGTGATCACGTGATCCAAATCAACTAAACCATGTCCGATCATCACGTGAGATGGAGTAGTTTCAATGGTGAACATCACTATGTTGATCATATCTACTATATGATTCACGTTCGACCTTTGGTCTCCGTGTTCCGAGGCCATATCTGTATATGCTAGGCTCGTCAAGTATGACCTGAGTATTCTGCGTGTGCAACTGTTTTGCACCCGTTGTATTTGAACATAGAGCCTATCACACCCGATCATCACGTGGTGTCTCAGCACGAAGAACTTTCGCAATGGTGCATACTCAAGGAGAACACTTCTTGATTATTAAGTGAGAGATCATCTTAAAATGCTACCGTCAATCAAAGCAAGATAAGATGCATAAAGGATAAACATCACATGCAATCAATATAAGTGATATGATATGGCCATCATCATCTTGTGCTTGTGATCTCCATCTTCGAAGCACTGTCGTGATCACCATCATCACCGGCGCGACACCTTGATCTCCATCGTAGCATCGTTGTTGTTACGCCATCTATTGCTTCTACAACTATCGCTACCGCTTAGTGATAAAGTAAAGCAATTACAGAGCGTTTGCATTTCATACAATAAAGCGACAACCATATGGCTCCTGCCAGTTGCCGATAACTTCGGTTACAAAACATGATTATCTCATACAATAAAATATAGCATCACGTCTTGACCATATCACATCACAGCATGCCCTGCAAAAACAAGTTAGACGTCCTCTACTTTGTTGTTGCAAATTTTACGTGGCTGCTACGGGCTTAGCAAGAACAGTTCTTACCTACGCATCAAAACCACAACGATAGTTCGTCAAGTTAGTGTTGTTTTAACCTTCGCAAGGACCGGGCGTAGCCACACTCAATTCAGCTAAAGTGAGAGAGACAGACACCTGCCAGCCACCTTTAAGCACGAGTGCTCGTAACGGTGAAACCAGTCTCGCGTAAGCGTACGCGTAATGTCGGTCCGGGCCGCTTCATCTCACAATACCGCCGAACCAAAGTATAACATGCTGGTAAGCAGTATGACTTGTATCGCCCACAACTCACTTGTGTTCTACTCGTGCATATGACATCTACGCATAAAACCTGGATCGGATGCCACTGTTGGGGAACGTAGTAATTTCGAAAATTTTCCTACGCACACGCAAGATCATGGTGATGCATAGCAACGAGAGGGGAGAGTGTGTCCACGTACCCTCGTAGACCGAAAGCGGAAGCGTTAGAACAACGCGGTTGATGTAGTTGTACGTCTTCACGGCCCGACCGATCAAGCACCGAAACTACGGCACCTCCGAGTTCTAGCACACGTTCAGCTCGATGACGTCCCTCGAACTCCGATCCTGCCGAGTGCCGAGGGAGAGTTCTGTCAGCACAACAGCGTGGTGACGATCTTGATGTACTACCGACGCATGGCTTCGCCTAAGCACCGCTACGATATTATCGAGGTGGATTATGGTGGAGGGGGGCACTGCACACGGCTAAGAGATCCAAAGGATCAATTGTTGTTGTGCCTAGAGGTGCCCCCCTGCCCCCGTATATAAAGGAGCAAGGGGGGAGGGGGCGGCCGGCCTAGTAGGGGCGCGCCAAGGGGAGTCCTACTCCCACCGGGAGTACGACTCCCTCCTTCCTTGTTGGAGTAGGAGAAGGGGGGAAGAGGGGGAGAGGAGGAAGGAAAAGGGGGCCGCACCGCTTGTCCAATTCGGACCAGAGGGGGGCTGCGCGCCTCCTTCCTTTCAGCCTCTCTCCTCTATTCCCGTATGGCCCAATAAGGCCCATATACTCCCCGGCGAATTCCCGTAACTCTCCGGTACTCCGAAAAATACCCGAATCACTCGGAACCTTTCCGAACTCCGAATATAGTCGTCCAATATATCGATCTTTACGTCTCGACCATTTCGAGACTCCTCGTCAAGTCCCCGATCTCATCCGGGACTCCGAACTCCTTCGGTACATCAAAACTCATAAACTCATAATATAACTGTCATCAAAACCTTAAGCGTGCGGACCCTACGGGTTCGAGAACTATGTAGACATGACCTAGAACTATTCTTGATCAATAACCAATAGCGGAACCTAGATTCTCATATTGGCTCCTACGTATTCTACGAAGATCCTTATCGGTCAAAGTGCATAACAACATACATTGTTCCCTTTGTCATCGGTATGTTACTTGCCTGAGATTCGATCGTCGGTATCCAATACCTAATTCAATCTCGTTACCAGCAAGTCTCTTTACTCGTTACGTAATACATCATCCCGCAACTAACTCATTAGCTACATTGCTTGCAAGGCTTATAGTGATGTGCATTACCGAGAGGGCCCAGAGATACCTCTCCGACAATCGGAGTGACAAAACCTAATCTCGAAATACGCCAACCCAACATGTACCTTTGGAGACACCTGTAGTACTCCTTTATAATCACCCAGTTACGTTGTGACGTTTGGTAGCACCCAAAGTGTTCCTCCGGTAAACGGGAGTTGCATAATCTCATAGTTACAGGAACATGTATAAGTCATGAAGAAAGCAATAGCAACATACTGAATGATCAAGTGCTAGGCTAACGGAATGGGTCATGTCAATCACATCATTCTCCTAATGATGTGATCCCGTTAATCAAATGACAACTCTTTTGTCCATGACTAGGAAACTTAACCATCTTTGATTCAACGAGCTAGTAAAATAGAGGCATACTAGTGACACTATGTTTGTCTATGTATTCACACATGTATCATGTTTCCGGTTAATACAATTCTAGCATGAATAATAAACATTTATCATGAAATAAGGAAATAAATAATAACTTTATTATTGCCTCTAGGGCATATTTCCTTCACCCAACACACCCAATACAATGGTAAATTGTATAGGTGCACTAGTTCAGCGAAGAGTTGGTGATACAAGTGCAATATGGATAGTAGATATGGGTATTTGTAATCTGAAAATATAAAAACAGCAAGGTAACTAATGATAAAAGTGAGCGTAAACGATATTGCAATGGTAGGAAACAAGGCCTAGGGTTTATACTTTCACTACTGCAAGTTCTCTCAACAATAATAACATATATAGATCATATAACAAGCCCTCAACATGCAACAAAGAGTCACTCCAAAGCCACTAATAGCGGAGAACAAACATAGAGATTATGGTAGGGTACGAAACCACCTCAAAGTTATTCTTTCGGATCGATCTATTAAAGAATTTGTACCAGAATAACACCTTAAGACACAAATCAACCAAAACCCTAATGTCACCTAGATACTCCATTGTCACCTCAAGTATCCGTGGGCATGATTATACGATGTGCATCACACAATCTCTGATTCATCCAACCAACACAAAGTACTTCAAAGAGCGCCCCAAAGTTTCTACCGGAGAGTCAAGAAAACGTGTGCCAACCCCTATGCATAGGTTCATGGGCGGAACCCGCAAGTTGGTCACCAAAACATACATCAAGTGGCACGTGATATCCCATTGTCACCACAGCTAAACACGACAAGACATACATCAAGTGTTCTCAAATCAAAGACTCAATCCGATAAGACAACTTCAAGAGGGAAACTCAATTCATCACAAGAGAGTAGAGGGGGAGAAACATCATAAGATCTCCAACGTATCAATAATTTTTGATTGTTCCATGCTATTATATTACCTCTTTTGGATGTTTATGGGCTTTATTTTACACATTTATATCATTTTTGGGACTAACCTACTAACCGGAGGCCCACCCATATTGCTATTTTTTGCCTATTTCAGTTTTCGAAGAAAAGGAATATCAAACGGAGTCCAAACGGAATGAAACCTTCGGGAGCGTGATTTTTGGAAAGAACATGATCCAGAGGACTTGGAGTGCAAGTCAAGAAGCAGCCGAGGCGGCCACGAGAGGGGAGGGCGCACCCCTGTCTCGTGGGCCCCTCGGGCAGTCACCGACGTACTTCTTCCTCCTATATAAGCCTATGTACCCCGAAAACATCCAGGGAGCCAATGAAACACAATTTCCACCATCGTAACCTTCTGTATGCTCGAGATCCCATCTTGGAGCCTTCGCTGGTGCTCCGCCGGAGGGGGAATCGACCATGGAGGGCTTCTACATCAACATCATAGCCCCTCCGATGAGTTGTGAGTAGTTTACCACAGACCTTCGGGTCCATAGTTATTAGCTAGATGGCTTCTTCTCTCTTTTTGGATCTCAATATAATGTTCTCCCCCTCTCTTGTGGAGATCTATTCGATGTAAACTCTTTTTGTGGTGTGTTTGTCAAGATCCAATGAATTGTGGGTTAATGATCAAGTTTATCTATGATAAATATTTGAATCTCCTCTGAATTCTTTTATGTATGATTGAATTATCTTTGCAAGTCTCTTCGAATTATTAGTTTGGTTTGGCCTACTAGATTGATCTTTATTGCCATGGGAGAAGTGCTTAGCTTTGGGTTCAATCTTGCGGTGTCCTTACCCAGTGACAGAAAGAGTTGCAAGGCACGTATTGTATTGTTGCCATCGAGGATAAAAAGATGGGGTTTATATCATATTCCTTGAGTTTATCCCTCTACATCATGTCATCTTGCTTAATGCGTTACTCTGTTCTTTATGAACTTAATACTCTAGATGCAGGCAGGAGTCTTTCGATGTGTGGAGTAATAGTAGTAGATGCAGGAAGGAGTCGGTCTACTTGTTGCGGACGTGATTCCTATATACATGATCATGCCTAGATAATCTCATAATTATTCGCTTTTCTATCAATTGCTCGAAACTAATTTGTTCACCCACCGTAATACTTATGCTATCTTGAGATAAGCCACTAGTGAAACCTATGGCCCTCGGGTCTATCTTTTATTTGCATCTTTACTTTTTGCATCTATATTATAAAATACCAAAAATATATTTATCTTATAATATTATCTCTATTAGAGCTCACTTTCGCAAGTGGTCGTGAAGGGATTGACAACCCCTTTATTGCGTTGGTTGCGAGTTCTTTGTTTGTTTGTATAGGTGTGTGGGACTTTTGAGGAGCATCCTACTGGATTGATACCTTGGTTCTCAAAAAAATGAGGGAAATACTTATGCTACTATTGTTGCATCACCCTTTCCTCTTCAAGGAAAACCAAAGCAAGCTCAAGACGTAGCAAGAAGGATTCCTGGCGCCGTTGCCGGGGAGGTCTTCGCTCAAGTCAAGACATACCAAGTACCCATCACAAACCCATCTCCCTCGCATTTACATTATTTTCCATCTGCCTCTCGTTTTCCTCTCCCCCCACTTCACCCTTGCCATTTCATTCACCCTCTCTTTCCCATTCTCCTCCTCTCTTTTCGCTTGCCTTTTTCTGTTTGCTTGTGTGTTGGATTACTTGTTGCCATGGCGCAAGATAATACCAAATTGTGTGATTTCTCCAATACCAATAATAATGATTTCCTTAGTACTCCGATTGCTCCTCTTAATGATGTTGAGTCTTGTGAAATCAATACTGCTTTGCTGAATCTTGTTATGAAAGATCAATTCACCGGCCTTCCTAGTGAAGATGCCTCTACTCATCTAAATAACTTTGTTGATTTGTGCGATATGCAAAAGAAGAAAGATACGGATAACAATATTGTTAAATTGAAGTTATTTCCGTTTTCACTTAGAGATCGTGCTAAAGTTTGGTTTTCGTCTTTGCCTAAAAATAGTATTGATTCTTGGAACAAGTGCAAAGATGCTTTTATCTCTAAGTATTTTCCTCCCGCTAAGATCATCATTCTTAGGAATGATATTATGAAATTTAAACAACTTGATCATGAGCATGTTGCCCAATCTTGGGAAAGAATGAAATTGATGATTCACAATTGCCCTACTCATGGTTTGAATTTATGGATGATCATACAAAAATTTTATGCCGGTTTGAACTTTGCTTGTAGAAATCTCTTAGATTCGGCCGCGGGAGACACGTTTATGGAAATCACATTAGGAGATGCTACAAAACTTCTTGATAATATTATGGCTAATTATTCTCAATGGCACACCGAAAGATCCTCTAGTATAAAAGTGCATGCTATAGAAGAAATCAATGTTTTGAGTGGAAAGATAGATGAACTTATGAAGTTGTTTGCTACTAAAAATACTCCTCTTGATCCCAGTGATATGCCTTTGTCTACTTTGATTGGGAATAATAATGAATCTATGGATGTGAATTTTGTTGGTAGGAATAGTTTTGGAAATAATGCTTATAGAGGAAACTTTAATTCTAGACCGTTCCCTAGTAATTCGTCTAATAATTATGGAAATTCCTACAATAATTCTTACGGTAATTTTAATAAGATGCCCTCTGATTTTGAGAATGGTGTGAAAGAATTTATGATTTCTCAAAAGAATTTTAATGCTTTGCTTGAAGAAAAATTGCTCAAAGTTGATGATTTGGCTAGGAACATTGATAGACTTTCGCTTGATGTTGATTCTCTTAAACTTAGATCTTCTCCACCTAAGAATGATATCAATGAGTCACTCAAATCAATGATAATTTCCATTGATGAGTGCAAGGAAAGAACCGCTAGATTGTGTGCTAAGAAAGATTGCTTTATAAAGGCGTGTTCTTCTAGTTTCCATGAAAATAATGATGAAGATCTTAAAGTTACTGATGTGTCTCCTATTAGATCTTTGTTTGGCAATATGAATCTTGATAAAAATGGGACTGTAGATGAGTCAACTTTACCTAGAAGGCGTCCCAAGAATTCAGAGTTTTTAGATCTTGATGCTAAATTTGGTAAAAGTGAAATTGGAGAGGTCATGACTTTAAATAGTATTGAACCCACTATCTTGGATTTCAAGGAATTTGATTATGATAATTGTTCTTTAGAAGGTTGTATTTCCTTGTTGCAATCATTGTTAATTCTCCTCATGCTTATAGTCAAAATAAAGCTTTTACCAAACATATCGTTGATGCCTTGATGCAATCTTATGATGAAAAACTTAATTTGGAAGTTTCTATACCTAGAAAACTTAATGATGAGTGGGAACCTACTATAAAGATTAGAATTAAAGATCATGAGTGTTTTGCTTTGTGTGATTTGGGTGCTAGTGTTTCCACGATTCCAAAAACTTTATGTGATATTCTAGGTTTCCATGATCTTGATGATTGCTCTTTAAATTTGCACCTTGCGGATTCCACCATTAAAAATCCAATGGGAAGGATCAATGATGTTCTCATTGTTGCAAATAGAAATTTGGTGCCCGTAGATTTTATCGTTCTTGATATAGATTGCAATCTTTCTTGCCCTATTATTCTTGGTAGACCTTTCCTTAGAACGATTGGTGCGATTATTGATATGAAGGAAGGGAATATTAGATTCCAATTTCCATTAAAGAAAGGCATGCAACACTTTCCATGAAAGAAAGTCAAATTACCTTATGAATCTATCATGCGAGCTACTTATGAATTTAGTGCCAAAGATGGCACCACTTAGATCTGTCTTCGCTTTTATGCCTAGCTAGTGGCGTAAAACGATAGCGCTAGTTGGGAGGCAACCCAATTTTCTTTTTGTTTTTTTGTTTTTGTTCCTGTTTAGTAATAAATTTTGCATCTACCTTCTGTTTAGATGTGTTCTATCTTTAAATTAGTGTTTGTGCCAAGTAGAACCTATAGGATAACCTATGATGATAGTTGATTTGATTCTTCTGAAAAACAGAAACTTTGCACGCACGAATTTAGTTTTGTTAAATCACAGAAACGTGATTTTTCATTGATTCTTTGTGCTGCTGATCAATAGAAATTTTTTCCAAGACTTCCTATTTGGTAGGATTTTTAGAGTTCCAGAAGTTTGCGTTAGTTACAAATTTCTACAGACTATTATGTTTTTGACAGATTATGTTTTTCGTGTGTTGTTTGCTTATTTTGATGCATATATGGCTAGTAAAATAGTTTATAAACCATAGAGAAGTTGGAATACAGTAGGTTTAAAACCAAAATATATAAATAATGAGTTCATTAAAGTACCTTATGTAGTGGTTTTGTTTTGTTTCACTAACGGAGCTTATTAGATTTCCTGTTGAGTTTTGTGTTGTGAAGTTTTCAAGTTTTGGGTAGAGCTTTTATGGACTATGGAATAAGGAGCGGCAAGAGCCTAAGCTTGGGGATGCCCATGGCACCCCAAGATATTCAAGTATAGACAAAAGCCTAAGTTTGGGGATGCCCCGGGAAGGCATCCCCTCTTTCGTCTTCGTTCATTGGTAGCTTTACTTGGAGCTATATTTTTATTCGCCACATGATATGTGTTTTGCTTGGAGCGTCCTGTATTATATTAGTCTTTGCTTTTTAGTTTACCACAATCATCTTTTCTGTACACACCTTTTGGGAGAAGCCTACTTGATTAGAATTTGCTAGAATACTCTATGTGCTTCACTTATATCTTTTGAGCTTGATAGTTTTTGCTCTAGTGCTTCACTTATATCTTTTAGAGCACGGTGGTGGCTTAATTTTGAAGAAATTTCTAGTCTCTCATGCTTCACTTATATTATTTTGAGAGTCTTTTAGAACAGCATGGTATTTTCTATGGTTACAAATTTGGTCCTAGAATGATGAGCATCCAAGTTGGGTATAATAAAGACTATCATAGAAAGTGAATTGGATGCTATGATCAATTTGATACTTGATAATTGTTTTGAGATATGGAGGTAGTGATATTAAATTCATGCTAGTTGGGTGATTATGAAAAATGCTTGTGTCGAGGTTTGCGATTCCCGTAGCATGCACGCATGGTGAACCGCTTTGTGATGAAGTTGGAACACAATTTTATTTATTGATTGTCTTCCTTATGAGTGGAGGTCAGGGACGAACGATGGTCTTTTCCTACCAATCTATCCCCCTAGGAGCATGCGCGTAATACTTTGTTTTTGATGACTTGTAGATTTTCGCAATAAGTATATGAGTTCTTTTGACTAATGTTGAGTCCATGGATTATACGCACACTCACCCTTCCACCATTGCTAGCCTCTCTTGTGTCGTTCAACTTTCGCCGGTACCATACACCCACCATATACCTTCCTCAAAACAGCCACCATACCTACCCATTATGGCATTTTCATAGCCACTCCGAGATATATGGCCATGCAACTTTCCACCATTCCGTTCATATGACACGCATTACTTTTGTCATATTGCTCTTTGCATGATCATGTAGTTGACATAGTATTTGTGGCAAGGCCACCTTCATAATCTTCATACATGTCGCTCTTGATTCATTGCATATCCCGGTACACCGCCGGAGGCATTCATATAGAGTCATATCTTGTTCTAGCTTTGAGTTGTAATTCTTGAGTTGTAAATCCATAAAAGTGTGATGATCTTCATTATTAGAGCATTGTTCAAGTGAGGAAAGGATGATGGAGACTATGATTCCCCCACAAGTCGGGATGAGACTTCGGACTTTACAAAAAAAAAGGGCCAAAAAGACAAAAAAAGAAAAAAAAGAAAGGCCAAAGAAAAAAAATAAAGAAAAAAAAGAAAAAAAGAAAAAAAGAAAAAGAAAAAAGAAAAAAAATGAGAGAAAAAGAGAGAAGGGACAATGCTACTATCTCTTTTTCCACACTTGTGCTTCAAAGTAGCACCATGATCTTCATGATAGAGAGTCTCCTATGTTGTCACTTGCATATACTAGTGGGAATTTTTCATTATAGAACTTGGCTTGTATATTCCAATGATGGGCTTCCTCAAAATGCCCTAGGTCTTCGTGAGCAAGCAAGTTGGATGCACACCCACTTAGTTTCTTTTGTTGAGCTTTCATATATTTATAGCTCTAGTGCATCCGTTGTATGGCAATCCCTACTCACTCACATTGATATCTATTAATGGGCATCTGCATAGCCCGTTGATACACCTAGTTGATGTGAGACTATCTTCTCCTTTTTGTCTTCTCCACAACCACCATTCTATTCCACATATAGTGCTATGTCCATGGCTCACGCTCATGTATTGCGTGAAAGTTGAAAAAGTTTGAGATTATTAAAGTATGAAACAATTGCTTGGCTTGTCATCGGGGTTGTGTATGATTAAATACTTTGTGTGATGAAGATAGAGTAACAACCAGACTATACAATTTTGTAGGGATAACTTTCTTTGGCCATGTTATTTTGAGAATACATGATTACTTTGATTAGTATGCTTGAAGTGTCACTATTTCTTATGTCAATATGAACTTTTATTATGAATCATTTGGATCTGAACGTTCATGCCACAATAAAGAAAATTACTTTGAGAATTATGGTAGGTAGCATTCCACATCAAAATTCTATTTTTATCATTTACCTACTCGAGGATGAGCAGGAATTAAGCTTGGGGATGCTTGATACGTCTCCAACGTATCTATAATTTTTGATTGTTCCATGCTATTATATTACCCCTTTTGGATGTTTATGGTCTTTATTTTACTCATTTATATCATTTTTGGAACTAACCTACTAACCGGAGGCCCGGCCCGTATTGCTGTTTTTTTGCCTATTTCAGTACTTCGAAGAAAAGGAATATCAAACGGAGTCCAAACGGAATGAAACCTTCGGGAGCGTGATTTTTGGAACGAACGTGATCCAGAGGACTTGGAGTGCAAGTCAAGAAGCAGCCGAGGCGGCCACGAGAGGGGAGGGCGCGCCCACCCCTACAGGGCGTGCCCCCTGTCTCGTGGGCCCCTCGGGCGGCCACCGACGTACTTCTTTCTCCTATATAAGCCTACGTACCCCTAAAACATCCAGGGAGCCAACAAAACACAATTTCCACCATCGTAACCTTCTGTATCTGCGAGATCCAATCTTGGAGCCTTTGTCGGCGCTCCGCCGGAGGGGGAATCGACCACGAAGGGCTTCTACATCAACACCATAGCCCCTTCGATGAGTTGTGAGTAGTTTACCACAGACCTTCGGGTCCATAGTTATTAGCTAGATGGCTTCTTCTCTCTTTTTGGATGTCAATACAATGTTCTCCCCCTCTCTTGTGGAGATCTATTTGATGTAAACTCTTTTTGCGGTGTGTTTGTCGAGATCCGATGAATTGTGGGTTTATGATCAAGTTTATCTATGAGAAATATTTGAATCTCCTCTGAATTCTTTTATGTATGATTGAGTTATCTTTGCAAGTCTCTTCAAATTATCAGTTTGGTTTGGCCTACTAGATTGATCTTTTTTGCCATGGGAGAAGTGCTTAGCTTTGGGTTCAATCTTGCGGTGTCCTTACGCAGTGACAGAAAGGGTTGCAAGGCACATATTGTATTGTTTCCATCGAGGATAAAAAGATGGGGTTTATATCATATTGCTTGAGTTTATCCCTCTACATCATGTCATCTTGTTTAATGCATTACTCTGTTCTTTATGAACTTAATACTCTAGATGCAGGCAGGAGTCGGTCGATGTGTGGAGTAATAGTAGTAGATGCAGGCAGGAGTCGGTCTACTTGTTGCGGACGTGATGCTTATATACATGATCATGCCTAGATAATCTCATAATTATTCGCTTTTCTATCAATTGCTCGACAGTAATTTGTTCACCCACTGTAATACTAATGCTATCTTGAGAGAAGTCACTAGTGAAACTTATGGGCCCCGGGTCTATCTTTTATCATATTTGCTTCCAATCTACTTTTATTTGCATCTTTACTTTTTGCATCTATATTATAAAATACCAAAAATATATTTATCTTATCAGGCGGCTGGAGCAAGAAGACCAGAGGTTGAAGAAGCACTACGGCTGTTGGATGGACATCGTACGGTCACTGGAGCTAGAATTGTTCATATATTGACTAAAGTTGACAAAGGCCTCCGTCCCAGTCAACTTAGTAGGCCCACAAGTCAGCCTCCCACCAAGGTGGGTCCCAGCTAGCAGGGGGGTATTCATTTTTTTGTGCATAATAAGGAGGCACTTCCGGTGGGTTCGAGCTGACAGCGGGGGGAACATTTTTTCGTGAAATACGGTGGCCCGTCCGATGGGTCCCAGCAGTCAGGGGGAAACATTTTTTTGTGAAATACTGGTGGCCCGTCCGGTGGGTCCCTGCTGTCAGGTGGAGGAATAATTATTTTCCGCATAATAAGGAGGCACTTCCTTGCGGCTGTCGTGGACCCAGCTGTCAGCCTGTCTACGTACAGTACTCTTCTGATGGAAGTCGGTCGTTGACCACATTGACCACGCCGCGCCGAGAGCAGCACGACGATGGACGATGGCGAGGCCTAGGAAGGGGACGACATGGAGCCGGGGAAGACACGGCATTGGATGCCCACGCGTAGAGGAGTATGAGGGTTCACTCGTTCGGCTGCGGTGTGAGGCTGCCGTTCCCGCAGAATAACAGGGGGCGTGGGTGAGTGGAGGGATGGCCCGGACAGCGGCGGGAGTAGTAGGGGGCGGTGAGGCCTCCACGGCATCACAGCCGATCACGGGAGGCATGAGCAGGCGGCATGACCAGCGCTGCTTTGGGCGGCTGGAGCAAGAAGACCAGAGGTTGAAGAAGCACAATGGCCGTTGGATGGACATCGTATAGTCACTGCAGCTATAATCGTTCATATTGACTAAGTTCACAAAGCCCTCCATCCCCGTCAACTTAGTGGGCCCACAAGTTAGCCTCCCACCAAGGTGGGTCCCAGCTAGCAGGGGGAGTATTCATTTTTTTCTGCTTAATAAGGAGGCACTTCCGGTGGGTCCGAGCTGACAACGGGAGGAACGTTTTTTTCATGAAATACGGTGGCCCGTCAGGTGGGTCCGAGCAGTCAGGGGGCAAACATTTTTTTCGCAAAATACGGTGGCCCGTCCAGTGGGTCCCTGCTGTCAGTTGGAGGAATCATTATTTTCCGCGTAATAAGGAGGCACTTCCTTGCTGCGGCCATGGACCCAGTGGTCGGACTCTCCACATACAGTATACTTCAGATGGAAGTAGTTCCTTGACCACGTTGACCACGCCGCGTTCCGTTGCATGCATGCGTCCATGGGCATGGTGCGTCCCCACTGTCAGCCTCTCACGTACAGTCATCTTCCGATGACTCTCGGTTGTTGACCATGTTGACCACACCGTGCTGAGCGCACCAAGGCCGGTGGATGACGGCGAGGCCCCAGACTGGAACGACCCGGAGATGGGGAAGACAGGGCAGTGGAGTCGCAGATGGAGAGGAGTGGGAAACTTCACTGGTTCGGGTGCACGGCAGCACAGCCGCGGTGCTGCCCACGAGAGACAGGAGCAAGAACAGAGGTTGAATCATTTGTTGGATTAACATCCAATGGTCCAGCTGCTAGAATCATTTGTTGATTAAGTTGACAAAGCCGTGCGTACACGTCCGCTTAGTAGGCCCACAAGTCAGCCACCAAATCTGACGGGTCCCAGCTGTTAACGGGATGAATACTTTTTTCGCAAAACAAGGAGGCACTTCCTTCCATGGGAAGATACAGCCGGTGTGTCCCAGCTGTCAGGTGGAGGAAAACAAATCAGCTTAATAAGGAGGAACTTTCCTTGCGTGCGACCATGGACCTTGTGGGTCCCAGCCATCAGGCTCTCCATGTACAGTCCTCTTTTGATGACTCTTGTTAGTTGGCCACGCCGCACCGAGCGCAGCGAGACGATGGACGACGGAGAGGCCCCGGACTGGATAGACTTGGAGATGGGAAGACGCGGCAGTGGAGTCGCAGATTGAGAGGAGGGGAAGGGTTATAACTGGTTCCGTTGCGGCCTGAGGCTGCAGTCTGTGGAGAATAACAGGAGGTGTCGAGGGGTGGAGGGATAGCCTGGCCGACGGTGGGGTAGCGCTTCGCAGTGATGCGTGCTAAGCATAGCCGCTAGCCGCCGGAGGCCGGACCATGCAGTCCCGGCGATGCTGAAGGAAGAAGACGAGAGATTGAAGGTGCATGTCGGACGTTGGATATAAATCCAATGGTTGTGGATGACACAATCATTTGTTAACCAAGTTGACAACACCCTGCGTAGGCTTCGACCTATTGGCCCACATGTCAGCCTGCAAAAATGTGGCATATATTTAACCCATGTTTTCTAGAATGTACAGTCCATTTGCTGGGCTGGGTGAACAAATAATTTCGCGTCAGTCAGGCCCATTTATATTTTCTAAGAAATCCCAGCCCATTTGCACTTCCTTGAAACACACCAATTAGCTGGGCTCGTTATATATATAATGTTATGTTAGAAGGAGCAATTAATATCAAAGAATAAACCAGAGAGGCACATTATATATATATATATAATTAACAAATTAGCGAGTTATTGCTCAAAATAAAAATGAACGCGTTATTATTAAATTCGTCCTTAAAATCTTCGCAAGCTTTTCTACACAATCACCAGGATTTTCCTTGCCTGTGAGTCAAAAACAGCCAGGATTTTCCTTGCCAACTTCCAGTAAACATTTACTTTTATAAGTTAATAACACGTGGGATGTTTTTATAATGCATATATAAGTCTCTATAAATTATACGATAATAGTAATAATATAAATATATATAATGTGGTTAGAAGGGAAAACATAAATTGGACACATCATTATTATTCTTATATATAGATAAATAGAACACAGACTTGTGTTTTATTAAAAAATACATTGGGCTGCCGATCTTTAAGTACAAGCCCATAGGCCTGTATGGACCTCAAAAAATAAGTTGAAACCACTGTCTCCGTATGTCGTGGGCTACGCATGTTAAAATATAAAACCTAGGCCTAGCTGATACTTGTTCGCTCTCTGAAAAAAAAATGATACCAGATCCCCGAGCGAACTGGATTAAAGAGGGGGCTGACGGCATGACTGAAGAAGCACATCAGGAGCGATTCTTTTTCTTTAGTGGATGGCTCTCAATAGCGTTTTTTACTTGCCTCTGCACCATACAACTTGTATTTTTAGCCTCCCAGTCCGTCGTGGTGGACCAGCATCCCATTTGCTGGGCGGGCCAACCTACAGAAACCAGCACTCGATTTTTCATCAAGACCTAAAAACAACACAGTACTATGTTTGTTTTGAGGCCGAAAACATTACGGCGGGGGTTGAGCGGGGGAGAGGGGAAGACAGAGTAATAAAAAGATTAAAAAGAGCTGATGCGCCGTTGCTACCCTAACAAAGCAGGTGCAATTCTTCTCGGAAAGAAGGTGTGCCGTTGACACCCACACGTCACATACCCCACAGTAGGCATACTAACAAGTTCACACAAAAATACAACAGAAAAGGTAAACATTCGTATCAAACTCAGGTTCACAGGACACGTTCATATTCATAGCCAACATTCACTATCAACAACTCAAAAGATTCATATATACACAAGCTCAGCATATCTATGCATCCAAATGATTGATAGATCACACGACAATATTCATACATAATTCACAAAAAGATTCAGATATACACATGTTCAGTATGTTTATGCATCCAAATGATTGAGATCACAGCCAATATGATCCGTGGACGAACTTTAATTACCTAGGGTACAGACTGGTAAATGGTGTTCAGTCAGAGGTACTTCTTGCTAAAATTAGTTCTTGTATGAGTAAACTTTTGAGTACATAAGAGGCAGCACAGCCAATCTGAACTTTGCTTGTAGGTTTATCCTCAAATAGTGGCCTCGTGCCGAGCGAGGTTTGAGCAACTTGGCCACTACTTTCATCCAACTAGTTTACTGGCTCATCTTGGTCCTGTAACTCGCCAAAGTTCTACATTGCAGACGAGAAAGGAGGCGGTTGAGAAAATGAACCACCCAAAATTTTTGTGCAGTTCAACTGAAATGGAGCATCCCTGGCATGCAGACTGATTAAGTGCCAGATGAATATACGCGTCAACCAACCTGTCTGGAATCTTTAGACTCCATGCCACACAGTTCGCTACGATATATGCCGATAACCAAAAGGCACAAGTTGGGACCAAAGACTGGACTATGTTCTTCTGGGCTATGTGCCAAGCAATATTTTTGGCGTTCACTCTCCTAATACTTTGGAGTTTGACAACTGGTTGACGCTGGTTGATACTCGAATGAATATAGGCACTTCTTGTCAACATCGATGCTTGTCTGAGTGAACTTTGGAGTACATGGCAGCAGCATAAGTATCTGTCCATCTGATCATTTTGTGCAGTTCTACTGAAATCACCCAATGCAATGATTTGCCTGCGAGTTCAAGCTCCAAGTTACTCCTTTATAAAATCGGCAAACAGTAGCAAAATACCAAATTACCAATACATGACAAGCACAATTATCAGGATAAAGACCAGTACCAACCTGTGTGAGGTAGCATATCAATTACTATTTCCTTTGATTGGAAGCCGAGGTAAGCGAAGCGACTGACAGCGAAGGAAGAAAGCAAGCCGAGATTAGCGACTGACAGGAAAGGACGGAAGCTATCGAGGCAATGAAGCACCCAAAGTTTTTGTGCAGTTCCACCAAAATCGAGCATCCCTGTTGGCACATATATTGAGAGAGTGAGATTACTGTAATAGTGGGACTAGTTGATGAAACATACACTAACAAATAGAAGCACCCTCATTATCTTAATGGGTAAAGTTAGCAACATAGTAGTCTTGCTTAAAGAGGTATTAGTTTATTTAACTAGTGCCAATTAGCTCAACACTCAAAGCATTGCCATTTATCATAGGTTGCAAAACTTTAACATGCAAAGATAAAGGAGTTTCTCATGACAGTAGCACGATACAAATAGAGGTGACAGCAAACTAATATGGATGAAGGCCTTAGGCCCGTACCAACCTGAGAAAAAAAAAGCTTATTCATGTAGTCCCATAAGAGATGATAAAGCACTCACTGGAATCACATAATAGTATATATTTTTGTGTACTTCAAATGTATGGTTGAAATCACTCTGGTTTACCAGTGTTGAGATTATATCAAAAGATTATCAAGAACTTCTAGCAGAGTTAAAGCACTGGCTGGGATACAATTCATTGTATTGTCTTGTGTAGTTCCACTAAAATGTATGATTGGCACAACATGATCCCTGTTTGCACAAGTAGGAACAAGGTGAAACCTTCATTAGCTTAGTGAGAAAGGATAGGAAGACATTAGCATATTACTCAAACAGTAGCATCAAATTCATGATGGACAATACGCAAAACATTGCCTCATTGAACCAATGGCAATAAATTGACATGCAAAACAATAGCACTATTATGTCATGACACTAATAATATTCCCTCCCTGCTCCACCACATGATTCACCTCCATAGACAAACATACACACGTACATGATTCAGCATAGGGTCCTAATAAAGATTTGTTTAACTCCGACAGGAAAATTAGGCAGTAATAAATTAGTGGTACCTAAGTACTCCTAATTAATTAAGTGTGACAGTAGAAGTGGAAGGGCTCCCTGGAGGATCGTCTCACATGTAAGGTAGTCGTTGCCGGAGCCCTTGAATGGCCTCGACTGAGGCCTCTGGCTTCAGCAAGATAGCCTTGGCACTGTTTATTCTTCTTCTTCTTCCTCTTCATGCTCTGTTTCCCTTTCTCCTCACCAGTTGGTGAAACCAAGTACATGATTGGCCTTCTAATTCAGAATTGGTTTTGTCGGTGAGGGAGTACAAGTGTACTAGTAAAAAATAGCATTATTTTCTCATGGCAGTCGGAAAATAGAGATGAACACATGCATTAAATATCATTCTTACCTAAAGGAAGGTTATGGCGCCAATATGGATGATGAGGATTGGAAAACAGATCTCCCTTTGTCCAGTTCCACCGAAATGAACCAACTGTTCCATTCTGACATTCCAGTTAAATAGCACAAAAGTCACTTCTTTTAAGAAGAGTTTTGTGCAGTGCACCAAAAGGTCACAACAGCAACCAGGTGAATTGGATATCCCTGTTTGCACAAAAAGGTATAGAGGAAACAGTCAGAGTCTCAAACAATTACAGGCAAAAAAAAATGGCTAAACTTTTCATGGCTTATAACAGTGGCATGGCTTCATTTTTACCGGGGACATTAGATTAAGAACAACTAAATATTTGGTATAAGGCCATGGGACAGTGGGTGCACCAGCAGTCCAGCACCATTGACGTAAACAGGGGCATAAAGTGGTGATTCATAGTTTGTTGCCCCGAGAAACAAACATCCAAGAAACATATCTGGGTTGGTCCCATTTTTGTTCACTCTAGCCACCTAATCCTATGTGTGGATAGCAAATCTAGTCCTGGCCATACCACTGTGTACAGCGTTACCCCTATATTTCCCTTTTTGACCAAGAGACCGGTTGGATGACCAGTCTGTACTACTTTCACCCCCTTTCCTTCCTGTTTGTACCAAGTCCGATGTACATACTAAATTCCCCCAACCCACTTTATTTCTTATTTGAACCAAGTACTCCCTACGTCCAGAATTACTTGTCATCAAAATGGATGTGTCTAGAACTAAAATACATCTAGATACATCCATTTCAATGACAAGTATTTTTGAACGGAGGGAGTACAAGATTCGACTCCGTGAAGTAGCTTTACCTCTAATAATAGAAGAAAAAAATAGGTGACGTTGGACCATCTGATCGAGAGGGGCTGAGAGGTAGAAAATGATGCACGTGCAGCAACGTAGCGAGCTGAGGAAGTAGAGCTAAGGTGGTTTTGAACGACGATATACCTGAAGGTCGTCGGGGTGTGGATAGGTGGGCGGCGGGAGGTCGGATCCGCCCACAGGCAACGACGAAGGGATCGGAGGACCTCCCACGCCGGCGCTCGGCCAGAGATAACGGTGCGGCCGGCAGTGGGTCTCCTCCCTCGCAGTCGACGACGGCCTAAACGCTGCCCCTCCTCCCCTTCACCGGCGGAGGGGGATACGTCCGGATCTGTAACCAGCGGTGAGGATAGAAAGACAGTGTTTTTTGAAGGGAGAAAGACAGTGTTACTACCCCTATCTTGTTTAGATCTTGAGAGGATGAGAGTGTGTGAATAGAGCAACCCTAGCAAGAAAGAGCGAAGGCTCCGGCCTATATATACGTTGTGGGGTAGTTTTCCGATTTTAGTCCATCAAAACAATCGTTTAAAATTGTGTACTACTACATGCCAGGTCGCGGTTTTTTTTAGTTGTTGATTGTTTTTTGATATAGCTACCCGCTTGTTCCAAGTGGTGTTATGGTATGCCAGGTCGCACTATGTATCGTTCAAATGTGGTACAAGTCCCTCCATTAAATGAACAACCACCCCCTTGTAAAAATTGTGAACAAGCCCACGGCTAAAATTAGCGGAAACGTGGGTTGCCCCAACATGCATTATTATTTATATTTTCTACTACCTCCATTCCTAAATATAAGTATTTTTATTAGCCACACCTAAGACAAGAATTTTTTTATTAGCAGTGAACCTCACATGTCATAGACACAAAAATTGTGGCAAGATTCCCTTAGGCAAGCCAAAGTGTGTCCAACAATTTGAGCAACTCAGGTTAGGCAAGTGTGGCAAGTGTGGGAAAAATAATGTGGCAACATAAGACAAACATAGTCACAATCCAAACAGCCCCGTAATTTTTTCTGACATGCATGAAAATTTGGTTAGTTAAATTTATAGTCAAAATTTGGCAAGGTGCATCAAATCAACACATGCAAGTATCAAAAGGAAAGTCACGACATGCATGCATGCGTTGTACTCCCTCCATTTCCAAATATAAGTCTTTTTAGAGATTGCAACAAGTGACTACATACGAAGCAGAATATGTCTACATACATCCGTATGTTGTAGTCCATTTGAAATGTGTAAAAAGGCTTATATCGAGTGCAGTGCTTTGATGTGTCGTGTCAACTCGTACAAGATCGAGAAATTTGATTACTACAACGCCCTCTCCCCCGCGGAGTGAGCTCCGGTGCCTTAACTGCACCTGCCTTTGGCTGCATGACAGGAGGGCGAACCACCTGTTGGGCCCACCTGTCATAGACGCAAAGGCTGGAGTAGTAAGTAGAAGCTTTTGCTACATGCTATCCCTCCCGCACGAGGTGGACGGACATGCAGTAGTGGATTCGATATTGTAGAAGTAGGAGTAACATCATTGTTCCTCTTCTCGAAGAGGCGAAGAGCCAAGCGCAACCCGAACGCGGCAGTTGCGAACGCTCGCGTGGTGCGGTGCCTTGGAGCACGCATATACTAGTGTGGCTCTTGCATGAGACAAAATTGCTATTGTTTAACAATTAAACTCCATCATCCATTGGTTGATACTCATTCTTCGTAGGTCCATGTGCTTAGCACCGTTTCCTCCTGGGGTCACCAATGTTTATTTGCTAATTAATAGCATTGCATGCAATGAACTAGCAATTGCAGGTCATTAAAAGCACGCACAACTCTCATCTCTTATTGGTTGATATGTCAAGAAACAAGAAACAAGGTAGAAGTTAATGCACCACGCCTAAGTGTTTTGGGACTATTTGGTTTTCGTAAGATGACTTACACACCGAGACGGAGGGAGTAGTATAGCCCTGTAAACCGAAAAGGAGTATTTGCCTTTCTAGAGATTTCAACAAGTGACTAGACTACACCGCGTGCAGTACTCCCTCCCTTCCGGTTTATAAGGCTCTAATCTCAAATCTCATGAACCAAGGCATTTTGTGATTGGAGGAATGTATCTCGTACTTTACAAAACTACCCTAATTAAACTCATGCATTAATTACATAGTTCTGTCATTTTCCTCTCCGCCTTGGTCGCGGTGCACAATATTGAGCACTCCTATATGACTAGCCGCTCTATCTACATGCGGGACATTTCAAAGCATCCGGGCCCGCGTGCCATCCACCAAATCACATCAAGGTGCTACAGTCGAGACTCACCTGTCACCCCGGTGTGGCCGTCATGACCTGCCATATCACAAAACCCACACCTTTACCAGCAGTGGTAAGGTGGCCTCCAAGTTGGACTGGACGAAGCAACCATCATTTCACTGGAACGCTTGTTCAAGCCCTTTCTTCCCTTTCTTGAAGAAAACCTCACTCCAGGCTACTCACTTCTGCCATTTTTCTTCTGTACCGATGAAGGAAAGGTGGGCGAATCAGTTATGCTGCTATATTTTCATTCCAAGAATCTTCTTTTTGCGAAGCACCGACCAATTCTCACTTCCTATTCTTTTCTCGTTTTCATTGCGATTGTGGTTTCCTTTCGATTGCTTTTTGTTTGTCAATTCATTGATGGATCCTAGAGCACTAGGCAAAGAGTTGCCGGTGGACAACCCATTGGAGACAGCGATCTCCAGGAAGCAAGCATCGACCAACGAGTTGACTATGTTGGCGAGCCAACCCATGGAGACGAAGAACTCCAAGAAACAAGCACTGGCCAAAGAGTTGACGATGTTAGCAAACGAACTCCTCAAAGAAAGTTGGAAGCACACCAAGGGCCCCACCGTACCTACCCCAGGAACTCTGATGGCCACCTATGCGAGGCTCAAGGCCGAGTTTGAGGAGATAGTCGCCGTTGAGAAGCAGTATTCCCTTGGCAAGGTGATGGCCCAATCGAGGACAAGGAGATGGCCCCCGGAGGGATGAGATCCCCCGGTGAGCTGCACAAGGTAAAAAATAATGGCTTATTACCATAGTTGTGGTTTTTGATTATTTGCAATGTGCTTGCTAATATGTTAGGGTTGTGCAGGTGCCGGTGGACATCCTTGATGATTCCGATATCACGGACCGTCCTGTTGGCATCGCCTCAAAGATCGATTCTGATGCCGCTATCTATCCCGTGGACATCGCCCCAGAGATCGATTCCGATGTCGCGGTCAGTCCTGTGGACATCGCCCCAGAAATCGATTCCCATGCCGCTGTCCATGCTGTGGTCATTTCCCGAGAGATCGATGACAATAAATAGTTGGTCGCGCTAATCCTTCAGGGTAGTTTGCATTGCCCTGTGTTTAATTACCAGAATGATGCGTGTTATCAAACCATCTTAGGGCTAGTGCACTGTCTTGTGTGGGCGGTACTTGCTACTTTTGTTTGATAGTGAATCGTGCGAACCCTCTCCAAGTTATGGAAACAGATGTATCCTCATCAGCTTTTGATGTAATATATGGCATGCTTAGCTGTAAGTTTGAACTGTTTATCATATCAGCAGGGCTTGTTTGATGATTCTTGGGGTTAGTAGGCTAGCTACTGTGCGAGCTATAGTACTTGCAAAACACTCACCGAAGAGAAACGTTGGGGCTGATGAGCTCGTGGTACGCTTATACTTATCCCTCGTCGATCGACCAATAGCCCTAGCTCCTAAAATTGTAGGCTTAGCGATTGATCAGACAATAGTCGACACGGATACATTCAGGCCTCATTTGGTTCATAGGGTAGTAAAATCGTAGCAAAAGTACAGAGAATGTGCAACACAAAATCATAGCAGTGCAGAGATGTACTCCCTCCATTCCAAAATAGATGACCTAGACGGGCTAGTTTGGCCTAGTGGGTTCCAGTGATGTGACGTGGTACAGTGTCGTCCAGTCTTCGCGTGTGGTAGCAGTATTGCGGGTACATTAAATTTTCTTGAAGAAGCGGAATTCAATGAAGTCATGATTGTTCCTTCGTCCAAACAACTTACAGTGGGAAAGGTTGGGCCTGCAATACGACCGGGGTAGACCAGGATAATTTTGTGCATGGCAGGTGGACCAGGATGGTCGACGTCCCACATGTCGGTGAATGAAAGTATTCATTCCGATATAGAGGATGAGCAACGAGTATTCATTGTTTATTTTTGATGAAAGCTATTGTCTCCACTGTTACGACAGAGGAGTGTGAAACACGGCAGCCCAGTGAACTTGGCATGTGCACCACTCCCTCCTTCCTCATGTAATGCTACCATGCTGTTGACTATAAGGTTGGCTATAAGGTTACAACTTTTTCTCACTTTCTCTCTATCTATTTCCTCTCAAATGTTTTTTAACCTTTCTTTTTTTAGACACAATTGTTTTTATGCCTTTTTTTAGAATTATTTTTTTATACCTAGGAGCACGTGTAGAGATGGGCTCTTGCAGAGCCCACTCCTTGACTTTGTCAATGCCTCTCTCCCCTCCACATAAGCGGGCTTGTAGCCCAGTTTTTTAGTACCACTTGCTAGGCATGCATGCGGCGGGCAGCTGGCGTCTTGAGGGGCCAGGGCGGTCAGAGTGGGCTCCGGAAGCGGTCCAGACTCCAGCATGGCCCACCTCACATTATCAGAATATATTTCTTGGAGTCCGTGCGCGGCGGGCAGGCGATCTCTTCTCCCTCCCCTGTTTCTCTCTTCTCAGCCGACGCCCGCTGAGTAATTAGATTTCGGCTATTGACGGTTTATTCAATTACGGTCCCACATGTCAGTGAAATTGCAAGACAACGCGTGTCCCGTCTGGTGAGCGGCGTGCGAGCCGGACTGTCGGGGGTGCGACGCGTAGGAGTCGTAAGTGTGCCGCCTTTTCCTTTAGAACTTGCGAAGCATAACATTTTCGCGCAATCGATCGAGAAATCCAGAACAAAATGACGAGGGCGGTGCTTTCCCGCTCGTTAGGTGGGCTAGTTCGAGTGATATGACGTGCTACAGTGTTGTCCACTTGCTCCATTTTTATGTAAGCAAGAGTTTAGACTCTTACGCGGGAGGAGTGCGAAACACTGCGGATCTGATTTTGATCGAGGGATAACTATTCCCTGCCAAATAATGGAGGACTGTTAGCGATTATAGAATTATAGTTAGGGCATCTCTAGTGCTGGCCCACAAATTTACACCGGCATCTGTCCGAGGACGCTGATGGATGCCATCTGATGCTGCCCGCATACCTTTCGACAACTATATGAACTAACCGGACAAATTCATGCAAACAAAGCAAATTTCAAATTAACCGGATGAAATTCATTACATTTCAAAAACTTTTCCTACAAACTGGACAAAATTCATTACATATTTCGCACAAACCGTACTAAAACCTACTGTAAACCTAATCTAAATGATCACTGGCGCCCGACCACCATGTCCGGCCATGAACCCGAGAAAGCCGGCCATTTTCTTTGCCTCCTCCTCATCCGCCTCGATAACCTCCTCCTTCGGAGCACAAGGTCCTGAAGATTTTCGCCTCCACATCGCCGTCAAGCGGCTAATCGACCGCCGATGTTTACCCCACCAAGCTTGGCGTCGACTGAGTGGAGTAGCGGTGGCCTTCCTGGGACCAGAGCGGCGGCGACCTACCGTGTACTACTCTTCCTCGCTGCCGGCTGCGCCCGCGCACGCACGCCGGCTTCGTGGTCGTGGCGGCGGAGGGCGGCCGGGGGGGTGCCGGTGATCTCCTTCATTTGCTCCTGCAACAGTACGTCGAAGAGAGCTTTGGAGCGCATCCGGAGCAGAGCCGCCGATGTTCCTCGTCTGCTCCTGTGATAGTACATCCAAGAGAGCTTCGGAGCACCAGGAGGCCATGGTTGGAGTGGTGTCGACAGAAGGAAGGGACCGGAGGAGAATAAGTGTGGGTCTTTGGCTATGGCTGGGAGCTGGGGCTCAAGTTAATATAGCGGGCGAATGGCAATGAGCAGCGGCAGACGGATGGACAAGTGGCACCGGAGTAGGTTCGTCGGGCATGAATGCAGACGCTGCTTCAGTGACTTAACTGCAGAGGTGTTGGGTTACTGACATGTGGGCCCAACAGGCATATAGCCCGCATGTCAATGACACACCAATTGCGCCTACAGTTAAGTCCGGTGAATGCGGCATTGACATTCTGGAGAGATGATAACCGTTTCAGGCGGGAAGCGCGCGCTAGCGATGGAAGGGGGTTTCGGTGTGCAGCGGCACTAAGATCGGTCGCTCACGATAGTACATACTCCGTACCATACTACCATAGTACCCTCTCTAGCTAGGCTATTTTATAGATTGTCATTGTGATGGACGATATACCTGAGCAAGGCGCTCCGAGTATGACCGTTGGTATTGAGCCAGGTGAATACATGCTCGGCGTTCGCGTAGGCCTCCATCAAACGTCTAAACAGTAATGTCAGGCACCGCCGAGGCGCGCAGGTGATGGGCTCGCCGTTTGCATTGCGCCATGAGCAAGACTTTGATTTAGAGGGTGACGTGCATGCATTAGCATGCTTTGACAGCATGAGCGTGAGTGTCTGACGCGAAGTATTTCATTTTCATTTGGCTGACAAGGGTGCGTTGCAGCGACGAGTCCGTGGTTTGATTCCCCAAATATGCATAATTTTGGTTTTTACAGTATTTCTTTCTCCATTCACAGGTAGGCCCGCGTAGATAGATAAAGAACACGAGCTGATGAGGCGCATGCGGACTGTTTGACTGGTCAACCATACAAATGCTGATTTATAATTATTTTTTATTTCCGATGAATGCAAGCGTTTCTACTCTTACGACGAAGGGTGCCAAACACGGCACGTGCTGGATGTCCCACTCGTCAGCGAAAGGAGTGGGACATGAACAGCATGGTAGAGCCCAGCGTAAGAAAACAGCATGGTAGAGCGTCTCCACTTCTTCCACTTCTGGGTCGGAGACCACACGTAGTAGTACTTAGTGGTATGAACGATACAAAGTGCGACGTGGAGAGAAAGACATGTCTAGTTGGAAGGTCTCGGGGCATACACGTAAACAAATATAAAAGTTAATATGTGCCTCCAACTAATATAGTAGTAGTAGAGTACTTAGGCATGTACTCCATAACGTCACCGTGCATTGCACGTACAACATTTAGTGGTAGTACGTAGTAAGAGACAAATGCTGCCCAAGAGTTCCCTTCTCGACCTACTTTTGGGTGTTTGGTAGAGTTTATGGAGGGTGCATGAATCCAAACTAGTTTAGCACAAATACACTAGAAGCATGCATGAAGAGAGCATGCATGAAGAGGGGTGTTGAGTTGAGCATGCATGAAGAGGGAACAACTATGCTGAGACGAGAACGCAACCAAACACACCCTATATGCCACACATGTTCATACCATTTGTGCTTTTGTACTTCACTTACTGTGCTACATTACTCAGGTTCGTACGTCCACTCCTGGGTACATGTCCGTCTCGTAGTTCCAGTCCCACGTGTTCTTCATATAGATGGAACGATCCTTGCATAACACTTGCACCTTGATGCTAGATGTCTCGCGTGTTGGCAAAAGGATGAACAAAGCTCACGTAAAAAAATAGAGTGGAAGAACATAGATTCCCGACGACCGAGAAGGAGCAAGGAACCTCATGGTGGAGCGTCTGCACTCATAATATTTAATATTATTCAGCGATATAAAATCAACCAATCATCTCCACAGTGGAATGGAAGAGTACGAAACACGGCAGCCCAGTGTAGTTACATCATACTAGTATATGGCTAACCCACGCTATCACCATATTTCTTGACTTCCATGCGACACCTATCTCTAGTAATCCAGCTGCATGTATCGCTTCTCCCTCCTCGTCTCTATCAAAGTGCGGAGGGCTTGCGTTTTTGCCGTCTATTGAGGTCGGTTAACTCATCACATGTTAGCGACATGCCAAGAGCATTCTAAAAAAAATTCCTTTCACATTCCGTTTTCAAAAAGAAAAAAAATCCTTTCACGTACAAATTTGACTGTATGTTTTGAGCAACTTGCATGTCCTATACTGCTCCTGTTTGATACTCTAACTTAGCTAGAGGTTAGACTAACTCATGACTAACCCTGAACTAACTGTAGCCAAAGAGGTGTTTGGGTGACATGGTTAGATTGACAATAAATTCACTTGATGGAGAGAGAAAAGTGATTTTTCAGTGGTCCCAATGAGAACTATCTCCAGTTAGCACCTCATGGGTGGGATAGTTTTTTTTGGTGGGTTCGGTGCAACTTGCTCCAATTTAAACCCTCATGCTTGGATACTTTTGAGCTATTTGAGCCCCAACTAGCTCAAACTAACTCTAACCCATGGATCCAAACAGGGCCTATGGCTAGTCTCTACGCAGAGGAGTCGCATGCACCGGGAAGCGGCGCTCTCTCGGCCGTCGCGCCACTTCAAAGCCGGCGCCAGTGAGAGGTCGCCTCCACTCTGGCCGGGCATTAATGCGGCACTGACGCTCCAGGGCGACGCTGACCGTTTCACGCGGGAAGCGCGCACTGGTAAGGGAGTATAGGTTTTGAACCGTTTCAGGTGTAGTACTGGTAGTTTGCAAAACTACTCAATTATTGCACTCAGTTTCCTAAGAAATTGTGGTAAAAAGCGTTACTCCACAGCCCGCTTCCCTTCTCCTTCCTCTTCCACCGCCAGCACACCTCCGCGGAAAGCGACCGGTCAACCCTTATATAGGAGTGCTAGCACAAAAAGATGCATGCATGTCCACTAAAATTTCCATATTAAAGCGCCGCTCTGGCGGGAGTATGGCCTATGTTGTTACCTTAGGCCGGGCCATGGCTACCGGGGGACGGCGACCAGAGAAGAGGCGGCGGGAGGGGAATGAATGCAGCTACTATTTGGGTTCACCTTCCGGCTTAAATAAATGCGCAACATCACGTGTACCCGCGGGTGCACAAATTGTAAAATACGTGTCTACTTAAGTGGGCGTCACATAACTGGTGTGTGTGTGAGAGAGATTCTGAGAGATAGAGTGCGTGTGTGTGACTCTACTCTTCGGACATGTACTCAACCTTTTGCATCGGGATATAAGTATAATGGTATTTACTTTAGCTAGTGATTTACGTGGCCATGTTAAGGTGGTTGTGTCAAAAAAATGTCACTTCCTGCTCGTGATTTGCGTTATATAGTTACAAGCAAGATTCTCGTGCATTGCACGGAACATCAATATGCATTTTTTTTACAAAACACCTGTTGTGATTGACCCATGCAGGAGTAATCCCATGTGTAAAAACTAATGATATCTCGAGAATTTTATCGGAAAACTGGTATCTCGAGAATGTCATCAAAAAATGAAAGATGAGAGATAAGGCGAGGAGGAGTGGAGCGTGGTGGTGACTGGTGGTCGGAATGGGCGGAGGCATGGGGATGGACGGCACTAGCAGGTGACAGCAGCCACCATGCATGCTAGATTTTTCCAGAGACTTATTCCTTTTTTAATTGCTGAGCAATGAGGTTGTGGGAGATAAGGATGTGGAGAGAGGTGCAGGTATCTTTTGTAAAATTATCATAGTTTTCTTTCTATCCGTCAGATATAGATCATACGGCCTGCGTTACAAGATGGCAGGCACACCATCGTCGCCAACTCGTTTTTTATAAGGGTACAGATGATAAGTTTGCTGACTACTAAAGTAAAGTGGAATTTGTCCATGTTATGCAATAAAATTAACGTGATTGTTTATCATACGGGTAAGGTTGGATGAAGGGTGGTAGGAACAAATGCTCCGCCTAGAGGATGTGTGTGTGAGATGGTGTTTTAGTGTGTGTGTGTGGTGTGTGTGTGTGTGTGAGAGAGAGAGAGAGAGAGGGAGGGACAGGGAGAGAGAGAAGGAGTCTTAGTTTGTGTGTGTGTGAGAGAA
>NC_041393.1:388550674-388559258 GCF_002162155.2 Triticum dicoccoides | reverse complement strand
GGGGGTAGCTACACTACAAAAAAAATACACTTTCGTGATGATACGTGTTTGTCACAGTAGGTCGCATTTTTTGTCATGCATGTACATCCATGACGATTTTATGACAGAATCAAGATAGTCATACCTGTGCTGTTGTAGAAGTGTTCCACGACATTACCAAAATTATCATCACGGAAGTGTCCACTTCCATGATGATAAATCGCACGTCACAGAAGTGCTTTCGTCAAGGGTGACCAACACGTGGCATCAACCGTAACGGAACACCGTTAAGCTATCGGGTCGGGTTTTGGATCCGATAACCTGTTAACAGCCCCGACCAATGGGGATTTTCCACGTGTAAAATCATCATTGGCTGGAGGAAACATGTGTCGGCTCACCGTTGGGACAGATGTCATCTGCTCATTGGACCGAAGGCACCTATGATACGGCGACACGTGGCATGGCCCAGCAGAGGCACATTCCTGTGATAAGGCCGGCCCGTTTGACTTGGTCAAAAGGTGGCGGGCCGGCCCACGAAAAGCCTGTTAACGGCTTGTTCGGATATAGCCCATTTACAGCCTAATAACCCAGGGCCCGTTACGCCCTATCCGAATTAGGCCCAGTAGCGTCATCTGGGCGGTCCAATATGATTCCAGCCCGTTTTAACTTCCGGCCCATGTGTGGCCCATGACTTCTTTCGGCCCATATGAGGCCCTTTGTAACTCTTGGCCCATTAACGGCCCGTGGTGAAACTGGCCCGTAATGAATAGTGTATCACTTTATACCCATTAACGGCCCGTTATTCTATTGGGCTGTTTCCAGCTCAAGTTATCTTACGGCCTTCTAAGGGCCCATTGATTCTTGGGCTCATTTGCGGCATTCGGTTACATACGGCCCGTTACTATCATTTTCTACTTGTGGGCCAAATTCAGCCCGTCGTTACAGCCGTGCCATTTGCGGACCGTTAATACGTTGGGCCGTTTTCATGTCAAAAAAACCAGTTGGGTTGTTTTCATAGAGTTATCAAATACGGTCTATTAACGACCCGTTATGGTCCACGAATTGTACGGCCCATGATTGGCGAAATGATGATACGCCTCGTAGAAGGCCCATGGATCTACGGCCCGTATGAGGCCCATGGATCTACGGCCCATAGAAGGCCCATGGGTCGTACGGCCCATAGAAGGCCCATGGACCCTACGGCCCATAGAAGGCCCATGGACCCTATGGCCCGTATAGAAGGCCAATGGATCCTACGGCCCGTATAGAAGGCCAATGGATCCTACGGCCGGAAGAAGGCCCATGGATCATACGGCCTGCAGGAGGTCCACGGTTACAACAGTTCGTGTGTTGCCATGATTATTTTGGCCTAGTTACTAAAAATAGGCTATTGTGGCCACTAGAAAAACACAGAAAAAGAACTGCAGTGACTACAAGCAAACAACTAAACAAGACAATAATAAATAAGCAAGCAATTAAGGCTAGCCTATTACCGCTATTACACATATTACATCCACTGGGCATCAAAGTTCGCCACCAGTGCAAATATAGGGAACAAAGCAGCATATTACATACATTGGCCGTCAAAATTGGCCACCAGTGCAAATAAATGCGGCAGCAAAACAAGAGCATAACTGAAACAACTTTAGAAGAGCTCAAGAAACGTTATCCCGGGTATCCACCATGCTGGCAATAAGCTTAGCAAGCTGATTAGCTTTGTCCTGTTTGGCGCTAAAATCCTCCAACGCTTGCTGTTGCACCAGAAAGTATGCATCTGAATGCTCCAGGGACTTCCATAGTCCTTCCGCTTCTTGTCGCAGCACAGCTGATCGATGTCTTTCAGCTTGTAGTTCAGACTCAAGAAACCGAACTGATTCAGACAGTGAGTTTGAATAGCTTGTGCAAGCGGTAGTGGCCAGTAACTCGAACACTAAACCAATACAGGACTTTGGGGTTGTCTAGCTGTCTTCAAGATAGTCTTCCTTAGCTGTTTTATCAGCTTTGTTGGAGACCAACAAGGATGTGTCACTATCCCGAACCTTATCTGCATTACTTCCTTTACCATTGCTTAAGAAGGCACTCTTCCCCAATATTCTGTCAGTATTCTAAAAGAAGAAACAAGCAGACACATGACAAGTTTAGCATGTATTAGTATATGAAACTCATTTCGGTGAACTAGTTCATTAGTAAGGTGGACAAGATTAAACTACCAAGTCTTCTATTGCCAAGTACTAGTACATAATAAAAGCATCAAACAAACATATATCTATGTCCTATGGTCACTGCATTGTCTTGCCAAATCAAAATAGAGACACGGTTCAAATCATATCAGTTCAAGACAAAGCAGCAGTGAAAGAATACAAAGCATGGGAAACTACACGGCACAACAAGATTTCAGATGGGTACCATGGGTCTACATGTACAACAACACTATTGGCTCTGTTGTGATGTTAGTAATGTGCATGATATGAAAGTCAACTATATACACAATTGAAATTGAAATCAAAGGAGCTATTGATAAGATCAAACATGTTAAAGAAACATGCGCCAACATACCTGATGTGCCATTGGAGTTTCGATTGGATCCTTCAATTTAAAAATAA
Source organism: Triticum dicoccoides (assembly GCF_002162155.2). Lineage (NCBI taxonomy): Eukaryota > Viridiplantae > Streptophyta > Magnoliopsida > Poales > Poaceae > Triticum > Triticum dicoccoides. The sequence continues at coordinate 388,556,676 of NC_041393.1, read as the reverse complement.
GTTTGTATCAGTAAATACAGTGATACAAGAGCAAAGCAATCATAGTTAAAAAAAAGGCACGCCTAAGTGAGCGCTTAAGCGCGCCTAGGCTCTAGGCGTTGGTAAAAGGCATTGCGCATAACTACGCTTAATCTGTGCATAACTGCGCATAAGCATGCGCTTTGGTCAGTAAAGCGCATGGCGGTGGAAAAACGCACAATTAATGCCTAGCGCTTTTTTGAACTATGATGGCAATGGAATCTTAAATTAGAACAGTTGTTCTTCAGGTTTAGGCACTTGTTCTACATGAACAGAGTACAGTAAGATACAAGAATATAATACTTAAAAATAGAAAATGAGCTCATAGACCTTACCACATTCTTGGTTCGGGACCAGTACAGAACAAGGCGTTCCTAGTCATCGTCCAGTAAATGTGTCTCAAGAGAACGTAAGGGAATTTGATGAGTTTCTTTGCCGGTGAAGTACATTTTCTTTAGGTAATTCCGATACTGCCACCAAGCATTCCTGAAGATAGCAGAGGTATTAGCATAGGTTAACTCATCCTAAGTTTCCAAATCGGTCCTTCTCTATAGAGAAAAATGGGAAAATTTGTTGTATTATAACCATCATGGAGGTAGGATGTATGGGACGAAGCAAAGTAATTGCCATGAATAACATTACTTACACATAACTCCTGGACAAACACCTGCAACTAGCATTTTCCTTCATCTTCAGTATAATATTTCCAAGATGGGAAGATAGGCACATACGATTTAACAACATCAAATGCGATAGATGCTAAACTACGACTAGCTGGTTGTGCTTCCTCCACAGGAATAGGCGTACTAACTGGTGGAGTTGGGGTTTGCCGTGATAGTACTGGCCCTTTGGGCACTGGAGCTGCCTTACTAACTACTCTTGTTTGGGAGCTCTGTGGTGGAGATGGTGTTGTGTCAACAGGAACTGGGTTACTATCGGCTGGGGTTGGGGTTAGATAGGGTGAAGCTGGTTCTCTGTCCATCGTAGTAGGGGTACAATCTGCGAGAGGTTGGGTTATGTGTGGTAGGGCTGGTTCTTGTGCATGTACAACCAGGGTGCTATATCCACCAAGAGGTAGCACTATTTTATTTGAAGGTCGTGTTTTTACTCCGTTAGATACTGGCATCACCCGCTCCAATTCAAATGGCTGATAAACAGGAAACATACTTGAATGTACAGACATTGTATGAGAGATAGATGCAATAGATAGTGTGGAAAAAAGAGGGCATGAAATAGTTGACATGTATATTGTTTAACTAAAACGGATAGCATGACATAATTTCACATATATGATGTCTATCTAAACTGGATAGCATAGCATAACATAATTCAAAGATATGATGAATAACTAAACAGGATCACATGACATAATTCACCTACATGTTATCTAAGTAATCAGGATCGCATCATTTAATTCACATATGTGATTTATATGCTAAAAAGTGGGCATTCAATATGATGTCTGAACTAAGAACAGGGTGTTGAATATTGTGTACATGATGTCTAAACTATGCAATGCAAGACACCGTATGCATGATATGAGCAGTATAACTGTGCCAAGTTAGAGCATACACCTCAGTGGGGGAATAGGACTGGTCATCTGTCTCTGAATCCATCTCTAAGGAGCTATCGGGACCCAACAAGAGATCTGCTTTGACAGGTAGCACTGTCTGCTCTAAAGGCCTTGTTTTCACTCTAGATTTTTCCATCTCCCACCCAAATGGCTGATTCACAGGAAGAGTAGTTTAATGTACAAACATTGTCGACAAATGGAAATGTAATGAAGAAAAGGATGGGCAAGATATCATTCAAATATATGATGCCTGGTTAAACAGGATGGCATTACACATTTCACATATATTATGGATGGCTAAAAGACATGAGACTGCATAATTCCCATATATGATATAGAAACTAAACAGGTGGCACTACAACAAAAACCCCTCTACAGCAACACATGTTTAGAAACGATGATAGCATGATGTGTTGTTTTTGTTGAACCTCCGACCTTCCCCACTTAGTGCCAACCTCTCTATACCCACCTCCATCTCGTTTCGTGCTAACCTCTCACGCACGAAGAGTTTTTCTATTCTCCCTTCATTTATACCTCTCACCAAAAAAAGAGCGAGAGATAGGCCCAGCAGCTAGGGTTACCAACACGGCTGACGTCCCCTCGCTCACGGCCGCCGTCCCCTCGTCCTCGGTTCGTTAAAGAACCTCAGCGAAGGCCCGCCTCCATCGCCACTTTGCCCACAGATTGGGGACGCACAGGTCGTCGTTGCCCATCTTCCTCGCGTGGGGGAAGGGGTCGCCTCCGCCGTTACTCTACTGGAACGCAGATGGAGATGTCGCCGTTATTCCTCTGACAGCTAGGAATGACGCAAACACGGACGCACCCGTCCTCCTCAACCGCAACAGTTTAGCAGGTCTTATCCTATCTCTCGCGCATCTGCAATTCTAAAATTTTATCCCTTAAAAGTTATATTCTCTGTTGCCCTCGGCCATCCTTCTGTTGAGTACAAGATAAGGGTAGACGTGATGACAAGCAGAAGTGGATTCGATAGTTCATATTAGTCTTGCTCTTTCCCCTTTCCGTTTCTTAGTTCATTAAGCATGTCTTCTCTCTATGCATGAGTTGATTACTCCCAACTGCCCCAAATCTGATGATGATTTTTTTGCGTTGTCTATTCTGCAGGTTCTGAGAATTTTATTCATGGATCAGGAAATTATAATGTGTGACTTTGTAATTATCAGGTAACTATGAAGTTTTGTGTGATGTAGATTATTTAAAAGATTTTCAAGTTGTTGGCACTGAGATTTCTCCTAATACACCATAGGAGGCATGACTAATGAACCATCCCAAGCATGAGTGGTACGAGAGTAAGGTGATGCAAAACTAATTAGTACGGAGACCTCTCGAATATGCAAATACTCAGTTCTGTATAGTCAGTACTGTTGGTTACCTAGATGCAAAAAAAGGACCTAGATTCCAAGCATGGTGATGACCTGTGTGTATTATTGTTATTTAGATGCAAAAAAGGACATGAATATAGGTTGCATAATCTGCAATGTTCTTTAATAAATTCATGTTGAAGAAGTATTTGTATGCAGATTATTAGTTAGCCTACATCTATGTATAAATTTATGTCTTGGCAAATCACATTTGAACGGTGCTCATTTAAATTTTACTGCTCTATTAACCTGATTTTCTCTACTGTAAGTTACTCATCCCATATTGTTGTTGTAGATCACCAAGATAAATTGATGATGCATGGCTCAAATGTTGATTGCATGGGAATGGAGCTACCACAAGACAATTAGAATTGTCATTTTTAGATCAATGATTCAGACATTATAGTTGACTGCAAGGTCAAGGATTGGGCTACCACTAGATAGTTTCACCAAGATAAATTGATGATGCATGGCTCGAATGTTGATTGCAAGGTTAAGAATGGAGCTACAACAAGACAACTAGAATTGTCATTTTTAGTTTCAATGATTCAAATATTATAGTTGATTGCAAGGTTAAGAATTTGGCTACTGCTAGATAGTTTCACCTCTTGTAATCTTTGGATATCTTTGTAATGCAGATTGTTGATTCAATATATAAGATACTTCTGTTTATTATATTCCTGTGCACTATTGGTATTGCCTAATCATTATGGATTGCAATATATCTTTGTTAATTGTTTGTGCTATGTTATCTGTTATGTCGATTTGAGGTTCCTTTTGTGTAGGGTACCAGCAACGCATATGAAGTGTTGTTGGTCTCTAGGTCTATATGTTGCTACCTAACAACGTTTCTACATGTCGTTTACCAACGCAAGCATATACGTTGTTGTAGCTCCTTGCAACGCCACCAACAGCAACGCATACTAATCCGTTGGTGTAGACCTTAGCAACACATATATGGGCATATGACAATGCATTGAAGCGTTGCTGAAGGGGGGTTCCTGTTGTAGTGAAACATGTCTAAACTAAGCAGATGACATATATGATGTCAAAAGTAGGCACTGCAAGGCAACATATGCATGATATGACTAACATCATCATGCCAAGGTAGAGCAAACACCTTGGGGGGGGGGGTAAATAGGAGTGGCCAGCGACGTCTGAATCCGCCTCAGAACAGATATCTTCCTCTGGATTACAATCTGGAGAGGGGTGGGGAGGGTTTGCCATTGAACCCACCATGGAGCAATGTCTGCATGACATTGTATTGCCGCGCAAAACTCTTCTCTTTTTCTCTACATGTTCAGCATGACTGTGTAAAATATCTGACATGCATACGAAAAAATATGGTGAGATTATGTAAGGAGAGCATGCAGAAATTTAGAGTGATGGTAACAACCAGTGGACGGATCCAAAAATAATGATAGCAGGCTGATGATTGCTTTAAATTAACAAAAAGACAGATGATGATTGCTTTACTATTTGTTTCCCACCCAAGATGAACAACATAGGCATACCCTAGGTGAACCAGATATTAGACAGACATACTATTCATTGCTGCCTCGATATGTGCCCCACAACTAATTTAGAACTCAAGTTTGAACATTAATTTGGACCTGACTTGGGAGTCCAAGAGCTGAAAAGGACGATAAAGTAGCAGGTAAGTTTAAGCAATGCATAACATAAGCAGAAACAAAAGAGTGCGACCTGTCTTGTGGACCCGTGTACTCCTCAGGTTCATCTGCTGAGTCGATGATGGTGATGCCGTTGCGGTGGGTGCCGGTGGCAGGGAAGGAGATCTGAGGCGGCGAAAGACGGTCAGGAGTCGTGATGTCTGGTTTGGTGGATGGTTCTGTCGATGGATCAGCTCAGGTGAGGTGGACGACGTCGCGGCAGGAGCAGGACAAACCACACAAAGTTCCCTTCGACACGTACCTGTAACTGAAGTAATTCTGTAAGTGCTCATTTGGCTTGCATGATTCTTAAAACGCAGGGATAGAAAAAACACCGGAATAGGATAGGAAAATGCACATGGTAAACAGAGCATTTGTAAACACAGGATTTCTGTCAACTTGGGTGTTTGGTTTACTGGAATTGGAAGAGCAGATGAATGCAAAGAAACATGGCCAAAATAAAGAGAAACCATATTAAAGTGTGTACAGTTAGAATGTTATTCTGGCACTAATGCACTTGGTATTGTTTTCATGCATAGGATTTTGAAAAGTAGGTCCAGGTGGATGTTTTGCTTCATTCCTTTCAACAAAATGCATGAATAATTGAATAGTAGAGTGCCATTGGAAAATTCCCTATTGCTATGTTTTTCCGTTGAACCAAAATAGCCCTAGTGGATCGACGTGAATGTATAGTAATAAGTGATGCAACAAGTGTACAACCTCTTTGCCGTAGCCGTGTCGACCTCAGCATCATTGGGTTGGTCACTGAAGCAGTTGAGGCAGAGGTGGCTGTCGGAGGTGTGGAGGAAGATTTGTGGAATCTGTAGACGGCGTCCAGGGCACTACTCTGTTGTGATGGATCATTCTGTCATTGGAGTAGCTCCGCTGAGCCGTAAGACGTCAAGGCTGAAGCAGCACAAGACAGACATCGTCAATCTCAAGTGGGATTCTAATAGCATCTCCAATAGATGATGTAAAATGGATGTAAAATTAACATCTCCAAAAACCACCTTACTACAACAGATGAGGTAAAAACTGTTGACTTTGAACTTAACTGACGAAACTGAAATTTACTGTGGAATCTGAATGCTACTGTCGAAACTGAATGCAATGGTAGCAGAGAGGCACTTGACATGTAGTTTAGGGAGGGCCTGCAGTTCATCTTCAACCTGCACCCCCCTGAGCCGCCTGCCACCACCGGCCGAACCGCCGGCCCCAGCGCCCCTCGCCGCCCCGAAACAACTCGCCATCGCCGCCCCGGCCAGCCCTCTAGGCCCCCCCACCCTAAACCCTAAGATAGATAGTGGGGTACCTCTCCAGCGAGCCCCCGTCCCCGCTGCGGGTGGTTCTTTCTTAACTCCG
>NC_041393.1:388529680-388550268 GCF_002162155.2 Triticum dicoccoides | reverse complement strand
CCCCCAACCATGAAAATTGACTGACCTAAAAGTCGATTCAGTCGACTGAAGTGTGGCTTAATCAGAGCAGAGCAGCAGCACGAGCGAGGGGGAGAGCAGCAGCAGCAGTTGGGCGAGTGAGTGATCGAGCGATAGCCGGAGCAGCAGCAGCAGCAGCGCGAGCGAGCGAGAGCCGGAGCAGCAGCAGCAGATCCGACTGGTATGGACGCTGCCGCCGAAGGGGCCTCACACTGGGGGAGAGCCGTCGTGGAGATGTCGCCCGCGGCGCTGGCTTCAAGGTAGCCGCTCCATGGGGGTGCGGGATGGAGCACCATCGGCGTCGGGAGGTCGAGTTAAGGAGAAGGTGCGATGCGATGAGTGTACAACCTCTTTGGTGGCACCGAGTAGGCCTCGGCTTCGTTCGAGGAGTCGGTGAGGATGTTGCGGTTCCGGTGGAGCAGGTTAAGGCGGCGCTGTGGGGATGGAGCAGCCGCGATAGACAAGGCGATCGTCGAAGCAGCTCCTTGGAGGTGGAGGACGGGGTGGCTGAACCGGCGGGATGGCGAGATGGACGACGGATCCTCATCCGGGGAGGTGGACGAGGGATGTCGAGCTATTGCGGTGGACGACGTCATTGGGGAAGAGGCTCTGGCTGGGCAGCGGTGACGTGGCGGGCGGAGGAGGGTGGGGTTTCGCGGCTGGAGTGGAGAGGTTATGGCGGCCTGGGATTTCGAATGGCGAAAAGGGGGCGATGGGAGGGCTGAAGCATGACTTAGGGACGCGCTTGTCCAAAATGTAGGGTGTGTTACAAAAGTACACCCCACCGATTTGAACTAGCAGCCCTTTCGGCTCAGGGTTAGAAGGGGGATTTCGCGTGTCGGGATTTGGCAGCTGGAGGGAGTTTTCGCGCGCGTTGTAATTTCGGGATAGCAAGGCGCGGGTTGTGAAGGCGCCAGTTTTGGGAGCACGATATCTGAATTTTTGGGATATAACAAGACGTGGGTTGAATTTTAGGGACAAGCCTAATGTGTAGTAATATTGTACTTGTACGTACCAAATCAATTCGCACTTCCCTCAACCAAAAAGAAAACAAAAAAATAAAACTATCCACACCACACAAAGAGAGATTCTTGCCCCGTTTTACTATACAAATGCTATTCAAAGCTACTCCCTCCTCACATAATGCATTTTTCGATGCTAACTTTGACCAAATATTAGAGCAATGATATATGACATGCAACTTACACAAAGCACACTGTTAACTTCGTCTGTGAAAGGTTCTTTCAATGATATAATTTTCACATTGTGCATGTCATGTATTATTAATCTTGTCAATAGTCAAAGGCGGTCTTAAAAATCTCATTACGCCCTATATAGATGGAAGGAGGGAGCATGAATCCATGTTATGTCCGATTAATTTTTTTTGCTTGTTGTATAATGCATGTAACCTACTCATACCAACATTTTAGTGCATTCCAAATGTCTACACTACCGCTGCAATTCGAACTAAATTTGAATTCATTTCTCTATTTCAATAACAATCTACAATCATGATTGTTGCCAACTTCAACCATCATTCGTGTATTACCTTAATAACACACCACATGATTACTATAGAGATAGATATGAACTATGTGTACTACGTGAACTCGAATTCTATTTTTTGAATACACTTGATGTTGATTCCAAATAATAGTACATTTTATGTACTAACTATATATTCATAATCTAAACCATGTTCCATACGTACACCGTGTTTATCACACAAAGTATAGTGCCTCGCCCCCTACATTATGACAAGTATTTAGACCTGAGTTGCAAAAGCCACACATTAGCCCAAATTATAGTCAATGTTCTACATTATGATATCTTCTTCAAGTATCCGTATCCACTTTTTTATAATGAATTATGATCTTTGTTCGTCTTTTACACCTTCACAATCCTCTTCTATTTGTAGCTAGCTAGCACTAACTTTCTATCGTGCATGCACACTCCCGCCCCCCTCACACACCCTTAGCGTCCCCTCCATCCCGCACGTTCATTATTTCTCTTTAGGTCGTCCACCAGCGGTGTGTGTAGGCCCCCGGCCCCTTCTTTCTGGCACACACCGGTCGATATACCTCTCTAGCCAAGTGTGCCTACAAAAAACACATATATACTTCCCCTCTTCTCTTCTCACCGTCCATGCCCCCATATGTCCAATACGATTCCACGCAGGTGCACACTCCCACCCCTCTTTTCTTTAATCACATGCTCGCACACTCTTCCCCCCTCGACATGGTAGGCCTCTCGCACCACCTCCTAGCCACACCCTCTCCCCCTGTCTGCCTCTCCGGACCTTATTTGCTTCTAACACATGCAGGCGTGTATATGAACTGATCTCCCTACATATAGCCAGGTCGACTATAATTCGTCTTCACCAAGCACCGATACACTTACCTCGCTAGTTATGTCTCTCCTTTTCTCGGACACACGACGGTTGATCTTCATATGTAGTTACGCATGCTTACCACAACCATATCTTCTCCCGTCATCATCCTTGAATACCTCCCAACCCGTCTCTCACACACACGTGCATAGACAGACAGACATCCCCCGCCCTCTCTTATTGATATTGCACTCATACCCTCCGTTTGTCTAGCAGGCCTCTCCCACCATTTGTGAGACGCCACTCCACCACCAACCCTACGACGCTCTACCTTTGTCTTTTTCCCAACCTTATTCCTCTGCTACACATATCCATGGATGTCGATCGATCTCCCTCAGTACATAGCTAGGTCTCTCTCCTTCCCCACGCATATACTAGTCGACCGGTCTCTACCCCCCCACACACACACCAATAGTCGAACATTGTAGGTAGGTATCCATGCCACAGAGAAGAACTGCACCTCTGCCCTCTCAAATTCCAGTAGGCCAGCCGCCCTGTATCTTTGACGTGGGCAAACACAAATTCGATGGCACTCTTTATCAATCGCGCAGCCACACACTTCATCCCTGTTTTCAATTCTATCAATATCTCACGTCCATGACTCCGTTTCACACATATTACATATGTTACGTTTTTCTAATTGAGATATCATCAACACATTGCCTCTGTTTCGCACAAACCATCTCTCTCACACCCACCCACGTACGTACCTGCACCTAAAGAAGAAGTGCACGCAGGATGCACGTACTCACGTCTCGTTCCCGGCCACACCCGCGCGGGTACATGGTGGAGTTTGTTTCTGTATGAAAAGCCAGCCCACGTGATAATTTGATGCGTGTAGCGGTTGTTTACTCGAAGGAGGGTCGGGTACCACGCCTAGAATATAAAACGATTGCCATGGGGAAATGGAAAAATGGGTTTGTCTCTCGTCACACCATCTCACACAAGGCCGCCATGGCCTCTCACTCTCAGTGTTGGTCAGTGATCCGGCTGCATCCCGTCCGCCGGCGGAAAGGGAGGATGTGCATCGTCTCTCCGTTCGACGGTGTTGAGGCAGCTCGTCCCGATCTGTGGTACCCGCCGTTCTCTCTGACCAAGCTCCAGCGTGGTAGGGCCTTCGCCACTTGCTCGCTGCCGCAGTATGGGCAGATCCCGGCCGCCAGCGCCCTCCTAGTAACATCCCGACGACCCTCAGGTACAGCTTCCTCCGGCCTTGCTCCACTTCCCATCTTCCCACATTGCTGCATGTGGATCTTCTTTAGTTGTTTGCTTAAATCATATCTCGGTCGGCGTACTTTCCATCTTGCAATCTCGTCCTCAATCCATTTTTGATAAACCACCATGTGCTATCATTCTCTTTTTACATGGAACATGCTGCTTTTTTCTCGGCGTATGTGTCTTCAACTCGTGTTATTGGGCAGTAATTGTTTCTTTTCGGCCTCCTTTTGCAAACAGGGCTATCCATTTTCACCTCATTGCTATTGCGACCTTTTGGTGAACTGCACAAATCACTTTTTTGAAGAGTGTTTTGTGCAGTTCCGCCAAAATGTCACACGGGCAATGTTTTTACATTTCTGTGGGACTGCGGAAAGGGAGATTGGTTTTGCTATCCTCCTCATCCAACTCCGTGCCTAATCTTCTCCAACAAGAAGTTAGTCCTAAAGAGAGATCGTAGAGGTGATCGGCTTCTATTTATGTGTGTTATGTTTCATCATCTACTTCCACTATTATTGTAATCGCACTGACTGGATATCTTTGCAAACAGGGATGGTCCGCCCGATTTTAGTGGAGCTGCACAAAATGATCGGATTGTGGTGTCCTTCATACGCCTCTTTTTTGGCTACAGAGCTGGGTGAAACTAGCTGCCAAGCAATGAACACTGTGCCAAGGAAATGGAGCCATGCCTACGAACAACATCGGTCAATTATATTGTTTACTTTATTTGTACACCTTCTCACAACTTTGTCTTTAGTTGTGATGTGAATATTGGCGCTGATCTATGAACCATTGAGATGCATTAGCCATGGTAGTTTCATTTGTATTTGATGGAATGTTGTAACAAGATAATCTCGAGGCAAGACACATGAATCCTAAGTTGAAACCTTTTTTTCCTGTGGGAACCAGAGTTGAAACCTTCATAGCATCACAGTACAATTTCATGAAAATTATGCGTACATATAAAGAAATCCTGAAGGATTGATAGCAATGCCAGAAACAATTCAACTTTGTTTCGCCGACATGTTGGACATCCTTCATCCGGCTCCACCTGCCATGCAGCAATATTGAGTGCACAACACAACTTCAGGGAAAGATTCACCCCGGTTGTTGCACCGCAGTAGTAATGACTAGTGAGCAGTCAAATCACAGAGCCCCACCTTCGCCACAGTAAGTTGCTCGAACGAAGCAACCATCATTTCTCTGTTCCTTGAATCCGCTGGTACTCCCATATTCCCACAGTAATAAGTTGCTCGGGCGAATCAACCATCACTATATCCGCTCACGTGTGATGACCACGGGAGCTATCCATTCAGATTGCATGTTAAAAAAAATAAAGGTCGATAACTAATGCGGCAAACTTTTTAAAAAAATCTAATGCGGCACCTCGAGCCAACGCGGCCAGATCGCATTTTGCACGAGAAATTACACACCTTGTTTCGTTGACATGTGGTCCCATTCCAACATATCAGTGAGACGACGACGAGTAGTAGGAGTATTTCTGAACCGACATGTAGGCCGAGGCGCCCCTTCATGAACCGTGGCAAACTGGCAACCGTCCACCGACTCTTCGCCTTTCCCTCTCGATTTGGAACTGTTGTCTCACGCTCTTCCTCTCCCTCCTCCATTTTCATTCAGCCCTTCACCCTTTCTTCTGCCATTGTTCAATCGTCTTCTCCAAGGAGGGAACAGGACAGAAACGACCCCGTTATTCTTGCCCCAATCTGAAAGATGACGTGGTGGAGGAACTCATTGATTAGTGCGACGTCATCACCTCGGCTAGCATGGTAGGTTCGTTCAAGCCCATTCTCGACTCAACTAATAACATCATTACAAGGAACCCAAGAGTCAAGGAGCGGTTTGATCTCCCCTATCTTCTTCGCCGTGACCCTAATGACTGGCGCCGTCACGACGGAGGCCTCGCCCTGTGCAACTTGATGCCGCTTGATAATGATACGTATGATGTTAAGATGCCATCGCTTGAGGGCAAGGCTTCGGCAGGCGCAAATGGAGATTGGGTTGTTTACATTGGGTCCAACTGCGAGTGGGAACTTGTGAATGTGTCGTGACCGGGTTCCACTTCCAAAAATCTCAGCAGACTGCCCAGAGGTTGAGCACACCGGTATTGTACGCACGTTCAAATACAATCATGGTGACTGTCTTCTACGGAAGATAGCAATTTCTCGAGTTCCCAACCGCTCTTGGAATTACAACAACTATGAAGTTGTTGCTATCTTCGACAAGCTTGTTGCCATCCTTGCTGGTTTGACTCGATGGACATTGCTCAAAAATCAGTTTCTGTACACGCATGAGTACTGTGATACAATTCAATACGAGGGCCTTGTGTTTGCTGCCACCACTCATGGCACTATTTTTGCATGGAATCGTTATGATTTCGGTACATTTGTCTTCCACCGTAATTATAATTGTTTCATCCACATGCATGCGGGTTAGCAAGTTTTCCTTTACTAATTAACCTTCTTGTTGTGTTTCCAAGGTCCTGTGAACATTCCACCACCTATACTTGAAAAATTTTATAACCAAGGGGGAGATGACGATGGTGATGATCACGAGCATGAGGACGAGCAGCGCCCATATACTCTTTGGCGCCTGGCAACTAATTCCGATGGATCACCTCTTCTCGTGTGTATACAGCCCACTCATGATGTTACTACTAAGGAAGCAGGTGTAGTGTCCCATGGTCGCACTCTCTGGACCTATTCCAACACCCGTTGCATGGTATTCGGGATGGATACTAGTGTGCTAGCGCCAACACCTTCTCGCTGGTACAGAATTGACAGTCTTGGAGAAAACTCGCTCTTCCTTGGACAAAACTATCTGATGATGGTGAAAGGCAATCCAACTGCTGTTGACACAACGTTACTAGCACCATTTATGAGAAGCAGCTGTGTCTATACCTCGGACATTAGCATGGTTCCCTACCCTGGTACTAATATAGTAGGCCGCTTCAGCTTAGATGATCAGTCCCGCGTTGGTCCCGAGATCGACAATAGATGCCCCGTCCCTGAGAATTACTTGTGGTTCAAAGCAAGCGTTTCCAACCCCGAGGAATGGTTGAGTTGAAGTTCATTTCATTGCTTGTTGTTTGTTGTGTGGTGAAAACTTTAGTATTTATAATGTATCCTCGTTGTCGATGTGGGTTGATGACCTGTTGTATGTAATAAAATGATATGCCTGTGATAAACTTACTAAATTTATGAATGGCTTTCGAGTCGCTTCTGTGAGTGAGTGGTGCAATGAGGCAAAAAAAATATTTTCCGAATACATAATTGTACGTGCATTGCAACAGGTTATCGGATGAGGCCAATCAACAATAGTAGTACACAATTTGGACTAGCTTCACATGCTTCGCGCGTCGTGCGGGTGTTTTTACTGTAGCCATATTGTACGTAACCAGCACCTCGAATCCTCGATACCAGTACTATATAGTAAGTAGTAGGAGTAGTAGGGTGGCATGGGCGAGAACAAGCATTAACGTCCAGGAGTACGGCACACGCCACCAGCACGACTTCCATCTGACACCATATTTCTTGGAGTCCGTGCTAGAGCAATCTCTTCAACCTCATCGTTTCTCTAACTCATCCATCGCGCGGCGGGCGAGGTGGGGGTTTTCCGATAGTCGGTTTCCTCAACTGCGGTCCCACTTGTAAGGCCAACTCCAACGCTCTATCAATATATGGATGTACTCTTCTTCCCAATACAAAAACTTGCATCCATTCTACTCCCTCTGTTGCACAATACATGCCTTCTATTTGTCAAAATATATATGTATCTAGACATGTTTTAGTATATAGGTACATCCATTTTTGGACAAATGGAAGTCAAGTATTTTGGAACGGAGGGAGTACACAATAAAATTTTTAAGTTAGCACAACTAGTCTAATCCGAGAGCACAACCGAAGATTTGGTCGGGTTCTTCCTCCTTTTGCCGACATGTGGGACATCCAGCATCCAGGTCGTGTCATGAAATAAAATAGAGTGGTAGTTGAAGCCACGAGATGTGCATCTTGGGTTAAACTGTAAATAGGATCTTATTACTCTTGAGTAACTCCAAAAGAGGCCACCGAAGATCTTTATTGGATTTGTTTTTCATCGCCAGCATGTCGAGGTGAAAGATGTGCAGGTTCAGTGGGTCCTCTTGCGTTTTCACTGACATGTGGGGCCGCATGTGAGAAAACAGATGATGGGCTCCACGTGTCTGCTGGCTAGCTGAGAAGAGAGATAGAGGAGGGCTGAGCACGGACTGCAGGAAATTTGTTCTACACAACCAGCACCTTGATATTCGTGTGTGGTTGTTTCTAGAATAAAAAAAGGAGGTACCCCTACTTATGTTACTCCCACTATTCCTGGCCTAAGGTTAGTAGGTGACCTTGCGCTTGGCTCTTCACCTCTTCCGAAAGTCGATGGTTCTACAGTAGTGCTTCTGGCAATCTAACACAAAATGAACTGTTGCACGTCCACCGCTTGTAAGAAAAAGTTTCTCCTCGTGCTGCGAGCCACCGCACACGCGTTGGCGAGGGAGAAGGCGTAATCAAGCTTCTCGTTGTTCTGTGAGTTGACGGGACACATCAAAGTTATTTACTAGTAGTACGTACTCTCTCCAAAAAAGGGCTGACCATGTCATTGCTACCATCCCGTGCTCTGTCGTTGAGTACGTGCACTATTCACGTGCCATCGAGGAGAAAAAATATTGCGTAGGTGCCATCGAAGTGCATGACTCACTTACGAAAAAGGGTTTACCCCCGCTTTCCCCCCAGCACGACTCACTTACGCACTTCTTATCTGATTATCTCCATTTTCTTGCATGACACGTGCACCTTGAGGCTAGATGTCTCGCGTGTTGGGAAAAGGATGAACAAAGCTCATGTAAAAGAAAAGAGTTGAAGAGCATAGATTCCCGACGATCGAGGAGGAGCAAGGAACCTCGCGGTGGAGCGTCTGCAAGGAACCTTGCACGTTTCCCCTGTTTTTTGCCGCCTGCCCACCTATAAACAACTAAAAGAACATGAACTTTTCGCTAGCCACTATAAATGGTACATCAGGATGCTAAGTTGAAGATGTTTTATACTCCCTCCGTTCCCAAATATAAGTCTTTTTAGATATTTCAATAAGGGACTACATACGAAACAAAATGAGTGAATCTACACTCTAAAATATGTCTGCATACATCCTTATGTTGTAGTCTATTTGAAATGGCTAGAAAGACTTATATTTAGGAACGAAGGGAGTAGTCTATATTGAATTATTGATAACCACGCAACAAGCCACGGATGTACACAAGCCAACGCACTAACTCCATCCGATCCAACTCATGCACATACGCGCACAGCATGAAGCACACAACGCATGTACACAAGACGTGGATGCACACACGCTCGGCCAGAGAATGCACATGAATAACACATGCATGCGCACACACTAGGCTGCATGGAGGCGTGCGCCATCCGCGGCGACGTCCGGTTCGTCGTGCTATGGTGAAGCTCGCACGCAACAGCGCATACACATCTCTTGCAGCACCTCTTTGCCGTTGTTGCACCTCTTTGCCTCGGCCTTAGAGCTAGCACCGATGGAAAAACATGAGCACATACGGAGTGCCCAAGACGTGGTGGTGGTGCGTCCCCGGTTGCCTCTACTCCTTCTGTGCATGTTGTCTATCAAGGCGGCTGCATGCTAATGATGATGTGGGTGAGATCTTCTAGGACTCAGATGATGACGAGGAAAATTATGAGACACAAGGTGACGTACACCGTCAAGGTCCACGGTCAAGGGGGTGCTAGTAAGTGTTTAGATGTGCTTAGAGCAAGTACAATAGAGCTGAGTCAGCGGGCTATAAGGAATAAACTATAGTATATTTCTGCTTAGTTGGAGGAAAGAGAAGAGGAGAGAGAAGGTAAGTGGGCTCTTCGTGAAGAGCCAGCTCTAGCACGTGCTCCTAGGCACTTTGTGAGAATGAAAGGTGGGCCACAGAACAAAAAAGTAGTAGTACACTCTTTTGATATACTATTGTACATGTTGACTATAAGATGGGCTGTAGATGACATGGCACTGGCTTATAACCAGCAGCTAGCTATACTATTAATGCTCTTTAGATGAGGTGCTAAGTGCATTAAATGGCTTAGTAACTCAAGTGTTCAATGCATAGGTGCTTAGTTTATTGGCGCCACATCATATTTTATGCCTACGTGGCAAGCTTAGCAGCTATACATGGTGGAGCACTGGGAGAGGCCAAGGCTGGTCATAGTAGGGAGTAACTTGTACTATAACATAATACTATGTTACTCTAAACATCTCTATAAACCGGAAAGGAGGGAGTAGTAACATAGACTAGTGTCATATGCAGAGTATGGGAGCACATGATATTTCCCCATCCGGACCGATCCCAAGTTGGCTTCTCACCTTCTTGGCCCAACAAAAACCCCTCCCCCCTCCCGCGCGCGCTTCCCGCCCAGCGCCAACTGAGCCTGCCGCTCCACATTGATGGCAAGTCAGGGCGACACGACCTCTCACTGCTTCCGCCGTTGAAGCGGCGCGCCGACCGAGGGCACCGCCCACTGCACGCCCGGCATTTCAGACTACCAAGTGGATAGTAACTTTTAGAGCAAGTACTACAATTAGATGACATAAGCAGGCTATAAGGATTTAAATATAGTATTTGTGCTTAGTTGAAGGAGAGAGAAGAGGAGAGAGAAGAGAAGCGGATTGTAAACATGTAGCCGGTTGTACTCCAACATACTTTGTGAGACAAAAGGTGGGGCCATTATTAATGATATTGTATTTATACTAAAGGGACTAACGGACGCCTTAATTACTCCATTTTTTTGAGACAAACCTTGGTGGGGCTCTTATTGACTTTTTTTGAGCTATTATTGACTTGGACATGGGGTTTGGGGGCCAAAGGCCTACTATTATACTCGCATGACCGACTTGACATGCTCTACCCTAGCCGTCGCTGTATCATATGGTTTCGCACCGTTCCAGATTAGCGCCGCCACGCAATTCTTCTCCAGCCCTCCTTCCGGCGTGCACCGTGAGAAGGGACAGCAGTCCTCCGAACCCCGCCTTTCGTGATCCTGTACGGGAGAGGGGCGATCAGGTTTTTGGGGAGCACACTCCTGTGACTGCTGCCAGTGACGACTTCCTCAACGATAGCCTTCTGCCCCGACCTCGGTAACCTCTTCATCAACGACATGAGTGACAACATCAACCACATCGGTTCTGCTCCCGCTGTACAGTATGTGATTCTGTCCTCCTGGCTTAGCCCGCATCATTAATTTGATGTTTGCAATTGTCGTCATGATCTATTTACTGCTAATTGGGATTAAATCTCATACTAAATTGCTCATATATTCAACAATCCAATCCAAAACCCGATCACAGGCAATTTACTCCGAGTGGTTTTGCTGCGCTTTTGAAGCCGCCTACTTTTAAGGGGGTGCAATATAAAAGGTGGCGCACAAGAGCAGTATATTGGTTTCAGATCATGTACTGCTATGACGCCACTAAGGGTAAGCCTGAGGGCGATCTTAATCCTACACAGCAGGAAGCTTTTTAGAACATGGATACCCTCTTCAAAGCTGCCCTGCTGAGTGTTCTTGACGATTCCATTGTGGATTCATATATGTCGTTTGACAACGGCAAAGACATGTGGGTTGCGCTCAAGGCCACGTTTGGGCCCTCGGGCGCTGGTAATGACTTGTACGTCATGGAGCAATTCTGTGACTACAAGATGACTGATGAGCGCTCTGTTGTTCAGCAGACTCATGAGATACAATCACTCTCTAAGGAACTTGAGTACTTTAAGTGTGTGTTGCCAGACAAATTTGTTGCTAGGACCATCATTGCCAAGCTTCCACCTTCATGGAACGATTTTGCTACTTCTCTGGAAAACAAGAGACATGAGTTTTCTGTTTTGGATCTCATTAGCACTCTTGATTTTGAGGAGAAGGTGAGAGCAAAAGACACACGTGCTCGGGTCGCTGAGGGAGCTTCTAGTGCCCACATGGTACACGAGAAGAACTTCCAGCCCAACCAGCCCCAAAATAACAAGAACAAATCTCAGGGGAAAGGAAAGTTTGATGCAAAGAACAAGCCGTCACATTCTACCAACTTCAAGAAGAATTCTCATAACGGGAAGGGATACAAACCTCAATTTTGGTAGCACTGCACAAAATTTATATGGTTGCATCTACCTCCTGTCAGCTAACCTCATGGTGCTCCAGGTATTCCTACATTCGTAACTAGGTACAATGACCACCACAAGATGAAATTAGCTTATTCATACGTTGACTTGCTGAATGTAGTGTGGAACAATCCTGTCATGTGTGGAGGAGCAAACAAGCAGTGCAGCCAAAGGTGGAAATCAACCAAGGACTTATGAAATTATATGTAATCTTTCTCTGGCAGGTCAGTATCCCCTTCATCCAGATGATCGTGTTTTGTCATGCCGAGCTATTGATATGTGCTACTGTTTTGCAACACCGTTTAAGTATAGCTACTGTTTTCCTATCTTTTCAGATTTAGGATAATGAATATGATATCAGGGGAACTGCACAATATGGACCCATGTTGAGTCATCTCTATTGCCTCATGTGTTTGCTGCAAATGTGTCAGCATCAATTGCAAGATGAGGCAGCTAGCTAGTTGTGGAGTTGCCAACATGCTCAAAGTGCTCGCAACATTGAGAAGAAACAAGCATGCCTAGGAAATTAATGTGTGCGCAGGGAGGCCCTTTGCTCAGAGAAGCATCGACCGATTTTCTTTATTTCCACATCTTCTCACAGCTTTGTATATTGGTTATAGTATGGTGAATCATTGAGATGCATAGACATGCTGAAATTTTGTTCTTCTGAATGTTAGTTTAATGTGAGTGTCTGCATCCAGTACCGCATCCTCTAATTTGGTGGATGCACACAGAGAAAATAAATCTCCTTAATTTACTCCATAACCACCCTATTAAATAGGCCTAGTAACAAACCAGGCGCATGCAGTGGCCGGCGGGCACATGCATCCTGCATGCATGGCCAGTCAGCCAAGCCCATGCGCCAGCTCCAATGCAGCAACGCAAAAGAAGAGAGCGGTTCTTGGGAAAAAGCGAGTATTTAGTGCAGCGGTCCTTATAAACACGAACAGCTAGCTCTCCCGCTTCCGTCTCCCCACCCAATTCTCCCCGCTCCCCAATCTTCCTCACTCGTCCAGAAAACCCCGCTAACCTTCTTCCTCACTCGTACAGAAAAAACGCTTGCTCCTCTTCTTCCACTCCTACAAAAATCCCCAGCCCTCCTTCTTCCCCACTCGCACTGCCACTAGGCTCATCTCTGGCTACTCTGTTCAAACCCGTGAGCTCGGTGCGACGCCCACAAGTAAAATGGAGTCGGCTGGCCCCAACGCTGGTTGTAGATCCCGCACCCGGTAGCGCAGGGAGAAGCGGCGAGCCCCCCCCCCACCCCGATCTGAGGAACCGGTAGAATCTCCGGTGGACCGCATCAGCGATCTCCCGGGAATCATCCTTGAGGAGATCATCTCGCTTCTTCCCACCAAGGATTGCTGCCGCACACAAGTCCTCTCAACTCGGTGGCGCCCTCTATGGCGCACCGCACTCCTCAATCTCGACTGTCGTCAGATATCTGTCCTTCCTGAATTTGATCTCATCAGAGCCATCGTCTCTTCTCACTAGCAGGGCCCCGTTCAATGCCTCTGCATCCTGACAAGCTACCTGCTGTCCATACCTGGCAAGGTGGACGCTTGGCTGACATCCCCTGAATTCGGAAAATTCCAACAGTTTGAGTTCTACCATTACCACGAAAGTTTCATACCACGAACATACCAAAAATTCGTGCCCACACCACCGTTGTCCATCTCGTGGTTTTCCTCCTCTCTCCACACCCCCACCTTCGCCGGTGCCATCTACCAGACGATCTGGTACAAATGCTTTGACTCCCACTACTAAAAAAACTTTCGCTTGTGGTGGTTTATCTGTCGGAGGCCTCACTGCACAGCATCATCCACTCCAGCTGCCCTGCCCTAGAGCAATTGCTGATTGTTTTGGGAATATAAATCGGTATCAGTTGTCTCCAAATAAAGTCGCCTCACCTTAAAAGCATTGGAATTTGTTTTAAAGGACAACAGCTCATCATCGAAGATGCCCCTTCACTTGAAAGGTTGCTCCTTCATAATTGTTATACACCTTCAGAAATAACAGTCGTCTCTGCGCCCAAACTGGAGACCTTGGGTGTAATTCATGACCCGTTTAATAATCACAAGGAGTTGGTGTTTGGCTCCTCACTTTTTCAGATACCGTATATTATCATCTACACATTTGTAATCATATGCTGCATTTTTCATTTGTGCGCATAAGTTTTATATCATCTTGGAGTACACTTTGGGTACTAATATTATGTTATATGCTCAATGAAGAGTTCGTCCATTGATAGCCTATCAATGCTGCTGGATTCTGTCAAGATCATATATATCAGTATGTATAGTTTTGATCTGGACATAATTATTGGCTTGCTGCGATGCTTCCGATCTTTGGAGAATTTATACATATAGGTGATGATTTCATGCACATTGAAAGCCCGTATATATTGTACTAGAATTAACTGTTCAGCTGTCGTTCTTTCGACATACTCTTTTTCAGACCTTAACTGTTTTCAATCTTCATGTCTACTTAGGGAGAACCACATGGAGAAAAACATATAACCACTCGTTGGCGTAATAAGCACAAGGATTTTCTCAGTTCTCATGACATTCGTTTGAGGACAATAACGATGGGACGATATGCATCCAACCAGGGAAACAGAAGCTTTGTCACATTCTTCCTGTTGAACGCGAGGTTACTATTGTCCATGAGACTTAATTTTTACAGCAAGAGATTTCTCATGGACGAACATGTTGAACAGCAAAAAAAGAAGTTTCAGGTGGACAAATGGGCTTCTAAACGTGCTCGGCTTATATTTACAATAAGTTGTAGACATCCTGAAATAAATCTTTTTGCACAGGATGTTGATTTTATGGATCAGACCGATCCATTTGTTTGTGACTGCAAAAAAGTGTAGCGACCCGACCCGAATGGATCAAGTCTCTGTGCTTAAGTGTCATCCCTGGATCGGAATGCTGACACACACAGTACTCGAGGATTTATAACAGAGGTAAATCACATGTATAAAGTAACGTAAATACTATTACCTCAATACAAAATAGCGGAAGTAACAAGGTTGTGGATTCCCATCAACACCAATGGCAAAGTTGAGTGTAGAAATCGTAACCCTAACGTATCACTTACTCGTCATAAGATTCCTGCAACATGAGGCGTTGCAGCCACAAAGGGTCAGTACATTAAATATACTGGCAAATTCACACCATAGAGCAATGATGAATAATAACTATCACTACATGCATATATGGCTGGTGGAGGCTCTATGGTTATAATGTTTTTGCGAAAAGCCAATTTTTCCCTACTGCAAAGGAATAAATTTATTTAACTATCATGGTGGTTGTTAAACATTGAGAATGGTTGACAGCATTCTCAATCCCAATTAAGTAACATCATCATTAAACAAACCCAACAATATTAATTAAAGTAACATGTTGAGACTCACATGATAATCCAAGTACTAGATACTCAAGATGTCCATAACCGGGGACACGGATAATCATGATTAGTTTATACACTCTGCAGAGGTTGCGCACTTTTCCCGACATGACTCGATCTCCTCCGTTGGTTTTCTCGCACTACATGGTGTTTGAGAACGAATGACCGAGACATAGTCTTTCAGAAGCACTAGCACCTTACGATGGGTAGACCCATACACCTACTTTCCGCTACATCTGCTAGTCTACCACTGTAAGAGTTTGCACGACTTAGTCAACTATGCTAGAGCCCATAATAGCATGTGGCTGCACACGGAAGTTTCTAGCATGAATAATCTTATGATCCCTTTGAGCCTGGGTGGCAGTCCATAAAAAAAACAGGCAATCCTGGTCTACCCAGGTGCCTAGACAGGCAATCCTGGAATAACCAGGTACCTCAATCCACCCAGATGTGTATTAAAGTTGCCACCTTAAATAAACCATTAATTAGCAATCTCACATCTGTCATAGAAATTCACTCACCCAATCCACGTCTACTAGCATAGCATGGCATAATAAGCAAACGTAGAAGTAACTCCCAAGGGTTTGATAATAAAACAGGCAATAGGTACTACCTCATCTACTTCCCAAAACCTACAATTTAATTAGATCCTAATCATGCAATGTTTGAGGATTCACTACTAGGAAAAGGGCTAAAGATGGGATGCACACTAATGGCGCACCAGGGAAGTAGTGCGCCACTACTATATACTAATGGCGCGCCAGTCGGTGATGCGCCATTAGTGTGGAAGACACTAATGGCGCACCAGACAAAAGGTGCGCCACTAGTGATAATTTTTTTTTCATTTTTACATACATACTAATGGCGCATCCGATCGAAGTGCGCCATTACTAGTTCTAACTAGTAATGGCGCACCAGCCATAGAGTGCGCCAGTACTGAAATTTTTTTTATTCTTTTTTTTGCAAAACTACTAATGGCGCACCGTGTCACACTGCGCCATTACTAGTTTAAACTAGTAATGGCGCACCTACTGTAGGTGCGCCATTAGTGTATATTTTTTTTTTAATTTTTTGCAAAACTATTAATGGCGCACCACCTGCAGGTGCGCCATTAGTAACCAGGGTTACTAATGGCGCATTTGCAGGTGGTGCACCATTAGTAACCTGGGACCCCAACAAGATACTTTGGACAGCCACACCTACCCACTCACTTTCCCCACTTCATTCCCTCCACCTCTTTCTCCAAGCTTTCGGCTGCCTCCTCCTCCTCACCTCATTTGCACCATAGATTCATCAAAATTAAGTGGTGAAATTACCTTTTTTGATAGGTAAGTAAGGGGAAAGCTATCTTCATGATGTAGATCTACTTTTTTTCTCCCTAGCTTGCTCCAACAACGTGCACATGCACTTTTTGTGGCCTAGCTAGATCTATGTATGTTTGTGGTGTTGCATGTGTTTGTGGTGTTGCATATATGTTTGTGTTTCCAGGTACCTGTATTTGAAATGCGATAGTTGCCAATATTTTGCCGGAGTGTTGATTCATTTCCGTTTCGGCGAGAATTTTGGCACTATGCATTCTTTTTGGTCCTATTTTTAGGGAAGGTCATGACAAAAAATTTCTTGGTTCTAAAATATCGTTTTGCTCTACCCCGCAGGCGACCTTGGTCTGCACAATGACCGAAGGCATCGTGAATAGGTTTTTGAGCTCCGTGAAGGCTGAGATGCTTCAAAAGAACGAGACGGAGATAAGATGTCTGTGTCAAAGATGCAAGCTGAAGAGCCTTATTGCGGACCCGGATTCCGGGCAGGTGCGGGACCACCTGCTCTTGCGTGGTTTCATGGATGGCTATCGGTGGCAAGGTGATGAAGATGACTATGAAGTCGTCCATGGGGGCCAGGCAAGAAATGAGGAAGGGCAACAAGACAACCACCATGGCGAGTGCGGGCGAGAAGACAAAGAATCTCCAGGACATGATCATGACGGTGATGCTGTACACAATCATCATGTAGAAGATGTCGTACATGATGATGAGGAAGATCAAGACGAAGGGCATGATCATGAAGATGAAGATGCCGGAGCAGACGACAATGGAGGCTGGGTGCAGGACCCTCATATTCAAGAGCTGCTTCTCAAGCAGACGGATAACACAAGAGCTGCCGCCCGAGAGAAAGCCAAGCTGGATCAACTGGAGATAGACGTGGTTACTCCATTGTATGAAGGATGCAGGCCCGAGGATACCCGCCTGAAAGTAACGCTCATGGCTCTAGAGATGAAGGTAAAACACAAAATGACCGCCGCATGCTTCGACAAGAACATGTCATTTTGGCACGAACGTCTTCCCAAGGGGAACAAGTGCCAGACCAGTTTCGAGGAGGCGAAGAAAATCGTGTGTCCTCTGGATTTACCGCACGTGAAATACCATGTGTGCATGAACAATTGCATCATTTATCGGGACGAGCACGCGGAGTCTACCATATGTCCGGTGTGCGGCGTCACTCGATACAATAAGAGGAAGAAAGCTCCTCGAAAATTGGTGTGGTACTTTCCGATCACTCCTCATCTGCAGCAGTATTTCGTGGACCCTCAAGTAGCAAAGCTCCTGCGTTGGCACGCGGATAGGGAGGAGAAGAAGCGGGAAGATGACGGAAATGATCTGGAGATAAATAAAAAAGACAAGATGCTGAGTCACCCTAAGGATGCGAGCCAGTGGCAAGCGTTGAACTTCGAATACCCAGAATTTGGGAAGGGTCCAAGGAACATCGTGCTGGGCGCGAGCACCGATGGAGTCAATCCGTTTGGCAGCCAGAGAAGCACACATAGCACCTGGCCTGTGTTTGTGTGGATGTACAACCTTCCCCCCTGGTTGTGCATGAAGAGGAAGTACATTCACATGAGTATGCTAATTGAAGGGCCGAAACAACCAGGGAACAACATCAATCTGTATCTGGGGCTGCTGAAAAAGGAGCTAGACACGTTATGGAAAACACCAGCCAATACGTGGGATGCCGCAAAGAAAGAATATTTCCCTATGAGAGCCACACTGCTCACGACGGTGCACGACTATCTCGGTTACGGATATCTCGTGGGGCAGGTAGTCCACGGGTTTTCTGGATGCGTAAGGTGCATGGATGACACAACGTATCGCCAGCTAGATAGAGATCCTGGGTCTTTGAAAACCATGTTCATGGGACATCGAAGGTGGCTTCGCGATGATGACCCATGGAGGAAATGCAAGGATCTGTTTGATGGTGAAACCGAACCCCGAAAACGCCCGCGTACGAGGAGCGGCGAGGAAATAGACGAGTTGTTGAAAAATTGGAAAGATTGCCCACTGCCGGGAAAGAAGCGAAAGGCGCCAGAGCCGCTGCTGAAGGTATGGAAAACGAGGTCTGTTTTCTGGGACTTGCTGTACTGGAAGATCCATCGTGTGCCTTACAGCCTTGATGCCATGCATATCACGAAGAACGTGTGCGAGAGTCTGCTTGGTACCCTGCTCAACATGCCAGAGAGGACCAAAGATGGGCCGAAAGCAAGGGCAGACTTGAAATCAATGGGCCGGAAATGACTACCCTCCCGCGTGCTTCACTCTAAGTCAGGAGGAGAACGAGCAGTTTTTCACCTGCCTCGTAGGAGTAAAACTTCCTTACGGTTATGCGGGGAAGATAAGCAGATACCTAGACCCAGCGAAGCAGAAGTTCAGCGGGATGAAGTCTCACGACTGTCACGTGCTGATGATGCACATACTTCCAGTTGCAATCCATGGGATCATGGACGCGCACGTCCGTGAAACGCTATTTGGCCTATGCAACTTTTTCGACGTCATCTCTCGGAAGTCGAATGGCGTGAGGCAACTCAGAAGGCTACAGGAAGAGATCATGGTGATACTATGTGAGCTAGAGATGTACTTCCCACCCGCATTCTTCGACGTTATGGTGCATTTGCTGGCCCATATCGTGGAGGATATCATCCAACTCGGGTCGACGTTCCTGCACAACATGATGCCGTAGGATGAATGGTGTCATCAAAGGATACGTTCACAACATGTCATGTCCAGAGGGAAGTATAGCCAGGGGCTTTCTGACGGAAGAGTGCATCTCCTACTGCACGAATTATCTAGGCATCGAGAACCCCATTGGTCTACCCGTCAACAGGCACCTCGGCAGGCTCGCTGGATGGGGTCACCATGAGGGTCGCCGCGAAATGCATGTCGACTTCGAGGGTCGACTCGCCGACTTTGAAAGAGCAAACCTAGTCGCGCTACAACACATAGACGTGGTCGATCCTTGGGTGGTAGAGCACAAAACCTTTATTGAGAAGACGTACAATGACCGAGGCCAACAGAGGACGGACGGAGATATAATCAAAGAGCACAACTCATGTTTCACGCGTTGGTTCAAGCAGAAGCTTCTGCCGTACCCTTTACATGAGGATTCTTCCGCGGAAGAACAACTCATATTCGCCTTCTCACAGGGCGCCGAGCACAACCTGATGACATATGAGGCATACGATATCAACAGCTACACATTCTACACCGAGCACAAGGACATGAAGAGCGATGGTTATCAGAACTCCGGGGTAACGATGGAATCCTACACCGGTAACGACAAGGACAGATACTACGGAAGGATCGAGGAGATTTGGGAGCTGAGCTACGCTGGAGAGAAGGTCCCGATGTTTCGTGTCAGATGGGCCAAGAGCGTCCTAAAAGAAGACCGGTATTTCACCACCATGGTTATACCCGAAGCCAAATCCAAGACCGCGGGCGCAAACGTCACCACGAAAAATGAGCCATGGGTACTGGCTTCCCAAGTGGACCAATGCTTCTTCATTACCGACCCGTCAAAGCTCAGTCGTGTTGTCGTGAGGAGAGGCAAAAGGAAGATCATCGGAATGGATGGAGTAGCCAATGAGCAAGACTTCGACAAGTACGGCGACCCGAAGATCGAACATGATGACGACGATGAAGTAGCAGCACACACCACAAGAAGAAGTAGGACCACCCTACCTAAAGGACGTCCGTTCCACAGAAGAACTCCATTTGCGAAAAAGAAGGGCAAGAAGATTGTGAACAGATAGCTAGCTAAGATCGATTGTATTAAAATCGTAGTCTTCATTTCTCGATTGTATTTCATGGGCACTTTTTGATATCATGAATATTTTTAAATTTCATGGGCACTTTTTGAATTCAAGAGGACACTTGATCTCGATCCCCCTCCATCTCGATCTCGATTCCCCCTCCATCTCGATCTCGATCCCCCTCCATCTCGATCTCGATTCCCCCTCCATCTCGGTCTCGATCCCCCTCCATCTCGATCCCACCCGCACACTCCCCTGCTAGCTCCACCGCCGCCGCC
>NC_041393.1:388528381-388528988 GCF_002162155.2 Triticum dicoccoides | reverse complement strand
AACGGGCACCCCCCGCACCCTCCCCCGTTCCATAGCCGCCGCCGATGATATTTTCAAGTAACAAATTTGAACATATTTTTAAAAAAATTATTACTGTTTTTATAAAAAAATATTACTGTTATGATTTAAACAAGTTTGAACATATTTAAACACAAATAAATATCAAACAACATTTAAAATGCATAAAAAAATATTGGGGATCTTGGGAATCGAACCCAGGACCTCCTAGTGTGTGTGCTGCGTGCTGACCAGTCGGGCTAGTGGGCGGGTTCTGTTGTAGATAGGGTTAGGTTGTAGATAGGGCTACTGGGCTAGATTAAAACAAAATTCTAATGGTGCACCGAGGGGAGGTGCGCCATTAGAATATTCGTACTTATGGCGCACGAGGGGGTGGTGCGCCATTAGAACCCTCTCCCCACTCCACCTACTGCCCTCGCACTGTGTCCTCCCTCCCTCCCTCGCCAGATTCCCCTCGATCGACCACCGCCATCGGCCGCCGCCGCAGCCGCCCACGCGCCCCCGCCATCCGCCGCCTCCGTCCGCCGCAGCCGCCCACGCGCCCCCGCCGCCTCCCTCTCCCCTTCCTCCCCCTCGAGCACCGCCTCCC
>NC_041393.1:388507760-388527884 GCF_002162155.2 Triticum dicoccoides | reverse complement strand
TCCCCTCCATCTGCCACGCCTGCACGCCCTAGGGTTCTGGCTCCAAGGTGGGTGGCAAGCTCAACACGCCGCCTCCTCCTCGACGCGCCTCCTCCTTGACGTGCCGCCTCCTCCTCGACGTGCCGCCGCCCGCCGCCTCCTCGACGCCGGCGCCCTCCTACGGCAGCCTGCCATTATCCCACAGGTGATTCCTCACCTCTCCCCCCTTCCCCTCCTCCCCCCTAGGCTACCTCCCGCGAGTACCACAACCCTCTTCCCCTGTGTTCTAGGGTTGGTGAATTACGCATCTCTATTAGTCTGTCTGTCGACTAGCTAGTGTACTGATTTTGGTATAATCTATCTAGCTCTGGTGGTGTTCTGGTTCTTGCTTGTTTATTCTCCTAGGCCTTGTTTGTTAGTGATCAGTAATGTAGACATTCTATGACTATTTTGCTTGTCTGTTTATAGTAATGATTGTAGCTTATTCATGCTGGCCATTTCACTGCACTACAACTGGCACTGTTTTACATTCTAGTTTGTGCTTTAGGATGATATTCATTGCCTGTGGAGAGTCTTGTATTTAGTTCCCTGTGTACTTGTACTTCCTATATAACTTTGTTGGCTTACAAATTACAATGCTAATACATCAGTGGTATCCTCTGGTTATTGCTTTGATACAATGCTTACAATTGAAGTACACATACCGACATATTTACATGGTAGACCAAATATATGGGACACTGAGGTCCAAATAAATACATTATATGACTAATTGTTGAAAAAATAGGCCAAAGCTTGTGAACTCTCTTGTTTCTTACATAGTGAATGAAGCAGGGTATCACTTACAAGTGTTGTGCTCTTGCCAACTTTATTAGAATGTAGTGAAGCATCACATCCTCGCAACTTTATCAGTATCTAGTTTAGCACCACATTAGCTGTGCTTTGTTTATGTCACTGGTCTTAGTACAACATTAGTCATGTGTTGTCTTCGATGGGTCTCTTGTATGCCTCTTTTTTATATTTTGGCATATTGGCACCCAGTGAACATGTGTTGTTATATGGCAATATTATATAGTGGTGAAAGGCTCAGCTCTGTCTGACTAATTCTATGCAATGTTATAAAATGGCATCCATTTTGGGCTGAAAAAAATGTGATTTCATGAGTTGACAAACTATCTGCTAATACTTCTTCATTGTGAGTAGTTCCACTTTCAGTTTATAAGAAGTATACTATGCTTATAACTAAGCCAAATGTTTACATTATTCTTATTATTGTGCATGCTGTGATGTTCTAGACAGTTAAGTATTTGCAACCTGCTGCTAAACTAGATCATGAATATGTCATTGCTTTTCAGTGAGCTCCTAAGTGTACTATTATTCATTTATGATAGTTTGTGAGATACAGAAATAGATAAATTTAAGTTTGTAATGGGTAACAGCCACACATGTGAATCTGTTCTTGATACACCTTTTCCCTTTTCTTAGAATCATCATATACAAATTAGAGCCTTACTAACATCTGCATATTTCAGGTTTCCAAGGAGGTAAAGGAAGTGAAGTTCAGACAGTGCAGCAACAGCAACACCTCCAAGGTGAGAAATATGTTCAGTTAGGTACAATTAGCATCATGTAAGAAAATGGCCATAATGTGCCCTGATAATGATGTATTTTGTAATAAAAATATATAGTGGACTGCCATGATAATGACATGGTCCTGTGTTTGCAAGCTGTCATAATCTTCAGTTTACTTGACTTTTGAGCCTGCTAGTAGTTTACTTCCATGAGTTGTTTTATTGACATGGCACATTTGCAATGGAGTTTTATATATCTTTAGCCATTGTTCATTAACAGCAAGTCAGTTTTGTTTATAGTTGAAAGTAAGTGTGTGGTTTGAAATTTTGACTGTTGGGGCGTAGTATTGTAACTAGAAGACCATGTATTTTAAGAATTGAGCTAAAGATTTGGGGGGTAGTATTTTTTGATTTTAGAGCACATTTGCTGGATGTATTTTACAGCAGCTGTTGGAATCAAAACAATGCTTGTGGGCTGTCCTGTTAAGTTGAGTGAGTCATTAGAGGGCAGATAGAGTCAACCACACCAATTAATGTTTATGAAGAAGAAGAATAAACCTGTTGCTGCTGCTGTTATGCATGTATTCACTGCTGCTGCTGCTGTACTTGTGATGATGTTGTACTTGTGATGACGCTACTTGTGATCTTCTGAAATGACCCATTGGCGACTTCACTACGCGGGGATAATGATTTTGCAAGTACCCCGAGAGGCCCTTGAGTTTGCCAGAATGTCGATTAACTTCCGTTTCGGCAAATTCGGGTACTCCATATGTCCTATTTTCAGCAAAGGTCATGCTGAAATTTCCGTGAATTTTAGCATGACTTTGCTAAAAATCGGACATATGAGGTACTTGCTACTAATGCATGGGCCGGGGTATCTTAGTACTTAATTAAGTAGGATCAACTGCCCCTTTATTCTTGCTGCATTAAACCATAGGTGGCAATAGAGCCAAGTGATTAGGCCCAACTTAGAAATTCTCCTCAGCATCGATAAACCCTAGATGATAAACCCAACATAGGTGGCAATAGAGCCAACTGATTAGTGCCAAGTGATTAGGCCCAACCTAGGGTGCCTTGGCATCGATAAACCCTAAATGATGAAACCTTAGCATTTAGGGTGCCTCGGCGTCGACAAACCCTAAATGATGAAACCTTGGCTTTTAGGGTGCCTCGGTGTCGATGAGAACCTAAATGATGTACGCTTACGCTTTTAGGGTGCCTCGGCGTCGACAAACCCTAAATGATAAAAGCTTAGCTTTTAGGATGCCTCGGTGTCGACAAACCCTAAATGATGAGACCATGATCTTGTTCCTTGACAATAACCAACTTTTTGACCAAAGTTTTTTCCTATTTAGAGTGAAACATGGCCCACAATGATGAGGCCGGCGGTTCGGGCGGCAAGCAATTCTGGGAGCTGTCCCAGGAGTTGGAGGAACAACTCACTGCTATGAGGATGCCGCGGAAGACACCGATCCTTACTACACAACCCCTAGTGGCGTCGGGGATGAAACCACCGATGGTGCCGCCGAGGATGCCACCACTGATGGTGCCGCCGAGGATTCCACCACCGATGATGGCGGCGCATGCACAGATGGCAGCCAACCGAAGAAGCAACGGAAGGACCGGCGCCCGAATGCTCTCCACACCGTCAAGGAGGAATTTACTCAAGTGGACTCCGACGGGCATCCAACGGAGCCCAAACATATAGTCAAGGGGTACTCAGTTCAGCTCGGGTGCATTCTCCGGAGCACCGTCTCGATCAACACCGAGAACCTTAGGCATAAGGACCGAGGGAATTTGCGCAACCTCCTCTTCATGAAGCTGCACGAACGATACAAGTTCCCCGCTGAATTTGAAAACACACGCCTCTCAGGGAATAAAGTGAACAGTGACGCCCTCACGAGGATGAGCACGGCCCTGTCTACTTGGAGAAGCGCGGTGAAGAGAATGATTGAGAAAAGTGATAGTTATGAGAAGATCAAGGCGAAAAATCTCTTCGATCAGCGAAGAGGACTACAAGGAGTTCAAGATAAGTGCGAGAGCAGTGCAACCTCCGAATCAAGTCAGTGGGGGAAAGAAATGCGGGAGTTGAACTTAGGGGAACACAAACTCGGTCCCGGCGGTTACAGAGTGGCGGAGCCTATATGGGACAAGGAGGACGCAGAGCGTGCCGAGCAAGGCCTACCGCCCCACTTCGAGAAATACAACAGTGACAAGCAGACCAGGAACTATGTCAGGGCCCGGTACAAGGAGGACCCAATAACAAAGGAGCTTACCACGGATCCGAAGACCAGGGCGCTTGAGCTTGTTCTGGCGAAGGAGACTAAAAGCAGTAGCGCGGGGTCGTCTCAGAGCTCCCCTTTCGACACCCCTTTAAATAGGGCGTTGAATGTAATGAAAAACAAGGATAAGCTCAGTAAGCCGACGTCAGCTGGTCGTGTGGCCGGCAAAGGCTTGTCCACAAAATGGTCGTCATACTATACCGCTGGTGGGCGAAAGGAGAAAAAGACCAGCTCGGAAAGCCAGTCGCGCGAGGTTGAAGCAGTCAAGGCACAAGTGGCGCGGATTCTAGAGCTTGTCCAAGAGCAAGTGGAACAACAACTGGGAACGAAGCTCAACGCCATGGTGCCTACGTTGATTCATGGGCTGACGACATGGATTGCGGGCGGCCAACAGGGGCCTCCCCCGGTTCCCAGCTTCACGGCCAGCAACTCGCACAGCGCGCAGGCAGCGCCATTGGTGTCTCCGGTGGCGCCATTGGTGTCTCCGGCGGAGGCGGTATTCGTGTCTCCGGTGCCAGCACGGGCATTGGAGATTAATGCACTCAGGTGTACGCCGGCCGGCACCTCGCCAGCAAGCGGCCCCTTCGTCAGTTGCACGCCCGCCGTTGGCGGTGCCTCGACATTAGCCGAGCTCGATGGCATCACGGTAACTAAGCCTCTCGGTCGATGACTTCATCTCCTTGCCTTTGACTGGGCATCCCTGATGGCCTACATGTTTTCGCAGGGCGCCGCCGACGTTCCTGGCACTCTTTTGCACTTTGTGGGCGGCGAGTTGGTCGATGTCGCCAAGGGCAGAATCGTTCAACCGGGCAACCGCATGTTCCACGGTAATCCGATGCCACCCATAGTGTATAGGGTTGAAGTGGTTCGGGTGCTGCCAGGCTGCGACGAGCTATTACCTCCGATTCGACCCGCTGGGGCCGACGAAGAAGATGAGATGACCCTCAGCGCCTGCGTAAACTGGCCCCTGCTTTGGTCGAAGAGCCAGATTCGTTTGGGGGCGGGGGACACCACCCCACAGACAAGACCGCCAGTCGTGCCGGCGCCAAGCCATGGCAAGAACACCGCAACGCTATGGGACCTGCCGGACATCCCTATGGCACAGGATCCGGACAGCCCTATGGCACAGGATCCGGACGGCGACGACAACGACGACAGTACATTTACCAAAGTTGATAAGTACTTTGCCGAACATGGGTACGCTGACGAGTTCTGCGGGCCTATTTCTCAAGAACCCAACCAAGACGACCGCGATCTAGCTGGTACGGCGGAGAAATCAAATTGCAACAGGCGTCGTCTGGCGTTCAGTTCTCAGGACACGCCTCCAGCTCCCGCCTTCACCGAGCCTCAGATAGCTGAGGTGCGGAATATTATCAGCCCCAACACGCTCAAGAAGGCGGTCTATGAGCAGAACTCGGTCCCATTACAGGAGATCAAGAAGAAGGGACGGAAACGAAAGACTAACAAGGGTGCCGGTGCGAGCCAGCCGGCACCGAGTTTGATCTGTGCTCAGGACGGGCCACCTTCACCTAAGGATATCTCGAGGAGGGTGCATGTGGCGGGTAGGGCGATGCTACCGCCAAATATGCTGAATGCTGCAACCGGTGCTATGCGGAGTCTGCACGACAGTGTTCTTTCTTTGGAGAAGCGGTGTCTCAGAGAGAAGGATGTGGCATACCCGGTTTTCGTGGCCAAGCTGCCAGAGGGCAAGGGCTTTGTGGATGGCGACATCGTGGGTACGATCGTCCTGCGGTTTGATGACATCTTTGCTATGTTTAACCTTCATCCGCTGCACTACACCTTCGTTCGGCTGTTTTCGCTGAGTATGGAGATGCGGATCATTAGAGACAAGACCCCGGACATCATGATAGTCGACCCCTTCTACATGCGTGCCAAGCACTTGAGCAGCGCTGGGGACCGCCAAGTTGCGAGTTCACACCTCGAAGGCGTCATTCTGGCAAACCCAAATAAGGATAACTTCCTTGTGGCTTACTTTCCCGAGTAAGTCATCCCTTAACCGCCCTGTAACATATGATTTCTTAGATTTCGATCGTTCTTTTTTTTTTCTAACATTCCGTGTTCTGTGCAGTGACACACATTGCACACTCATCCTCTTAAGCCCGAAATATTCCATGGCCACGTATTTCGACCCGAACCGTAACTCCAAGATAGACTACACAAATGTCAAGAACGTTCTTGATGATGTTCTCCCCGGCTAAGCCAAATCTGAAGGCACCTTCACCAGGGCAGTTCGTAAGTACGGCAAGCACATGTTCTCACACAATACGAAGTTCTGCTGCGTCAAGCAGCCGCCTGGCGGTCACAAGGATGCCTACTACGCCCTCCATCACATGAGGGCGATCATAAGGGACCATCATCACCTTCTGCTACCAGATAATCTCAAAGATTGGGCCGCGAACTTGTCGGCAATCCAGGACGCGGACCTCAGACAAGAATTCTTTCGCGTCCAGTCGGAGATTGCGGACATCATCCATCAAGATGTCCTTCATACCTCGGGGCAGTTCTTCCTCAGATATCAACCGTCCAACAATGAGATAGATGGAACGCTACAAATGCAGGGTGACAATGACCGCGATTTCATGACCATCACGACAGACGGCGGCTTCATCCACGCTCCTGTCCGATGAGTCGAGTCGAAAGTAGTGATGTGTAGTTCTGAAACATTGATTGGCTCATGTTGTAATTAAACTTTAATGAATTCGTATGTCTCTTTGGTTTGGACAGTCGTTCAACTTAGATGTAATCGATGCTATTTATTAGTAGGACCATGAATCGTGCTATTAATGTCTTGCTTTTCTCTTCCGATCCTTTTGTTACATACTTACATATTGCTTATGTATTGTCTATTGTTTGGCTTGTGCATAGAGATGTCATCGTATGTCGTGTACAAGGGTAAGGTTCCCGGAGTCTACGACGACTGGGAGGAGTGTCGGAGACAGGTTCACCGTTTCAGCGGTAACAGTTACAAAGGGTACACCACTAGGGCGGAGGCCGAATCTAGATACGCCCGCTATATAGCGGGAGAGAGGAGGGAGCATTGGAGGAACCGGATGAAGACCAGTTTGATCGCGATGATGCTCATCGTGATGACCGCAGCTCTCTTCTATGTGATGGTAGTTTAGATGATCGATATCGACTTGTAATGTGAAGACAAACTCGATACTTGCGGTCTTGAGACTTGTAATGTTTTATCTTTGTTCGGTCTTTTGAATTCGGAGACTAATATGATGAATTGTATTCGGAGACTAATCCTCTATTGTATTCGATGAATCTACTGTTGCTGTGTGCTGCTGTCTATATTCTGTCCAATAATATATTTTGTAACCTGTGCAAAAATCAGAAAAGTAAAAAAAAACAAATATTCATACTAATGGCGCATCACCCCAAGGTGCGCCATTAGTATGCCAAAGGATACTAATGGGGCATCATGATAGAGTGCGCCATTAGTATGACAAAGCACATGGTTACACATGGCCCCCCGGGAGGCATACTAATGGCGCATGGTGTTACATACTAATGGCGCACTGCCTAGTGCGCCATTAGAATACCAGATACTAATGGCGCACCGGTGGTGCGCCATTAGTAAAAAATTCTAGTGGCGTGATACTAATGGCGCACCGGTAGTGCGCCATTAGTAGGCAAAACCGGTGCGCCATTAGTAGGCCTTTTCCTAGTAGTGATTGATCTAATGCATAAAAACTGGGTAGTAAAGAGGTATGATCAAAGTGTGAACTTGCCTGCAATATTGATGAAGATGATTCGCACTCATAACTTCTGATAGTTCTACTCGTCACACTCCGGTAAATCTATCGTAAGCAAGCAGTAGTAACCACACATAAGCAATCACTCAAAAGCGCCGGAAGGAACGAAGAAAACAATTCGTAAAACTTCAAAACCAAGCCAAAACTCTTGCAACATAAAACAATTTCTCACAGTACCAAAATTAAGTGAATTTGGCCTTATCAGAAAGTTTAGCTCAAGAGCTTCGATTTGCAAAAAGAATCAACTCAAACGGAGTTATAAAACTCAAGTTACAACCAAACGAAGTTTAAATACAAATCTATTTGAATTCAAATTTTAAAACTTTCAAAAACATGTTTAAGTTGTTTTACTGGATAGAGGAGAACATAACAAAGAAGTGGGCGTTGGTTTCGTTGGATTTGGATAAACGAGTAGAAAGTTGTGGTCGTTTGAAAATCAGGGGCTATTCTAAAAATAAACTAATCACAAACGGGTCCCTGGCCGAAATTAAAAGAAAAGATAAAAACTAAAGAATGAACCTTCGTTACAGAACGCTAACGAACGAAAATCGTTCGCTACCAGACCCTAACTAACGAACGACCACTAAATAGAACTAACTAAAAAGGAAAAACCGGTTTTAAGATAAAACCGAGGAAAACCAAAAGATTAGACCGGACCGGGGCGGTTTTTACCGGCTAAATGGGGGTTGGCCGGCGGCGGTCAATGGCGAGGCGGGCAGCGGCTCCGGCGAGGCGACGGTAGCGGTGGGAGACGGTGCGGGGCGGTGCGGCGGCGAGGCGCTGCGGCGGCGGCGATGGCGGTGTGGATCTGGCAGCGTCGGCGGCGGCGAGATGCGGGAGGGGCGACGCAGCGCGGCAGAGAGAGAGGCGGGGCCCAGGGCTGCTATTTAAGGAGGGGAGAGGAGGCGTAAGGCGTGGAGGAGGGGCAAGGCAAGGCGGCACGGGAGGCGGACTCCGGCAAGGAGACGGCGGCGGCGGCGGACTCGTGCGGGGTTCGATCTCCCGCTGGAGATCGGGGACGACCCGGGGTGGGCCGGCGCAGCGCTGGGCCGGCTGGGCTTCGGCCCACTCGGACCGAAGAGTTTTTTTTAACATTTTCATAGACAAAAAAAAAGAATAGAACAAATATATTATATAGGCATATAATATATCAAAATATTCAGAAAAAGATTTCCTACAAGTTGAACATTTTTCTAGAGTCAAATAAAATCCACACAAATTCAGATAAAACAAACACTGCTGCTGCTCTAATAAAATCTAATGAAAATCATTTTAAAAATACCAAAATGAATTCAAATTTATTTCTCTCCAATTTTCTATTGTAGGGAATCATGTTACCCTAATTTCTGTATATTTCATTTTTGGAGAAAAATAATTCGAATAAAACTCCAATAACTCCAATTAAAAATAATTTCCAAAAGGACTTTGAATTTGATCCTTTGAAACTCCCAACTCATATTTCATTTTTTCAAAAGTCATTTTATCTTCGCTCGCAAAAATCATTGAGTTGCATAAAGTTCCTGGGTTAGAAATATTTTCCAAATGAAATTCAAATATTTTCAACACCCCTTGTCATTTAGATAAATGGAAGAAGTCATGTCATCTTCTCTCCAGGGTTTTTGTGGTGAAAAGAATTTGAACTCATGAAGATCAGAAAAGAAAATGAAAGTTTGGGAAAGTCCTTTTATTCCCTCTCATTTAACTTTCAAAAGGTTTCGAATTCACTCACTTTCAGACAATCAATCAAACAATCAATCAAAACTATCTATTTGTTTATAACATTCCAAAATTTAGAATTTTGGGATGTTACAAAAAGAGTGGTTGGGTTAGATGTTACTATCATGTTCAATCTGGGTTTTGTCTAAAAATTTGATGAACAATTAATCCTTGGGCTTTTTGTACCATTTGTATGCTTGACTTGCATGTTGTTGCCCTCGTACTCCCCTCCACCTGTCACTACACTGCCGCATCTTCCATGCCTACTGTTCGTTCCCGTCCGAGGCCTTGCCATCGTTCTCCGCCTTGGTTAGCTCGTTGTGCCTGCCGCCGTCTGGCGTTGTCAACATGGTCAACAACCAAGAGGAATCAGGAGATGACTGTACATGGAGAGGCTGACAGTAGGGATCCACCAGGGTCACTGCATTTCGCAAGCAGGTGCCTTGTTATTACAAGCCAAAAAAATACTTCCTCCTAATCGTTTGACAACTAGGTTCCACGCCATTGTCAATGTAGTCAATAAACGAGAAAATTACACAACGAGCGGATAACACCAGGGACCCAGTAGCTCGCCCAGTTGTTTTTCAGTTTCAGAGATGGAGCTCAACTCCGCCCTGTGCGGGGGCTGTGGCCCGTCTAGCCCACGCTTACGCTTTTATTAAGCACATGACGAGCCTAGTTGATATATTTTTTCTTTCTGAAATTGGCTAGCCCAGTTCTTTTTTGGAGAATACCAAAACCGAGGCCTACTTGCTTTTCTCAGCCCTGCTGGGCTGCAAATCTTTCAAGATGAGGAGGGTTGTAAGTAGTAAGAAATGGGCTTCCCTAGAAAATGGGCTATAAGTTGTAAGAAATGGGCTGTAAATTTTTAAACCAAAGCCAACCAGCAATTGCATTAAAATATCATTTTTTCAGGATTTCTCTACTCTCTACTCTTATAAAAACCAAATCCAACTGGCAATTACATTAAAATATCATCTTTTCTCCCACAAGATAAACTACTCATGCAAATGCATCTTCATGTTCCGTGCAACGAACGGGCATCTTGCTAGTTAAGATTCCAAATTTCATTCATTTTTTTTGCGGAGAATTGTTTTTTGAATTTTATTTTGATATAATTTTTTGAAAACTATTTTTAACGTGACTCGAAATTTTGTGATTAAAAGAGTTTGGACCCCAAAGAAATATGCAAAATTTCGTTGAATTTTGTAGCAGTGCCCAGAATATATGGTCTGTAATGCTAATAAAAAGAATATGGGCTTCAAATATCCTTAAGAATTAGCAAATGGCCTGTAAATTATTGAAAATAATGGCTAATCGGCTGTATGCTATTTTCCACAGATTTGGAGGCTGACTTCTGGGCCTACTAGGTTGACGATGACGTTGTCCTAAAAAAATTTGACGCGTACGCAAGGCTTTGTCAACTTAGTCAACACACAGCAGTGACTGTTGGATGTCCATCCAACGGCCGTCATGCTTTTTCAATCTGTGATCTTCCTGCTCCAGCCGCCCAAACCAGCGCCGGCGGGACTGCCTGCTCCCTCCTCCCATGGCTGGCTGTGCTGCCGCCAGGCCATCCCTCTAACCACCCACACATCCTGTTATTTTCCGGCGACGTCAGCCTCACCCCGCAGCCGACCAGTCAGTGCTCGTTCTCCCCTCAGCATGGGCACCCGCTACGGTGGATTCGCCGGCTCCGGGTGGTTCTCTTCCTGGGCCTCGC
This sequence comes from Triticum dicoccoides, assembly GCF_002162155.2. NCBI lineage: Eukaryota > Viridiplantae > Streptophyta > Magnoliopsida > Poales > Poaceae > Triticum > Triticum dicoccoides. The sequence goes on along the minus strand of NC_041393.1, from coordinate 388,516,831 downwards.
CCTCGTCCACCACGTTTGTGCTCTCGGCGTGGCGAGGTCAACATGGTCAACAAACAACAGCCATCGGAAGAGGCTGACAGTAGGGGCCCACACTGGAAAATGCCTCCTTATTACGCGCAAAATAATGATTCCTCCACCTGATAGCTGGGACCCACCGGAAGGGTCTCTGTATTTCGCGAAAAAAATGTTCCCCTCGCTGTCAGCTCGGACCCACCGGAAATGCCTCCTTATTACGCACAAAAAAATAAATACTCCCCCTGCTAGCTAGGACTCACCTTGGTGGGAGGCTGACTTGTGGGCCTACTAAGTTTACGGGGACGGAGGGCTTTGTCAACTTAGTCAATATGAATGACTCTAGCTCCAGTGACCGTACGATGTCCATCCAACAGCCGTGGTGCTTCTTCAACCTCTGGTCTTCGTGCTCCAGCCGCCCAAAGCAGCGCCGGTCGTGCCGCGTGCTCCTGCCTCCCGTGGCCGGCTGTGATGCCGCGGAGGCCTCACTGCCCCCTACTACTCGCACCGCTGGCCAGGCCATCCCTCTACTCACCCACACCCCATGTTATTCTGCGGTGACAGCAGCCTCACCCTCGTACTCCTCTTCGTGTGGGCATCCACTGCTGCGTCTTCCCCAGCTCTGCGTCGTCCCCTTCCTAGGCGTCGCCGTCGTCCACCACCGTGGTGCTCTCGGCACGGCGTGGTCAATGTGGTCAACGACCGACTTCCAACGGAAGAGTACTGTGCGTGGAGAGGCTGACAGCTAGGTCCACGACGGCCACAAGGAAGTGCCTCCTTATTACACGCAAAATAATTATTCCTCCACCTGACAGCAGGGACCCACCGGACGGGCCACCGTATTTCGTGAAAAAAAACTTCTCCCCCCTGACTGCTGAGACCCACCAGCTATGCCTTCGCACGCAAGGAAGTGTGTCCGGGCAAAAGAAAAGGATTCGCCCCCCTGACTGCTGCGACCCAGCAGCTACATCTTCGCACACAAGGAAGTGCGTCCGGAAAAAAAAACGATTCGCCCCCCTCACTGCTGGGACCCACCAGCTACATCTTCGCACGCAAGGAAGTGCCTGACAGTCGGGACCCACCTAGTCGGAGCGTACGTAGCGTTGTTATTCTGGTCGTGAACGTGCACGTACATATATACTGGTCGATGTAGAGGCACGCACGTGTCGTAGTAGAGGCGCGTACGTGTCGTAGTAGAGGCGCGCACGTAGCATGTACACGTACGTACAGCGGCCAGGGTGCAAGAAAGAAAATACGGCCACGTATGTGTACGTACGGCTAGGGCTCGTGTACATGGCTGGGTCGGAACAGAGAAACAACATCGTCGTCGCGTTCATCAGGAGGCAACGGAATGCGTCGTGTTCATCGGGAGGCAACAGAACGTGTGGGAGCCAACCGGCTGGGTCGGAACGGAATGCGTGGTCATGTTCATCGGGAGGGCTTGGACGGAACAGGCGATGGAAACGAGGCCTGGCGTATCGCACAACGGAGGAAACGGACCTCCTACGCTTGGAACAGGGTCCTGTTGATCGGGAGGGGTGTGGCGTACCGCAAACGGAGGAAACGGACCTCCTATGATCGAAATGGGGGTCCTGTTGATCGGGAGGGGTGTGGCGTACCGCAAAACGGAGGAAACGGACATCCTACGGTCGAAACGGGGGTCCTGTTCATCGGGAGGGGTATGGCGTACCGCAAAACGGGACTCCACGGGATACTGTTCATCTCCACCGTCGACCTCCTCCAGCCTCCACGAGCTCCTGTTCATCCAGCCTCCACCGCGCGCTACTCCACCGGCTACTGTTCAACCACCCCTCCACGGGCACCCCTCCACCGTCTACTGTTCATCCAGCCCTCCACACCATGGGGTCATGTTCAACCACCCCTCCACGACCACCCCTCCATCGTCTACTGTTCATCCAACCCTCCACACCACGGGGTCCTGTTCATCCAGAGGCAACGCCACTGCTCATTGTTCATCCACCCCCCCCCCCACAACGCTCACTGTTCATCCAATCGATCGGCTTCAGTTAGCAGCAGTACCGAACGAATCGCTCCATCGGGTTCAGTTAACAGCCATCGATCGATCGCTCGGGTTCAGTAATGCGTAGCCTGCAGTGCAATCGCTCGGGTTCAGTTAGAGCCCGATGCCTCGCTCGGGTTCAGTTAGAGCCAACGCCTTGCACACACACGCGTACGTGTACGAGAGAAACGCACATCGCTCGGCCCCCGGCCTCCCACCGTAACCAGCAACTCCCCGAAATTTTCCTCCCCCTCGCTTCTACCACGGTTTTTTCCATCATGGACGACCCAAAGAATGTCATGCAGTTGCGTCTCTGGCCCGCGCAGGATGAAAAGCCCATTTTCTGTCATGATTTTTTTCATAGAAGTAGGAGCCCACCACATCTATGATGATACCGGGTTTTGTCACAATTATCGTCATAGAAGTGTCATATGTATGACAGAAAAAAATTGTTCGGTCCAAAATGTCATGGATGTGTCTTTTTTTTTGTAGTGCTAGAAGGAGATTGTTAAGTGTGAGTGTGTGTTTTACCCATCCAGGCGGAAGTTATGTGCACACAAGAGGAGAACGATTCGATGTGGCGTTAGGATTGAGGGTAATTAACTACATATGGAGACATAGAGACCTTGAACATGCATGTGTGAGAGGTATACATGTATACGTGGGATGTGTGTGTGTGCGCGCGCGCATGATCGAGATAAAAGAAAGAAGACATAAGTCATAAGATCAACGACATGGGAGAGACGGATCGGTATGACAATCTGCATGCATGTGAGAATGCAGGGAAGAAGGCCCGACAATTGAGCATGTGTTTTTGTCTTTAAGAGATAGTGGCGTGGGCTGGAGCATGCATCCATGGCGAGCAGAGGGAGTGAGGCACAAAGATTGTGCAAAAGAGATCAACCTATAAATGCATATGTATGGAGAGACATATATAGTGTGGGTGATAGGAAGCAAGACTCCGTGCGAGAAAGAAATGTTGACGGAGAAACTACAGATAGATACAGAGATGGAGATGCTAGCTAGAGGGACATCCGCTAGTTTGGGTGTTGGAGATGACCGCCGGGTGGTTCAGAGGTGAAGTTATATATGTGTGTGAGAGGGCACTTGACTGCATGTAGAGAGAAACATATGTAGTGTGCATGATAGGAATCAAGAGTGAGGGCGAGAAAGAAGGTTGATGGAGAAATAGATAAATAGAAAGATAAAGATGCTAGCTAGTGTGCGTTAGAGATAGGAGTCGAGTGGATCAGAAAGCTGAGTTATGTGTGTGGGTGTGAGAGAGATTGAGAGAGGGTGCATGTGAGTCACATACAAACTGATATGAGAGAGAAATGAGATCCCGAGAGACGGAGTTCTGTGTCTGCGAGAGAGAAAGATATTTCACAACGAGAGTGATAGCTAGAGAGACATATGATGGAACGCAAGATATCTCTAGGGAGAGAGAGAGTGTGTGTGAGCGACATACAAGAGAACAATGGAGAAATATGAGACCCTGGGAGACAGAATTTGTGTTTGTGTGTGACAAAGAGATATTTAAGAGGAAGAGTTGTAGGTTCTCATATCTAAGGAGCGAAAGACATCTTTGTATGAGGGGTGTGCGAGTGGCACACATGGGAATAGCAGAGAGAAATGAGACCCCGGGAGACAAAGTTTTGTGTTTGTGTTAGAGAAAGAGATCCCACATGGAGAATCATAGTTAGAGACACATAGCAGGGAGCGAGATATACTTAGAGAGAGATAGAGTGATGAAGGTCGAGGGAGAGAGTACCGTCAGTGTGTTACGAAGATAAAAGATCATTGTCGACATACAAGTAGCACGAGAGATACCTGAGAGACGACGAACACGTATAGGTCCATAGAGATAATCCTATATAAGCATGAGTGATAGCTATATGAGACGAATATCTGGATTAAAGGGGATTCAAATATTTAAACTGGAGATCACGACATCGATAATATCATAACACAAATTGGTGTATCAAACATGCATATTCATTTGAATTTGGGCACACGTGTAATGTTATATAGTTTATGAATATTGGTGATCCATAGATTCTTTAATTACAAACAATGCATGGTTTATATGCAATTAATGTCTAAACGGGATTACACTATATGTTGCGTGTGTGAAACACATTATACATGTTTGAGAAGTAAAAAAAACCACATGAAACACACATTAATTGGAGACAGTTAGCGAGGAATGCATACATTGGATTTCAACATAAAGTGGTTTCAAATATTTGAAAATCCAAATTGATGGATACAACCTTATGAATCTGAGATCATGCCATTTTTAAACCATATTTATGTATAAATGGTGTTGTGCTTTTGAAAGTATATATAAAAAATGATGTATATAGAATTTAATTCCAATTGAAAATGGATCCCACCCAAAAAAATAGAATACAAACGGAATTCGAATTGAGTTGGCATGGTAAACGTGCACTCTGCAAAATTTGAACAAAGCGGGGAAAGTCACAGTAACCGCCCGAAGCCAAAATCTGCGAGATGGAAATTACTAGTGTCTATCCCTGCCACGCAAAGCCTATCTGCTGGATTTCTGTAGGTTTCGATAGGGGTAGGTTTGTAATTTCACCCAAACGTGACGTAATCGCCTCTCACCCAAATTCATACACGGTGGGCGCCAAAATACAGTGTGTCCTCGGCCGAAATCGACTCCCTCCCCGATTCATATTCATACACGGTGGGCGCCAAAAACAAACTCTCGTCGGCAAATATTCGGTGTATGCGAGATTACCGTCCTATCCCCAACCGACTAATATTGTTGTGATGTAGTAGAAATTTTGAAACGGGGGCTAAGTTTGTAAATTTCCTCGCATTTGAGACAACCGCACCATGAATACATGGTTCCCCCCTTCCTCTCTACCTCCCTTTTCCCCATTCGTACTCCATGGGCGCCAAAACACCCTCTCCACCCCACCCTCCTTCGTCTGCTGCCGCCCGCCACCCCATCCACTGCCGTCCTCCTCCACCATGCCGGAGCTGATACCCCGACGCCGCCGTCCATTACAAGAGATCGACCTCTCTCATCCACGGCTTCGGACCGGCATCCTTGCATCCCGTCCCGTCGCTTCATCCCCGTCGTCGTCCACCTTGTCGGCGCCGCTCCTACGACCGTCTCGTCCACCGCGCCCCGCCACCACCGTCTACCCTCCTAGATCTGCTTCCATGCCACTGACAGCCATCGCGACCACAACACCATCAAATTCTCAGCAGATGCGTACACGGCGCCGCACCAGAGGCGGTACTCTTTCGTATCTGCTCAACTTATTTATCACAGCAAGAAAATAGATCGCCACTGCTTTACTCTGATTTCTTGTCTTAGTTGCGAAGTTGCCTTTGTCCGGTTTGCACCTTCAGATCCGCCATGGCACGCTCAACACTATACTCCCAATGCATATGGTTTTCCCCTTTTATATTCCACACTAGTTAAAGCACAGTAGACTAAATTTCAAAATTGGGTCAGTCGATTTTTCAGAGCTCGCCAGAGTTCGCCGGTGCGAACGAAGGGGCTCGGGTGGTTGTGGGGCCTCTCTGAACGACGAAAACTCGATGCAGGTGGGGGTTGGGGTGGGGGTGGGGTGGGTTTGGCGGAGGAACACAGGCGGTGGGGGCGGTAGTCCGGCCGGTGGCCCGTGCGGTGTTTTGTATGGGAAGAATCAGAGACGAGGAAGAAGAAGGGTTAGGAGATGTAGGATCTTCATCCAACCGCCTGAAATGGTCGAGAGATAGCTGGGAGTTGCATTCTTAATGCGCTCTGGCTCATCATGTGTGGGCACTGCCCAACCAACATTTTATTATCCAAAATCTGCTTGCTCTTCTTTACCATGTTCCTCTTCCGTTCTTCTTTAATATGTACTCTCTTCGTTCCTAAATACAAGTCTTTGTATAGATTCCAGCATGGACTACATATGGAGCAAAATGAGTGAATCTACACTCTAAAATTTATCTGGATACATCTGTATGTGATCCATAGTGGAAATCTCTACCAAGACTTATATTTTGGAACGGAGGGAGTATGATAGTAGTACAGTATGTTCCTTGTACTGAAGATGAGCAGGGACATTTGCAGTGTAGAGGTCTATACAGTCGGTTGTGATGGACACTTTGAGCCTCTTTGATTCGTAGGATTTTGTAAACATAGGAATAGGATTTGTAGTGACCTGCCCACTTGAATCCTATAAGAATAGCAAGGAAATACGGGGAGCTGTGTCGCCTTTGAGAGTTACACTGATATTAACAGTACCGCATCTTCACTTGAAGAGAGATGGTATCCGAAGCCTTTCTAGCCGTACCGGCAATACTAGCACATATATTCCAGCAAGTTTCACATTGCTGATTTTACTCTGATGCTTAAGGTTTTCCCGTTATATCTACACCATGATCTATGTAGCTGCTTTGTGTCGCACTAGCAGCAGTCCACTCTTGAAGCTAAACACTGCAATGACTTACAAAATTGGCACCAAGGCATTGAGTGCCATTCTGGATGCAATGAAACTCATACGTTCCCCACCTGATGACTCTTGTTCAGAATATGATCCTAATGACTCTTCTTCAAAATTGCCACATATAGAGAGACAACATGGAATTGCATTTCTTTGGGCGTTGTGATTCATCATGAGTGGGCAACCAACATTGTATGCAATGAAGCGGAACCTCAAGAATATGCTTCCTCTTCTGTTCTTTAACATGTTCCTCTTTGTTTATTCTGTATTTAGTACGTACAGTATGTTCCTTGTCAGGAAGGGGCGCATGGACATCTGCAATCAACAGCTGATAGAGCTGGCCTGTACGTGATTGATAGGCTTTCAATTACTAGTGGCAATACAACACCGTATTTTCATGCCAGTTCCACTTTCCCGATTTATATATCATGGTTATGGTGTACCCCTGTTATGTACACTATGATCTGCCTAGTTGCTGTGTGCTCTTGTTATCATGGTTTGGCAATAAACTCTCTATACAGTATATTATGAACCTATCATCTGCCAACTATCCTTAATTCTGGAGCCTATTTTTTTGTGTACATGTGCTAGATTATATAAATGCATGCACCATATTACAGCACACATGAGCTCTCTCATCAGAATCTAGTGATAGCACACAAGTGTTTACAGGGGCGCCCCTATATTAGAATATCATCTGCATTACAAAGATAATCTCACAACTATTTATGTTTTCATGGTTCTCAGATATTATACGCAATTATAGTGAACATCAGAATCCGCGCATCGGAAGAATATTGTGGAACACTGCAATGACTTGCAAAATTGGCACCAAGGCATTGAGTGCCATTCTGGATGCAATGAAACTCATGCGCTCCCCACATGTTGATTATTGTTCAGAATATCATCCTAATGACTATTCTAACCTCGAGGAGTCAAAGGCAGATGGCCTGTACTGTTCACCCATCAAGGTGTCTATTCCAATTTGGCAAGGTTTTATTGATTGCGCATATATTGCATATGTTGTCTTGCATTTCTTCTACTTTGTTGCACCGCCATCTGCTTAGTTTACTCATCATATAACTCGAGATGCCATTCCCATCCATTATCAATACATATTCCATCTGTCATCATACCATGTTTTTTCACTCAAATGCTATTCTTGTGCATCAGACATCAAAAAGGAAGAGGGTGATTGCCGAACCTGAAGGAGCACCAGCAAAGTCCTTGAAAAACATGGTGGTGCCGGAGAAATCAGACAGCGTCCCACTTATATTGGTTGTACAACCAGTGACACAAAACGTAGGACCAACTCCAGCAGACTGTACCCATACTTCACTGGCCACACCACTAGCCCCACCACATAGGACCTGCACTCCAGCAAAAGGTATACCGATTTCATTTGCCATAGCACCAGTCGTACCACAGAAAAATCCCACTCCAGCAAAAAGTACAGCAAGTCCACCGGCCGAAGACCTATCCCAACTGCAGAGACAGCCAATTCCTGCAAATTGGAACCCCATTCCATTTATTCCCGGTTTAAAAGACAATGCTTTCAATGTTGTTAGGGACTACGTGCATATATTCCCATCATGGGAAGATTATAGTGAAGACGAACACCATTTTCACATCTTCCTGTCCAACTTACGTGTAAGTCTATTATTCATGGTTATTATTTTCCTGTTTTCTGCTGATTGAACACATCAATGATTTACATTACATTGTTCTAACTAGGAGAGGGTCAATCTGGATAGTCATGACGAGCAAAGCTTGCTTGTGCTTTTCAAGCAAGCATTGCAGCAGTATCGGTGTTACCTGAGGAAATCACACTTTGATGGCAAGTCTATAAACGAATTTCCAGTGAAGTCTCCTGTGCTAAATTTAGAAGCCATTGAATGGAAAAACCTTGTTATGCACTGGTCTCGTTCCTAGGATGAGGTACTATCTATGAAATCACATTACAATTTGAACTTCTACTTTTCCGCATGTGCCTTACGGATCTTTTTTGCAGGAAATCTGCTCGAAGAAGAATTCCTGTTTGAAAAGAATGACAGGATATCGCAAATATGTTGCCCGCTGCTTTGCTCTTGTTAGTACCTATTGTCTTGTATCACTGTACTTGCATGCATACCTAGTTCATTATGTGACAGCAGTATGCATGATAGCTTTCTTATCAATTGTTCACTCCAAATTATCTGATCTGTATGAATGGTTACATGAGTGTAGAATATATCCAATGCCAATGAATTTTTTTAGCTGTGCATTGTTCTTGTAAGTACATGTTGTCCTTTATCAGTGTACTTATATTGACAGGTAGTTGTTCATGTACCATCACTCTGCAACTTATTTTCCTTTGCCCTCCATTTTGTACACATCAGATCTATATTTACTCTTACCATAAGGTTGGTACTGAAGAAGTTTAGTTGTGCATTGCTCTTGGCTGTGCCTTTTTCCTGTATCGCCGCGCATACATTTATAGCTACTTGGCTATGTAGCATCACTCTTCATCTTATCTTAAATATTCTCCATTTTTTCGTATATTATCACATCTATATTTACTCTTAAGA
>NC_041393.1:388460569-388507612 GCF_002162155.2 Triticum dicoccoides | reverse complement strand
CAAGGGCTTTATAGAGCCTGTCTTCACCAGTAATGTAAGTTTGTCATTCTAAAGCCTTCAAACTTTGTTGTGTATATTTGGTTAGGCATGACTGCAACAGCTGTTTATTTTTGGTGTTTGCATCAAATTGCATGTTTAAAGTTTATTATGTAGTTCATAAACAAAAGTTTGACCTTCTCAATTTAAGTTTTCAGTTGTACAACCAAGTTCCTTCTTCATACCATGTAAATTAAACTATACAGAGCAAGTGATCTTCTTTTGCACCGCATGTATGCTTCTGTTCTTTATCCGTAATCCAGTGGTGTGGTGAACCTACCCACTACAGCACAATGTCATATTCTGCAATGTCTTAACTATGAACAATGTCATATCATTCTACTATTATTTAAACTGTCTCTTTATTTCCCAATCTGATAAACTGACAGCACACTAACCATTGATACTTATGAGTTCTTGATCTGTAATCCAGTGGTGTCGTGAAGCTGCCAACTCCTTCACAATGTCATTTCCTGCCATGTCTTGATCTGAACAATACCATATTGTGTTAATGCAATTTTAAATGGTGTCACTTTATTCGTTAGTAAGAAATGTGATGAATTGTCAACACTGATACTTTTATGTGCAAAACCTGTCATTTGTCTGCTTGTTTATCTTTCAGAGTGAGGAAGATATAAGTGTTGAAGAAGCGTAGTCTCATCATCTTGCTCAGCTGCTTGCGCTGCAGCTCACCAGCAGGGCTAACCTTTCTTGAACTCTATTGAAGTGCTGTCAGTTTTGTATATTATTTTGTCGGCGTGTTTATTTGCACTGGTGGCGATCTTTGATGCCCAGTGTATGTAATCTGATGTCTTCTTGTGCTTTATTATCATAGTGGCGAACTTTGATGCCCAGTGGATGTAATATGCCAGAATTTCTTTATTGCATAGTCTAGGTTTTTTCTTATTCATGATGCTGCAGTTATTTTACTGTATATATATCCTGTCTTCGCCGTAAACCGGCCAAACCGTAAAATTATAGTACATAATCGGGCCGTCATGCAATCACGATGTATGATCCGCATCATGGGCACCATCATATTGGTCCGTTAAAGGGCCAAAAGTAAACTAGCCCACTAGTAGATTCGGGCCTTTAATAGGCCGAGTAACCCCCGACCCTCTTTTCGCAAGAAAACTCAATGGGATTTTAGGAGGCTGAGAAGTAGGTTGGGCCTGAAACGTGCAGAACAGCTCACGGGCCGACAGCAGCCCGAAATGGACCCCAGCCCATGATTGTGAGAATCAAATCACGGGCTTTTAACAGGCCAAAATTGTCTCAGACCTTATTTGGTCCAATCAGATATCGACTGCGAGCAGGCCGGATGCAAACCGGGCTGTAGTTAGGCCCAACTATATGACGGGCTTTTAACATGCCGAAATTAATATAGGGCTGAAATGTTAAACGGGCTCTTAACAGGCCGAAACTAATATCAGGTCGAATTACTAAATGGGCCTTTAGCAAGTGGGCCCAAAAGCATAGCGTCCAGTTGACGAGCCAAATCTGATATGGGCCATAATTTAGCCCAAAGCCTCTTAAAGTGCCGGACCTAATCTGGGCCATAATTTGGCCCAGAACGTGGTAGGCTTTTAACGGGCCGGATCTCATATGAGCCATTATTAGGCCCGGAACATGGCAGGCCATTAATGGACCGGATCAAATATGGGCCGACATTTGGCCCAAAACATGGCAGCCAGTTAATGGGCCGGCCTACTAGGGTCCTCAAAAACTTGTGGGCCTACAGCTGGGTCGGCCCATTAATGTCGGCGAAATCTCGTGGGCGTTTAGCTGGGCCGGCCCATTATGATCTGCAAGAATCTTGTGGGCCTTTACCTGGGCCGGCCCATTATGGCACACAAAAAATCTTGTGGGCCTTTACCTGGGCCGGCCCATTATGGCCCGCAAAATCTTGTGGGCCTTTAGCTGGGCCAGCCCATTATGGTCCGCAAAATCTCGTGGGCCTTTAGCTGGGGCGGCCTATTATGGTCCGCAAAATCCTGTGGGCCTTTAGTTGGGCCGGCCCATTTAAACTTGATGGGCCGATCCACGTGTCAACATATCATCGGCGCATCTCGCCCATTGGAGAGTGACACCTGTGCCAACGCGGACCTGACACGTGTCTCCTCCAGCCAATGATGATTTTACACATGGAAAATCCCCATTGGTCAGGGCTGTTAACGGGTTATTGGATCCAAAACCCAACCCCATAGCTTAACGGCGTTCCGTTACAGTGGATGCCACGTGTCGGTCACCCTTAACGAAAGCATTTCTGTGACGCGCGATTTATCGTCATGGAAGTGGACACTTTCGTGATGATAATTTTGGTAATGTCATGGAACAGTTCTACAACAACACCGTTATGACTATCTTGATTCTATCATAAAATCGTCATGGATGTTCATGCGTGACAAAAAACGTGACCTACTATGACAAACACGTATCATCACAGAAGTGTTTTTTTGTAGTGTGTGCTATGTGGACATGTGATATTTGGATTTTTTTTTAGTTTCAAATTTAGGTAGGCTGAATTTTTTTAGTTGCAAATCACTCTTTCTTCCTTTTATATGCAATTTTTAAGTGGACATGTGATATGTGGACATGTGATTTGGACATGTCAGATTTGGAATTTGGACATGTCATATTTGGACATGTGATTTTTTGGACATGTCATATTTGGAAAATGATGATTATGTGCAGGGTAAATGATCTGAGTGGCCTATGTTTCACCGGAATGTTCATTCATTTCTATTCCAGTGAACTGCAGGTGCTCGATATGTCCACTTTTTAGCAAAGGTCATGCCGAAATTTTCCATGAATTTTGGCATGACTTATGCAAGAAAGTAGGCATATCGAGTGACGGGATTTGCTGGAAAAAGGCATTCTGGAAAACATAGATATTTTTTATGTCATTTCTCATTTTTTTATAGTTTTAGAAGTAAACGAGGAGACTTAATCATAGGAAACATGTCGAACAACGAAGAAACCGGGCCTTCTGACCAAGAAGCAGACGAGATGGATTATGAGGGTGAACAACAGTACCTCGATTTTTTGTCTGCTAAGAAGAGTCAAGGTTTGCAGGTCAGCCTCGATGATGGTACTGACACCGACATCGACACCAACCGTACCGGCACCGATGGCGGCGCCGATACCGGAGGGGAAGGTACCAGCGGGGAAGGTACCAACAGGGAAGATACCAGCGGGGAAGGTACCGGCGCCGATGCCCCTACCGAAAAGAAGAAGCAGAGGATAAGAAAACGTAACAAACTCGGCATCGGACGAGTGGTGATCAAAGATGGCCCCTGGCAAGTTTGAGCCATTAGAGCCGGAAGAACCTCGCAAGTGCTATGGGAACCAAGTAGGATGCATCCTACAGGAATGCACGAGCATCAATGATGATGACTTAAGGAGTAAATAACATCTAAGGCAGTTGCTCCTGACAAAGATGCACAAGAGATTCAAGTTCCCTGGCCGGGATGATAGCATAGAACAACCATGGGATGATCCAAAGATGAAAAATATTAACAATCACACCATGGGCATGTTCAACAATGATTTGGCCTCCTCGAAAGGGAGGGTGAAACGAGCTATTGAGGCTGAGGAACCCCTGTCCAACATTCTGGAGGAAAATCTGACACTTAAGGAAGAGGAGTTCAAAAAGTTCAAGGACACTTGCGCTACCGAGGCAGCCAAGGCTAAGGCTGCGAAATTCAAGAGCCTTCAGCAAAGGAACACAGGGAAGCATCGCCTCGGAATCCATGGCTACCTTGGCAAAAGGCCCATATGGGATAAGGAGGACACAAAACGTGAAGCCGCGGGTCTCCCAGACCCCTTCGTGAAGTTCACCAACCCCTTGGAGCGTGACTTCATCAGGACCCGCTACAAGTGGGACAAGGAAAAGAAGGTTTTCTACACGGACGAGGTCACGAGGAAATTGATTAGACCACCGGTAATTATTCTTTTACCACCTTATATTTAGCTTTTGATCAAGTCGACTACACATTTGTAAATGGTTCACGTTCCTTCTGCAGAAGAAGCAACACCAGCTTGCAGCCGAAAGCCCTACTTCACCGATAAAGCCCAAGCGGGACACCCCTCTCAACCGGGCCTTGAACGAACTTAAGGGACTCCCTTTGGACCAATGGCCGCAATATGGACGAGTGCACGGCGCCGGAGATGGTGCCACGTGGAAGGTCTTTTACAACAAGGGCCCGGAGGCCAAGAAGCAGAAATAGAAGTTTAGTCAAGTGGACATCGACGAGAAGGTGAAGCTTGCGTTCAAGAAAAAAGCAGCTGAGGACGTGAAAAAAGCAACTGAGGAGAAAAATGAGCTGCTACAGCAGGTAGTCGATGTAGTTGTACATGCCTGCAAAAATGATTTTGCTACTAAGTTGATCCTGGCTATCATCAACTGGATGAAGGAAAATCCAGACAAGACGGTAGATGATTTCCCCATGCCAAGTTTCGTCGGGAGCAACTCGGTGAACAACAAGGCTGCACCATCATCTGCTCACGCAACCGGGCATGCTCCCACACCCGCACCCACACCCGCACCCGCACCCGCTCATAGCATCCCGTCCTCAGTCTCTAGCGTTCCAGGCGGGCCTTCGTCTTTGGCTGAGCTCGATGCCCACACGGTAGTTACATGTCACACCAACATATATGTAGAATATTCCATTTTTGTTGCCTTTCGGATGTTTTATGCCGCAAACATGTGTTTGCAGGATGACAAAACCCCATGCACGATACTCTACTTGATCAAAGGCCAGAAGGTGGATGTGGGAAAGGGGGTGATAATGAAGCCCTTGGAACTCACACGTTCCACAACCAGCCTATGCCCTGTGGGCACTTCAGGGTTACCTTTCGAGTGTGAAATCAGGGCATGAGGATTTGCCTCCTCTAGTACTGCTAGGCGGAGAGGACGACGAGACCCCGCCGTAGATTGAAAGCTACATGGGTTGGGTGCTGCTATGGCCCAAGAATCTTCTTCGTCTGGAGCCGGCCGAGAGCACACCAATAACCACACAGCAACAAGCAGGTATGGACACCACCACCCTGCCTACGCAATTACTAGCGCCTGTAGTTCCGAGTGAGAGCGATGGACGACGTGATGAAGGGGGTCCAATAGTGGCTGATGTAATCACCCCCGTAGAACAAAGAATGGCTGAGGATATGGAGGAGGACCCTCTTCGGTTCCTCAATACAGGCGCCTATGATGGTGACTTAGATATAATGAGTCAGCCATATGACAACTCGGGCTATCAGCATGCTGATAAGGATATGGATGATCTGCCCGGGTAGGAACGTCCTAGCAGGGATTGCAAGCAGTCTCTCTTCATGCAATCCTCATAGGACATGCCTGAAGATGGCGCCTCAACACAGGCTCAACTAGCCAGAGGTTGTACAGTGCTTAGCCCAGCAACACTGGGGCAGGGGTTAAGGAAGGGTCTGGAAGGTCAGCCCCAGAAAAAGGAGAAGAAGAGACCAGGGAAGAGAGGCTCTGCTGCCTACAAACAAGCCAGAGCACGTAGCAGCCAGATGACACATTTTGAAGAGCGTGTACCTATCAAAGGTGCGGCCATGTTCCCTGTCACAGGCGAGCCGATGCTACCGCCGAAACCGTTGGAGGCAATATCAGGGGATCTCAGGAGACTGCACTATCATGTGCTGTCAACTGAGAAAAGCCTACTCGCCTCAAAGGATCCAGGATATCCAACATACGCGGCTCGTGTGCTTGAGGGGAAGTGCTACGTCGATACATGGCCCGCGGAGGTGTTCTTCCTGCCGTTTGACCATATCTTTGAGATGTTTCTGACAAGGCGGCTTGATTGTACAATCGTCCACCTTTTTGTGCTACATATGAGCTCCGTCATGAAGAGAGAAGAAGTCCCGCAAATCTGTGTGGCCGATCCATACTACATGCACGAGTCCTTCTCGAATCTCGGTGACTTTGAGCGTAAAACTGCTAGGGAGTACCTCAAAAACTTCATGGTACAGAATAAGGACTAGGAAATTGTCCTCCTACCTTATCATCCAAAGTAAGTCAGTGCCGAACAACCCTTTCGTACATTTGAATCATTCCTTCTCGCTCATATGGAGAATAATTTGAGGTGTTTTATTCCCCGCAGCAACGGGTGTGTCGTCCTTATCGTTATTTACCCGCGAGCCTCCCATGCCGTGTATTTTGACCCTACCAGAAACTACAAGAAGAAGGACTACACCCACATAATGAATATTCTAGATGATGCTCTCCAAGGCTTCAGCTTGAGGGGTGGCCACCTGCAGATCAGGAAACTAAGGCACAAGAAGACGGGTTTATCGCATAAAACTAACTTCTGCTGCATCCATGTCCCAAAACCAAGCAAGAACGATGGATTCTACCTCCTCCATCTCATGATGGAGTTCACAATGGATCACCAAAAGCTTCGCATGACAATAAGAAATCATGATCGTATCCACGAGTGGGTAGAATCTCATGGAGAAGCGGATTATAAACTTAGAGATGACTTCGTTTGCATCCAGAGGGACATTGCAACGATCATCATGAAAGAAGTCGTCGATGAGAAGGGGATGTTCCACCACGGCCCTATATCGCGAGCTGATGTCCGAACTCGCATAGGCATGCAATGTTAGGACCTCATGCCGTTCAAGAAGCCAGGGTCCATCCTTGATGATATGGAAGGGTGGAACTTGTAGTGATTTTCGATGCCGATGATGATGATATGTCGGTTGAGCTTGTATAGTTTCTGTAGCAATGAAACTTTGTGATGTCCATGGTCCCTGCCAAACTTGCCTAAGGCTACTTTGTTAGTTTGGGTATGATGACCTGCGTGCCTCTAGTTAATTAGTTTGCGTATGATGAAACTGTGTTCATTATTTGTATGTTTACTATATGTTGCATCTAGTTGCTAACCCTTTCTTTTTCTTGTTGCTCAAGTATATTTTGTTGCATATATGATTGTACATTCTCTTGATGAAGATGCATCTCTAACAGGAACCTAGATTCTTGATGGCGAAGAAACAGTGCTATGTCGTGTACAAAGGGAAGGTTCCGGGAGTGTACGACGAGTGTCCTGAGTGTCAGGTGCAAGTGGAGGGGGTCTCCGATGCCAGCCATAAAGGCTTCAAAAGCAGACAAGAAGTAGAAGCTAGTTACTTGAGGTTCACGCTAGCGCGAATGAGGACTCATAACCGCCGCCTCATGTACTGCATAGTTCCGCTCTCACTCATAGTGATAGCTCTTCTCGCGTTTATCATTGTTTAGGTGGATGACAATGTAGTTGCAAGTATTCAAGACTTATATCGCTATTTTTGGGATGATGATTATGATGATGACATGATTTGATGAGACTATTTGTATGAATATGCTATGATTACATTTGTATGTGTATGATATGCTAGAGATTATTGTATAAAGCCCTAAAAAAAATTCAGCAGCACAAAATATGGACCTGAAAAATAATAATTCAGAAACAAATAACAGTAGCACGAGGTATGGCTTTAGCAGAAGTGATGTCTTAGCAGTAGCGCTCTTTGCAGCATGGCGCTAGAGCTAATTGCAGCAGCGCGTGTGGCAGACGGACGCTACTGCTATGCCGATATAGCAGCAGCACGGGTCAAACCGCACTACTGATAAGCATTAGCTGTAGCGCCATATCAGTAGTGCGGCCATCGCGCTACTGCTAAGCATTTTACTCGCGCTACTGCTAGACTTTTCCCTAGTAGTGACTTGCTGTTAAATCACACAGCTACGTTTGCAGCAGCCTACTCTCTCATCTTCTCGCCTCTCTGTCAAACCGACTAGGCGGAACTACCCAGCCTACCGCACGGGAAAAGCCCCGCCCTCAACTTTTAAATATAATTTTGTATCCATGGATTGCGCCATGGAGCAAAGCCTCAAGAAAATGGTGGTACACATGTATACATCACTCCTGTCGTGTTCACGTCGCACCCCAGACGATCGGTCGGTCTGTCACGCCGCTCTCCGAATGGAAATTGCATCATATTGCATTTGCACACGCATGTGGGACCACAATTGAGAACCGACCACAGGCACACTCCCCGGCCCCGCAAGTCGGCTGAGTTAATAGAAGAGAGAGACGAGCGATAGTACTGGAGTAGTGTTGTACAGACGTCGGTGCTTAGACAATCCCTGCATGACACGGAAGATCAGTTCTCCATGCATGTGACCAGACTCAAGCAGAAGGCTGGATTGGCTATCGTCTACATATCGTGCAGGCTATGTTGTATAGGGTTGTAGTTCTGATGAGAAATCTAAAATAAGATTTCTAGTCATCTCGCAATATTAGGTGGCATGTGCTTTGGATCACTACAAGGGTTAAACAGCGACAACTTAGTTCCTACAAGGCGCTGGTCATTGGGGGCACATGCACGAAGACTACTAGGCTGCCATCTAGGTCAAGCCAGCTATGTTAATTAGAACATCTATCGATGGACCCCTTTTCTACGAGTTTATCTTTAATTTGAGCTTTGATCCTTGTCTAGTTTGTCCGTCGGGATTCATGTTGTCTCCTTGGGGCAGTGAGGTTATGGTTTCTTGTCATGTGGCATTTTTCGTGTATATTTTAATCCGATGATTCAAATCAAAATGACGACAACTGCGCCTCCGAGGCACATGCATGAAGACTTCTCGACAGTCATTGACGAGGTCAAGCCGGCTCCGGTAGATAAAATAAAACAAGTCCACTATATATGCAGGAGCCTCCGTGCTTGCTTGCTAGTGTTGCTCTCTTCACAACGCCTCGTCCTCTCCAGATCTAAACACGACAGCAGTGGCCGCACTCTCTCTCTTCTCACTGCTGGTCACAGGTCCAGCCGGAACCTCTCCGCCAGGAAGGTGAGAAGGTGCAATGTTCACGTGGTCGTCCTCGGCGACGGCTCTTACCCACTGTCGGCGCGTCCCGATTAGCGTGCCTTGTCGTTCTTGTCCCACGCATCACTGGTTAGGGAGGGCCTCCAACCCCTTCTTCCTCGCTGTCTTAGTGTGGGCAGATCCGGCTTCCCGCCGCCCACCTAGTGACATCCTGACAACCCTCAGGTATAACTTCCTTCGAAACCGGCGTTGCTCTACTTCCCCAGGTCCTGATGTCTCTACATTTGTATCTTTTACTATTTCTCAGGCCCCCTCATAGATAGGATTGATCGGCTGTTTGAAAGCCACCTAAATTTTTACTGTTAAGAGGTAAAACTAGTTCATGCAGTCGAATCTAGTACTACTTGGTTCAAACAGGGAAGAAAGGGGGTGGGTGTGTGCTACATCTTGAGCTTGTGTTGGTTTTCTTTGAAGAGGAAAGGGTGATGCAGCAATAGTAGCGTTAGTATTTCCCTCAGTTTTTGAGAACCAAGGTATCAATCCAGTAGGAGGCTCCTCAAAATTCCCACGCACCTACACAAACAAACAAGAACTCGCAACCAACGCAATAAAGGGGTTGTCAATCCCTTCACGGCCACTTGCGAAAGTGAGATCTAATAGAGATAGTATGATAAGATAAATATATTTTTGGTATTTTATAATATAGAACGGAAAAGTAAAGATGCAAATAAGAGTAAATTGAAAGCTTATATGATAAAAGATAGACCCGGGGGGCCATAGGTTTCACTAGTGGCTTCTCTCAAGATAGCACAAGTATTACGGTGGGTGAACAAATTACTGTCGAGCAATTGATAAAAAAGCGAATAATTATGAGATTATCTATGCATGATCATGTATATAGGCATCACGTTCGCGACAAGTAGACCGACTCCTGCCTGCATCTACTACTATTACTCCACAAATCGACCGCTATCCAGCATGCATCTAGAGTATTAAGTTTATAAAGAACAGAGTAATGCATTAAGAAATATGACATGATGTAGAGGGATAAACTCATGCAATATGATATAAACCCCATCTTTTTATCCTCGATGGCAACAATCCATTACATGCCTTGCTGCCCCTGCTATCACTGGGAAAGGACATCGCAAGATTGAACCCAAAGCTAAGCACTTCTCCCATTGCAAGAAAGATCAATCTAGTAGGCCAAACCAAACTGATAATTCGAAGAGACTTGCAAAGATAACTTAATCACACATAAAAGAATTCAGAGGAGATTCAGATATTTCTCATAGATAAACTTGATCATAAACCCACAATTCATCGGATCTCGACAAACACACCGCAAAAAGAGTTACATGGAATAGATCTCCAAGAAGATCGAGGAGAACATGGTATTGAGATCCATAAAAGAGAGAAGAAGCCATCTAGCTAATAACTATGGACCCGAAGGTCTATGGTAAACTACTCACAACTCATTGGAGGGGCTATGGTGTTGATGTAGAAGCCCTCCATGGTCGATTCCCCCTCTGGCGGAGCGCTGGCGAAGGCTCCAAGATGGGATCTCGTGGATACAAAAGGTTGCGGCGGTGGAACTAGGTTTTCGTTAGCTCCCCTGATGTTTTCGGGGTACATGGGTATATATAGGAGGAAGAAGTACGTCGGTGGCCGCCCAAGGGGCCCACGAGATAGGGGCGCGCCCTGTAGGGGTGGGCGCGCCCTCCACCCTCGTGGTCGCCTCGACTGCTTCTTCACTTGCACTCCAAGTCCTCTAGATCACGTTAGTTCCAAAAATCATGCTCCCAAAGGTTTCATTCCGTTTGGACTCCGTTTGATATTCCTTTTCTTCGAAACACTGAAATAGTCAAAAAACAGCAATACGGGCTGGGCCTCCGGTTAGTAGGTTAGTCCCAAAAAAGATATAAATGTGTAAAGTAAAGCCCATAAACATCCAAAACGGGTAATATAATAGCATGGAACAATCAAAAATTATAGATACGTTGGAGACGTATCAAGCATCCCCAAGCTTAATTCCTGCTCGTCCTCGAGTAGGTAAATGATAAAAACAGAATTTTTGATGTGGAATGCTACCTAGCATATTTCTCAATGTACTTTTCTTTATTGTGGCATGAATGTTCAAATCCAAATGATTCAAAATAAAAGTTCATATTGACATAAGAAATAATAATACTTCAAGCATACTTAATCAAGCAATCATGTCTTCTCAAAATAACATGGCTAAAGAAAGTTAACCCTACAAAATCATATAGTCTGGCTGTTGCTCTATCTTCATCACACAAAGTATTTAATCATGCACAACCCCGATGACAAGCCAAGCAATTGTTTCATACTTTAGTAATCTCAAACTTTTCAACTTCCACGCAATACATGAGCGTGAGCCATGGACATATCACTATATGTGCAATAGAATGGTGGTTGTGGAGAAGACAAAAAGGAGAAGATGGTCTCACATCAACTAGGCGTATCAACGGGCTATGGAGATGCCCATTAATAGATATCAATGTGAGTGAGTAGGGATTGCCATGCAACAGATGCACTAGAGCTATAAATGTATGAAAGCTCAACAAAAGAAACTAAGTGGGTGTGCATCCAACTCGCTTGCTCACGAAGACCTAGGTCACTTTTGAGAAAGCCCATCATTGGAATATACAAGCCAAGTTCTATAATGAAAATTCCCACTAGTATATGAAAGTGACAACATAGGAGACTCTCTATCATGAAGATCATGGTGCTACTTTGAAGCACAAGTGTGGTAAAAGGATAGTAGCATTGTCCCTTCTCTCTTTTTCTCTCATTTTTTTCTCTTTTCTTTTTTTTGGCCCTTCTTCTTTTTTTTGGCCTTTCTCTTTTTTTCTTTTTTTTCTTTTTCTTTTGTAAAGTCCGAAGTCTCATCCCGACTTGTGGGGGAATCATAGTCTCCATCATCCTTTCCTCACCGGGACAATGCTCTAATAATGAAGATCATCACACTTCTATTTACTTAAAACTCAAGATTACAACTCAAGACTAGAACAAGATATGACTCTATATGAATGCCTCCGGCGGTGTACCGGGATATGCAATGAATCAAGAGTGACATGTATGAAAATTATGAAGGTGGCCTTGCCACAAATACGATATCAACTACATGATCATGCAAAGTGCAATATGACAATAATGATGTGTGCCATATAAACGGAACGGTGGAAAGTTGCATGGCAATATATCTCGGAGTGGCTATGGAAATGCCATAATAGGTAGGTATGGTGGCTGTTTTGAGGAAGGTATATGGTGGGTGTATGGTACCGGCGAAAGTTGCGCGGCACAAGAGAGGCTAGCAATGGTGGAAGGGTGAGAGTGCGTATAATCCATGGACTCAACATTAGTCAAAGGAACTCATATACTTATTGCAAAAATCTACAAGTCATCAAAAACAAAGTATTATGCGCATGCTCCTAGGGGGATAGATTGGTAGGAAAAGACCATCGCTCGTCCCCGACCGCCACTCATAAGGAAGACAATCAATAAATATAATTGTGCTCCAACTTCATCACAAAGCGGTCCACCATACGTGCATGCTACGGGAATCACAAACTTCAACACAAGCATTCTTTAAATTCATAATCACCCAACTAGCATGATTTTTAATATCACTACCTCCATATCCCAAAACAATTATCAAGTATCAAATTGATCATAGCATCCAATTCACTTTCTATGATAGTTTTTATTATACCCAACTTGGATGCCTACCATTCTAGGACCAATTTTATAACCATAGAAAATACCATGCTATTCTAAAAGACTCTCAAAATAATATAAGTGAAGCATGAGAGACTAACAATTTCTTCAAAATTAATCCATCGCCGTTCTCTAAAAGATATAAGTGAAGCACTAGAGCAAAAAACTATCTAGCTCAAAAGATATAAGTGAAGCACATAGAGTAGTCTAATAAATTCCAATCAAGTGGGATTCTCCCAAAAGGTGTGTACAGAAAGGATGATTGTGGTAAACTAAAAAGCAAAAACTAATATCATACAAGACACTCCAAGCAAAACACATATCATGTGGCGAATAAAAATATAGCTTTAAGTAAAGTTACCAATGAACGAAGAGGAAAGAGGGGATGCCTTCCGGGGGCATCCCCAAGCTTAGGATTTTGGCTATTCTTGGGGTGCCATGGGCATCCCCGAGCTTAGGCTTTTGCCACTCCTTATTCCATAGTCCATCAAATCTTTACCCAAAACTTGAAAACTTCACAACACAAAACTCAACAGGAAATATCATAAGTTCCGTTAGTGAAAGAAAGCAAAACCACCACATAAGGTACTGTAATGAACTCATTATTTATTTATATTGGTGTTAAACCTACTGTATTCCAAGTTCTCTATGGTTCATACCACTTAATACTAGCCATAGATGCATCAAAAATAAGCAAACAACACACGAGAAACAGAATCTGTCAAAAGCAGAACAGTTTGTAGAAATCTGTAACTCCCGAATACTTCTGGAACTTTAAAAATACTACCAAAATATGAAGTCCTGGGAAATTTCTCTATTGATCTACAGAAAAAAGAATCAACGCAAAATCACGTTTCTTTGATTTAACAAAACTAATTTCATGCGCGCAAAATTTCTGTTTTTCAGCAGAATCAAATTAACTATCACCATAGGTAATCCTATAGGTTTTACTTGGCACAAACACTAATTAAAACATAAAAACACATCTAAACAGAATGTAGATGCAAAATTTATTAATAAACAGAAGAAAAAACAAAGAACACAAATAAAATTGGGTTGCCTCCCAACTAGCGCTATCGTTTAACGCCCCTAGCTAGGCATAAAAGCGAGGATAGATCTAAGTAGTGCCATCTTTGGCACTTAATTCATAAGTAGACCGCATGATAGATTCATAAGGTAATTTAATTTTATTTTTTGGGAAGTGCTCCATGCCTTTTCTTAATGGAAATTGGAATCTGATATTCCCTTCCTTCATATCAATAATCGCGCCAATCGTTCTAAGGAAAGGTCTACCAAGAATAATAGGGCAAGAAATATTGCAACCTATATCAAGAACGATAATATCTACGGGCACCAAATTTCTATTTGCAACAATGAGAACATCATTGATCCTTCCCATTGGTTTTTAGTGGTGGAATCTGCAAGGTGCAAATTTAAAGAGCAATCATCAAGATCATGGAAACCTAGAATATCACATAAAGTTTTCGGAATCATGGAAACACTAGCACCCAAATCACATAAAGCATAACACTCATGATCTTTAATTTTAATCTTTATAGTAGGTTCCCACTCATCATTAAGTTTTCTAGGTATAGAAACTTCCAAATTAAGTTTTTCATCAAAAGATTGCATCAAGGCATCAACAATATGTTTGGTAAAAGCTTTATTTTGACTATAAGCATGAGGAGAATTCACAACGGATTGCAACAAGGAAATACAACCTTCTAAAGAAAAATTATCATAATTAAATTCCTTGAAATCCAAGATAGTGGGTTCAATGCTATTTAAAGTCTTGACCTCTCCAATCCCACTTTTACCAAATTTAGCATGAAGATCTAAAAACTCCGAATCATTGGGACACCTTTTAACTAAAGTTGACTCATCTCCAGTCCATTATTATTAAGATTAATATTGCAAAACAAAGATCTAATAGGGAACACATCAATAACTTTAAGATCTTCATCATTATTTTCATGGAAACTAGAAGAACACGCCTTTACAAAGCAATCTTTCTTAGCACGCAATCTAGCGGTTCTTTCTTTGCACTCATCAATGGAAGTTCTCATAGCTTTGAGAGACTCATTGATATCATGCTTAGGAGGAGTAGATCTAAGTTTCAGAGAATCAACATCAAGCAAAAGTCTATCAACGTTCCTAGCCAAATCATCAACTTTGAGCAATTTTTCTTCAAGCAAGGCATTAAAATTCTTTTGAGAGATCATAAATTCTTTCACACTATTCTCAAAATCAGAGGGCATCTTATTAAAATTACCATAAGAATTAT
Source organism: Triticum dicoccoides (assembly GCF_002162155.2). Lineage (NCBI taxonomy): Eukaryota > Viridiplantae > Streptophyta > Magnoliopsida > Poales > Poaceae > Triticum > Triticum dicoccoides. The sequence continues at coordinate 388,492,724 of NC_041393.1, read as the reverse complement.
TAGGAATTTCCATAATTATTAGAGGAATTACTAGGGAACGGTCTAGGATTAAAGTTTCCTCTATAAGCATTGTTTCCTCTATAAGCTCCTATTCCTACCAACAAAATTCACATCCAAAGATTCATTATTATTCTCAATCAAAGTAGACAAAGGCATATCATTGGTATCAATAGGAGCACTCTTAGTAGCAAACAATTTCATAAGTTCATCCATCTTTCCACTCAAAACATTCATTTCTTCTATAGCATGCACTTTTTTACTAGTAGATCTTTCGGTATGCCATTGAGAATAATTAGCCATAATATTATCAAGGAGTTTTGTAGCATCTCCTAAAGTGATTTCCATAAACGTGCCTCCCGTGGCCGAATCTAAAAGATTTCTAGAAGCAAAGTTCGATCCGGCATAAAATTTTTCTATGATCATCCATAAATTCAAACCATGAGTAGGGCAATTGCGAATCATCAATTTCATTCTTTCCCAAGATTGGGCAACTGATGTCTACTATGCAACCTTCTTCTTGTAGACGTTGTTGGGCATGCAAGTGCACAGGTTTGTAGGACACTAGCAAATTTCCCTCAAGTGGATGACCTAAGGTTTATCAATCCGTGGGAGGCATAGGATGAAGATGGTCTCTCTCAAACAACCCTGCAACCAAATAACAAAGAGTCTCTTGTGTCCCCAACACACCCAATACAATGATAAATTGTATAGGCGCACTAGTTCGGCGAAGAGATGGTGATACAAGTGCAATATGGATAGTAGATATAGGTTTTTCTAATCTGAAAATATAAAAACAGCAAGGTAACTAATGATAAAAGTGAGTGTAAATGGTATTGCAATGATAGGAAACAAGGCATAGGGTTCATACTTTCACTAGTGCAAGTTCTCTCAACAATAATAACATAGATAGATCATATAAAAATCCCTCAACATGCAACAAAGAGTCACTCCAAAGCCACTAATAGCGGAGAACAAATGTAGAGATTATGGTAGGGTACGAAACCACCTCAAAGTTATTCTTTCGGATCAATCTATTCAAGAGTTCGTACTAGAATAACACCTTAAGACACAAATCAACCAAAACCCTAATGTCACCTAGATACTCCATTGTCACCTCAAGTATATGTGGGCATGATTATACGATATGCATCACACAATCTCAGATTCATCCAACCAACACAAAGTACTTCAAAGAGTGCCCCAAAGTTTCTACCGGAGAGTCAAGAAAATGTGTGCCAACCCCTATGCATAGGTTCATGGACGGAACCCGCAAGTTGGTCACCAAAACATACATCAAGTGGCACGTGATATCCCATTGTCACCACAGATAAACACGGCAAGACATACATCAAGTGTTCTCAAATCAAAGACTCAATCTGATAAGATAACTTCAAGAGGGAAACTCAATTCATCACAAGAGAGTAGAGGGGGAGAAACATCATAAGATCCAACTATAATAGCAAAGCTCGCGATACATCAAGATCGTGCCATAGAGAGAACACGAGAGAGAGAGATCAAACACATAGCTACTGGTACATACCCTCAGCCCCGAGGGTGAACTACTCCCTCCTCGTCATGGAGAGCGCCGGGATGATGAAGATGGCCACTGGTGATGGATTCCCCCTTTGGCAGGGTGCCGGAACGGGATCCTGAGAGGTTTTTGGTGGCTACAGAGGCTTGCGGTGGCGGAACTCCCGATCTATCTTGATATTCGATGTTTTTAGGGTACATAGGCTTATATAGGCGAAAGAAGTCGGTCGGGGGAGCCTCGAGGGGCCCACGAGAGGGTAGGGCGCGCCCAGGGGGGTGGGCGCCCCCCCTATCTCGTGGCCTCCTCGATGATCTTCTGACGTGAACTCCAAGTCTCCCGGATCATATTCTTCCTAAAAATCACGCTCCCGAAAGTTTCATTCCGTTTGGACTCCGTTTGATATTCCTTTTCTTTGAAATACTGAAACAGGCAATAAAACAGCCATATGGGCTGGGCCTCCGGTTAATAGGTTAGTCCCAAAAGTAATATAAAAGTGTATAATAAAGCCCGTAATCATTCAAAACAGATAATAAAATAGCATGAATGCTTCATAAATTATAGATACGTTGGAGACATATCAGCAACATGCTCATGATCAAGTTGTTTAAAATTCATAATATCATTCCTAGAGTGATGATCTTAGCGGGACGATAATATTTAGAGATAAAAGCATCTTTTGCACTTGTTCCATGAATCAATACTATTTTTAGGCAAAGATGAAAACCAAACTTTAGCACAATCTCTAAGTGAAAACAGAAATAACTTCAATTTAACAATATCATTATCTGTATCTTTCTTCTTTTGCATATCACACAAATCAACAAAGTTGTTTAGATGGGTAGTGACATCTTCACTAGGAAGGCCGGCGAATCGATATTTCATAACAAGATCCAGCAAAGCAGTATTGATTTCACAAGACTCAACATCATTAAGAGGAGCAATCGGAGTACTAAGGAAATCATTATTATTGGTATTGGAGAAATCACACAATTTGGTATTATCTTGCGCCATGGCGACAAGTAATCCAACACACAAGCAAACAGAAAAAAGCAAGCAAAAAAGAGAGGAGAAGATTGGGAAAGAGAGGGCGAATAAAACAGCAAGGGCGAAGTGGGGGAGAGGAAAACGAGAGGCAAATGGAAAATAATGTAAATGCGAGGGAGATGAGTTTGTGATGGCTACTTGGTATGTCTTGACTTGAGCGAAGACCTCCCCGGCAACGGCCCCATAAATCCTTCTTGCTACGTCATGAGCTTGCGTTGGTTTTCCTTGAAGAGGAAAGGGTGATGCAACAATAGTAGCATAAGTATTTCCCTCAGTTTTTGAGAACCAAGGTATCAATCTAGTAGGAGGCTCCTCAAAAGTCCCACGCACCTACACAAACAAACAAAGAACTCACAACCAACGCAATAAAGGGGTTGTCAATCCCTTCACGGCCACTTGCAAAAGTGAGATCTAATAGAGATAGTATGATAAGATAAATATATTTTTGGTATTTTATAATATAGAACGAAAAAGTAAAGATGCAAATAAAAGTAAATTGAAAGCTTATATGATAAAAGATAGATCCGGGGGGCATAGGTTTCACTAGTGGCTTATCTCAAGATAGCATAAGTATTATGGTGGGTGAACAAATTACTGTCGAGCAATTGATAGAAAAGCGACTAATTATGAGATCGCTATTCAGCATGCATCTAGAGTATTAAGTTCATAAAGAACAGAGTAACACATTAAGAAAGATGACATGATGTAGAGGGATAAACTCATGCAATATGATATAAACCCCATCTTTTTATCCTCGATGGCAACAATACAATACATGCCTTGCTGCCCCTGCTGTCACTGGGAAAGGACACCGCAAGATTGAACCCAAAGCTAAGCACTTCTCCCATTGCAAGAAAGATCAATCTAGTAGGCCAAACCAAACTGATAATTCGAAGAGACTTGCAAAGATAACTTAATCACACATAAAAGAATTCAGAGGAGATTCAAATATTTCTCATAGATAAACTTGATCATAAACCCACAATTCATCGGATCTCAACAAACACACCGCAAAAAGAGTTACATCGAATAGATCTCCAAGAAGATCGAGGAGAACATGGTATTGAGATCCAAAAAGAGAGACGAAGCCATCTAGCTAATAACTATGGACCCGAAGGTCTATGGTAAACTACTCACAACTCATCGGAGGGGCTATGGTGTTGATGTAGAAGCCCTCCATGGTCGATTCCCCCTCCGGCGGAGCGCCCGCGAAGGCTCCAAGATGGGATCTCGCGGATACAGAAGGTTGCGGCGGTGGAATTAGGTTTTCGTTGGCTCCCCTGATGTTTTTGGGGTACATGGGTATATATAGGAGGAAGAAGTAAGTCGGTGGCCGCCTGAGGGGCCCACGAGATAGGGGGGCGCGCCCTGTAGGGGTGGGCGCGCCCTCCACCCTCGTGGCCGCCTCGACTGCTTCTTGACTTGCACTCGAAGTCCTCTGGATCACGTTCGTTCCAAAAATCACGCTCCCAAAGGTTTCATTCCGTTTGGACTCCGTTTGATATTCCTCTTCTTCGAAACACTGAAATAGGCAAAAAAACACAGCAATACGGGCTGGGCCTGCGGTTAGTAGGTTAGTCCCAAAAATGATATAAATGTGTAAAGTAAAGCCCATAAACATCCAAAACGGGTAATATAATAGCATGGAACAATCAAAAATTATAGATACGTTGGAGACGTATCATAGTGGGGGAAGATTTGTTACCTGAATCTAGGACTTGGTCAAAAGAGGAAATAATGGGGGCGAAAAGTAGCAGAGATTGGCTATCCAACTGGTCTGTTTGGTCTAATAGAGAAATAAAGGGAAACACAGTACAAACTTAATATAAACTGATCTATTGGTTAAAAAAGGAAAGAAAGTGGGGACTAGGGGACAAGTCAACAGAGTATGTCCAGCACTAGATTTGCTAGCCTGACACAGTATAAGGTGGCTATACCGAACAAAAATGGCACCAACCCTGATATCCTATTCTGATGTTTGTTGCCCCGAGCCCCTCTTATGTAATGCCAATGGTAAAATGTTGCAGTCGCACTGTTAAAAGTAAGGACACGTTAAACCAATGTTTTTTCAATGTAATGCCTCCACTAATATGAATCAATGGCACTGTTTTTCATGTTCTACTAAATTTCCCATTAAGATAAGTTGCTTCTTTTTGTTAGAAATGCAACTGTCCTGGTCCGCCTACTCTCCCGTGCTCAAATACCAAGTCTTTAGCAGCTGTTAATGTAATGTTGCTGGTAAAATGAAGCAATAGCACCATAAAGAAATGTCGTATTTAACAGTTGTCATAGTTAATCCTAATGCCCACACTAATATCTAGCAATGTTGCTGCTTTAGAACTTGCTACTGTCCTTGTAGGATCGCCATTCAGATAAGGAACATGCTTCTTTTCATTTGATGTATGTTTCATCACTTGTTAGTCACCCTCCTTTCCACCTTTTTGCGCAAAACAGAGATATACATTTCATGATTGATCTTAGTTGAACTGCACAAATGATATCCAAATTATAGTTGAACATTCCACGAGCTTCACAACCAACCTTGATGTTGCTCAATTTTATTGCAACTAATGAAGAAGAAGCTGCTAGCTCATGGGACATTGCTCCATTTTAGGTGAACTGCACAAAAAGGTCCCATGAATTGAATCATCCATGTTGGTGACTGGTGTCATCCCTTCTACGATGGCATTGACTGAGATATGGTTCCCATCATGAGGTATGTTCCTTTTTGGTCCTACCGCTTGCCAAAGATCCTGCATGTTGAGTCTGCTCTTGTGCAATTGTTTTGGCACTGCCATGATAAAGCAGTAATGCTATTATTTTGCACCTGAATCTAGTGGCACTATTAATTTGAGGCAATGTTTTGGCACCGCTAGTGCCACTGATTTTTTTATATATCGAAAGAGGGGGTTTCCTCCGATTTCATTAAAGAAACCCAACCATAGAGAATCATTATCTGACAACATCTCAGTGTAAACAGGCAGTTATGCAACTACTACTAGAATGGACTGAGTACTAGCAGGAGACAAGTTTGCCATGTAGGCTAGGTAGGTAGGGGGATGCAACACCAGCTCGACCAAGTGTGGATTACAACCCAAATGCTACCACAGAAACATCAGGGGGGAAGATAGGGACTGAAAGAGCTAGCTTCACCATCCCAGTCTAAGCACCCCCGGCCTCCATCCTTGCGATGCACGGTACACCTCGCTTGCCACCTGCCCGAACCAAGTGCCATTGATAAAATGAAGTGATAATACAGTTAAAATAGAGCGAGTGTCCTCTCTATCATTTCATTTCCAGTGTAGATAAAGAAAGTGCTTATCTTTGTTAGTATATGTTTCATCAACTAGTCCCATTGTTAAAGTTTAAGTGTTTTTGCAAACTGGGGTGCTTTTAGTTGATCTGCACAAAAATAGAGATTGGAATGTCTCAAGGCCCCTCCTTGTACTATCGTTGTACGCTGATGTTCATCACTAGTAGAAGGTGTATCGGGGAGAATTGGGTCGATTTCCAGTATGAGGCCTACCGTATGAGGCGTCACAGGGCCCATCTCTCCCTCGCAGCATGGCATACTATGATACTATCGCAATATTTTTCTTCTATTTATTAGTTTATGTTCCATCAACTAGTGCCACTATAATGTAATCATGCTTTTTCATTATCTATGCAAACAGGGTTATTCAACTGCATTTTGGTGGAACTGCACAAATGTACGGATGGAACTGACATATATGCAGAATGCGAGGTGTGCCAAGTAAAAATTACCGACGCCAACCATGCTTTATGTAAGCATTGGCATCCACCACCACCAGTGGGATGTGTGGCGCTCTCTATGGACGGATCTTTCTCGGCAGCAAATCCTCTAACCAAATACTAGTAGCTTATATTGGCACTTTTCTAGGGAGTACTCTTTTCTGAAAGAAGCACCAATCTATTTTTATTTATTTGTACACAGTCTCACAAATTTGTTTTTGGTCCAGAGCTATTTTAGTGTGATTGGCGTAGTACTTGGAGACTGATTGTAAGCATGATTTTCATGAGCCGTCACACTGATTGTAAGCATAAGCAGATGGAAGATTAGGTTAGTGCGAAGCTTACCTTAAACCCTACCGCCACCGTTGAAACGAGGCGAGCATTGAGGGAGCCCTGGAGAACAATGGGGAAGCAATGTCGCGCCATCCGGCCTCCTCTTGCGGTGGGAGAACAAATACTCATGTGGCTCCGGCTCGCTCTGCACCCTCACGAACGACACACCGTACTCGATCTGTTCTTTATCCTCTGGATGCTCGACCTTCAACATGTACGCCCACCACCTCCGCTCGACTTTCGCCTCGAGGGGGTGGTTTTGTAATGGAGAAGAGGGAGAGGCGAGATGGTGGTCTTGCAATGGAGAAGAGGGAGAGGCGAGACGATGGTTTTGCAATGCAGAAGATGGAGAGGAGATGGGGTGGTTTTGCAATGGAGAAGAGGGAGAGGCGAGAAGGTGGTTTTGGAATGGAGAGTAGAGGAGGTGGTTTTGCAATGGAGAAGAGGGAGAGGAGCGTGCGGCAATGATTTAGGATTGGACGAGAGGGCCAACACGCTGTGTCTGGAACAAAATCAAAATCAATTTACCCTTCAGTTAAGAAAACGACCCACATTAACTAGTCTCCCTTTTATTTTGGGTCATAATTGACCAAGATTTTCACAAATAAAATATATGTTATACGTTACAAAAATAATATAATTTGAAAGTACATTCAGATACAAACCAAATGATACAATTTTTGGTGACATGCATTCACATTTTGCTTGTCAAATACAGTACATGGTCAAACTTTGACCCTAAATACGCAAAACAAAAAAAATACTACCAAGACCAGCACCGCTCCTCTCCTCTTAAACCACCGCCGCTCCTCTCCTGTTCCAATCTAAATCCAGCACCGCTCCTCTCCTCTTCCATTTCAAAACCACCGCCTCTCCTCTCCTGTTCCAATCCAAAGCTAGTTCCTCTCCCGTTCTAATCCAAAACCAGCGCCGCTCCTCTCCTCTTCCATTCAAAAACCACCACCGAAGAGTGAAGGTGCTGTGGAGAAGTAGATTGATGGAGGAGCACAACTGATACGTAAGGATTACAGACGGCGACCCTGTGAAGCTAGCTAGGATGTTGGAGATACAGTCTTGGTTTAACAACAAGGACCAACTAGCGGTGACGGTGACATCCATGGCCAAATATCTGCAATGGAGCGAAAAGGCGGCGATACTCCCGAAGGGAGTCACACAAGAGTACATAGAGCTGCTCCTCTGGGCCATGGAGCAAACAGATTCACCGAATCCGATCGTGAGGCAGCGATGGTGGGAGTATCGATCCAAGATGGAGCATCCACAACAGATTGAGGGTCCGAGCATCTATAGGGTGTCGTTTGTAAGGGTACCGTGCGAGAGCGAGCCGGTGGAGTCTTGATCGACGGAACCCAACTGCAAGAGGAGAAAAGCAGTTTGCCCGATGACGCTTCCCTGCCATCCTCTCCCTCGCCGTTCACATCGTCTCACGGGGCAGCTGTGTGCCATCGAGGAATAGGAGGGGACTGCCCCCCAACCCAATAGTCGGGCGGGTTGTGAATTGTTAGGAGGAGCTTAGGGTTGTCAGTATTCGCAGGTTGTGAATTGTGTTTTGTGTTGTGTATTTTGAGAGTACTTTCAGATATAAATGTCTTTTGAATTTCATATTTGCAGTATTGAGCATATGAAGTATTTTATGAATTCTAGAGGTCTATTTTTAGCACTTCAAAAAATGTTGTTTCATATAAAAGTGCAGACAATGTGATTCTCAGAGATGAAACTTCAAGTTTTAGTTTCAGATAAGAAACTGCAAGTTTCAGAGGCAGAGCATTTATATTAACACGCCCTTTTCAAACAGGGATAACATCATGTTGGAAGTTTTATTCATGGTAAAAAATGGAACTACCGGCCAGTTAACATCATGTTGATCAACATTCAGGCATAGCACATCTTCATATGATGCACAGTCAAAAAGATATGCTATTATCAAAATGCCCACACAATGTCGAGTGTGCGAAAAATAGAGAAAACGAGGGACAAAGTTTTGGCAAGTTTTGGACGTAGTGTGAGTTGATGAAAATTGGGACCCACATGTCAATAATGGCAGAGGCAAAAAAATTGGAGATATTTTCACTGCATCAGGTGGAATCGAAACCGGGCGGAACAATGGTCGGGTAGTGTAACTTGGCCACTGGGCTAGTTCAGTAGTTTCGGTAGAAATAAGGCAGATCATCTACCATTACTGTAGCATGCCTTCCCCGGCTCTGGTGGTTTTTTCTCGTTCTCCGCCTTTGTGCACTCCCCGTGGCGCCGCTGTCTGCCGTTATGAACACGCTGAACAAATGAGAGGAATCTAGAGAGGACTGTATGTGGAGAGGCAGACAGTCGGGACCCACCAGGTCTATGGCCGTATGCAAGCAAGTGCCTCAATGAAAAAAATACTTCCTCCTAATGCTATACTGACGTTGGGGCCCACAGGTTTGTCAACATAGTTACATTTTTTTGAGGTGCTTCAACGTAGTTACTAAAGGAGATAAATTTACAACGAAGTCGGGGAGTTGGCGGGTATCATTTATTATCAGTGGGCCAGCAAGTATCAGCTGGGTTGTGGGCTGCCCCGTCTAGGCTTTGTTTTTTAACATGCGCAGCCCACGGCATGCCAGTTTGTATTTTCTTGAGGGAGTCATGTATCAACCAGCCTATGAACCTCCCATCCTAGGTTTTATTTTTCCTGAAACACCCGCAGCCCAACTTATGTATTTTTTTGAAGAAAACGCAGAGGTCTGTTCTATTTTTCTATATAAGAATGGGAACACCAGGTCCAACTTATGTTTCCCTTCTAACTATATTTGATAGATATATTTGTATTATTTTATATGTTATTATATATTATTGTTATTGTCATCATATATTTAACAGATACTCACATATATAAGAAAACAATATCCCATGTCTTATTAACTTACAAAAATAATTTTTTAACAACAAAATCCTGGAATTTTTTTTACATTAAGGCAACGAAAATCCTGGTGATTGTGTACAAAAGCTGGGTAAGATTTAAGGACCAATCTAATAATAAAGCACTTATTATTTAAATATATTTATAACAAAATGCTCAACCCCTGTTTATGTTTTGATAACATTGCTGTGCCCACACTACAGCAGGATGCTGCTAACGCGACACTACGATCACAGACACTTCGACGAAACCATGTGCAATGCAATAATCACAAACGGTGGTGTAAAAAACCCGTCAAAAAAGGTGTAAAACGTTTGCGATGGCGGAGACATCAAACACGGTTCAGATTTTACTTGCGTGTGTGATGCTGGGCATACGGTTGATACAGCAAAACTGTTTGCGATGAGGAAGAACAACATAAACAGGCAGCCATATCAATGTGTGCGATATACGACATACAGTTCACTCTGATGAATTGTGTGCTATTAGGGAATGTAACAGAAACGGTCAGCTAGATCAAGGTGTGTGTGATATATAACACGCGGTTCACTCAGACAAACTGTTTTCGATTAGGCAAGAGAACGAAAACGGTTCATCTTAACAAGATGTGTGTGATACACAGCATTTGCGATCAGCCAAAAGAACACAAATGATTCGCGTAAACCAGATGTGTGTGATACGCAGAAAACAGCCCACTCGGATGAACTCTTTGCGATGAGAAATTATAATAGAGGTTACTATAGTAAGTTCGTGTGCAATTCTGTTCGTACAAAAAACCTTGAAAAATGCAAACTAGTTTCTTGCATATAAACAATTATCAAGAAGTAACGAGATAGACCTTCTTCAAGCCAATCAACATGTGTTCAAAAAACAAAACATGTCAAAAGTTACAAAACAAGGACCTCGATAGACCTTGCTGCTGTAGATCCCTCTTTGCAGCCTTTATTGTGCAACACAATGGAAACGGTTCAACTGAACAAGATGTGTGTGATATGCGGCAAACAGGTCCGTGATCAGAAATGTGTGCGAAGACCAATAATAACACAAACGATTGCTGCTAATAAGCCGTGTGATTTTCTCTGTCTATAGAAGAATAACATGTATATATATAACTGAAATAAACATCCAATTACATAAGTGACTATGCAGATCATTCGCACACACCTCAATAAACAATTGCATGCATTCTAAAGTAGGAGAAACAATCGTCTAGTCATCTACTTCTTGTGAAGCTCCCGCCATTGCTCTGTGGCTCGATCCCTCGTCTAGGGCATGAAGAAGACACTTCCTCATGTCAACGATCTACCTGCACATCTCATAGCTTGTGTACGCGTCCTTGGCTGCGTACTTGAGGTGTTGTTCATCCAGTCTCTCATGCCAAACACTGCGTCAGGCGTTCTTGTCCTTCTTGCTTTCATCCTTCATCTTCATGTAGTAGGGGTCGATGATGGCCAAGGCGAGGTCAACGAGGGAGTTCAGTTTGTTGTTGTCGCTGCCCCAAACCTTGTAGTGGTCCTAGATGTTGACAAGATTATGGCATTTCAAGCCCGAAACCTTGAGCACTTTTAGATCGTTGTTGGTGTCCACCGTAGCAAAATTGTAGTTGGAGCTATTGATAAACCTGGAGAAACGCTTGCAAGGCCTTGTGGCCAGGTGGTAGTGGTATACGAGGACGTCATGTTGCACGCACAACTGGAAGACGGCAACCTTCTGATCATGCCCGGCACGACCGATCGTGTACTCAAGGTCGAAGCCGACCACTTGGTACTTGTCCTCGGCAAGGAACTGCTCCATAGTTTGGATGGAGCTGTCCACTAACACAGGATCGTTCCTGTACACCACCGAGAGGGCCTTCCCCCTCACGTGGGTGTCCACTACGTGATACGTGGTGAACTGCCCGCAGTTGTCGTCATCGGCCACTGGGAGCGCCATTGGAGCCACGGGGATCACCATTGGAACCGCCGGATGTCCTCTCTGTATGCGTCGTCATGGAAGTTCTTATTTTGTCATGTGATGCGAGAGATGAAGCTAAATGGCCGCAGGAATAAATGGGGGCAGGGTGGCCTGGATTCTCAGGGCGTCCGCATGGCAGTTTTTGCAGCGGGTAACTGCATTGTTGAGCTGCGTCTGGCGCAATAGCATGTGTATGCCATCATCGTGGCCATCACCCGTTCTGCCACCGCGGTCCAAAGGTGGGAGGTGGTGGTCGTGGCCGCCACCCCATCATCAGCCGCCATGGCCACCAGCCCACCATCGACCGCCGGGGTCATCACCCGCTCCGCCATCGCCGCCCGAACGTGGGAGGCGGAGGTGGATGCCGGCACGTGCGTCAGTGAGCTGCTTGCGCGCTACAGCGAGTTCCTGTGGGAGGAGGAGGACCGCCTCGTCGAGCATGCAAAGAGCCTTACCGCCAGCATGGCCGCGGTCCACACCGCCTCAGAGGCGAGGAATCAGGAGATCTACAAGGAGAACCACCGCTTTGAGAGGGGTCATCTGGAGCGGCATAGGGCGTTCGAGGTGAGCGTCGCTGAAATTGCAGCAGCGGCAGGCACCGTATTGCGGTTGTCCAGCTCATCGGTAGGCTCCTCCTCCTCTGCCACTTACTGAGCGCGCTCGACAGAGGAGAGGCTGTCGGAAGTAGTACAAAGCCCCTCCGTAGTAGTATTTAAGGGCTATTTTGTTCAGTTCATCTGACTACAGATGTGGTGGAACTGTACAACGTACTTAAAATTAGCTAGTATATAAAGTAGAACTAGCTATTTCAGTACGTGGTTGGCAACAATTGGGGAAAAGTTTGGTCGGTTCAGCTGTCGAGTTGAACTGTTTGTATAAATTAAGCATGACTGCTTAATCTATGAATGCAATATATTCTTAATTATTGAATTTTAGTTGCAAAAATTAGATATTGCTAGTGATTTTTAGCTATATGCTTTGACAAGTCGCAGTGTTACAAGGTTGACAAATGGCAATGTTACTAGATCAACAAATGTCAATCTTTCAAGTTTGACAAATGGCAACATACCCAATATGACAGATGCAAATCTTACCGAATTGTTTGTAAGTGGTTGCACATGGGTCATCCAAAACAACCGTTTGCGTTGAAGAGATGCACAAATCCTGCTCCCGCTTTGCATACGGGTGTTCTATCTAAAATGTTTGCGATCAAGAGCTGCACAAATCCTGCTCGGCACATTTTCCCTTGGCTTCCTGGGGAAGTTGTCGGTTTGCAACGGGTGTTCTAACTAAAATGTTTGCGATTGAGATACAATATTAAACCCAAGAAAAAAATTCTATTTCTGGCGGCAGTGGAGGCGGCATGACGCGCCGTCCTTGTCGTTGTCATCCTCCGGGACGCCGCTGTTGAAGTCTTCAAGGCAACACAGAATGTTCTTCACTTGTAAATAAAACATCACGTAGTCACACGATCGACGTGTGGGGCGCGGGAGGACGGCAGTTGGCAGCACTGAGAGGTCGCAGTCGACGGTGACGTCCCATGCCGCTGAGGGTGGCGCACGAACGGGCACATGCACGGCAGGTGCAGCCAAACACACAGGGATTAGCGCCGTGGTGTGTGGAGGGGTGCGCATGGGCACGGGCGCTAGCGCTGGCATGTACAAGAGCTCGCGTGGGTCCGCGGAGACCTCGATGACGCCCGCGGCTTCCAGCTCTGCAATAGTGCTCAGCGACCCATCCTATCAATGCTACGGGGATGGGAGTTGGGATGGGAGCGAGGGCAGCAACAGCCGTGGCCAGCTCATTCTGGGCCGTGTCCATGAGGTCTCATTCCTCCTTATTTTCTATCTCCTCTGGCTCGGAGTCGACTTCACCAAACTTGAGGACTAGTGGCAGATGATCCTTCTGCGCCATGGCGTTGGTGGAGGTCTGCGGGAGGGAGGGGAATGGGAGACGAACAGTAAGGCCGCCCGTATTAAGCAGCGGCTCGAGCGCCATTAATGGAGAAGAAGGCGGGCGGCCATTGAAGTCAAAGGGCTCGATTCCCAGTGAGCCGGCGCAGCGTACATCTCGCACGCTTCCTGGTGAGCCTGCGCATTGGAGGATAGCTTGCACGCCTCTTGGTCAGCCTGCGCACCGGACTGCGCTTGCACGCCTCCCATTCAGTCAAGCAGTTGTCCGCATGGCACATCCTATAGCCATTAAAACCAAGACACGTGGCGTCATGGGAATGGTTAACATAACGCACACGATGTGAATTATACAAACGTTTGCGATGTTAGAGTGGCAGCTATATGTTTCAAAATGCCTTTGTTAGCTGTTATTCGAGTGCTAATTCTCTCAAAATGGACATGAAAATACCACAACATGTCGGGTGCCATTCCATGATAGCATTCCAAGTTTCATGAATTTCAGACGAGTTTTGGATTTGCTAGAATTTAAAAACAAAGTATCTCAACGTTTTGCCGGCAATAAACAGTGCCCTGGTGTTTGAAATTCATTCCCATTTCTTGCATGGGACCTAAGCATGCACCCAAGGACAAAGATTTGATTTTTCAACCAATTTATATGCACTGGAGCATGTGCATGTAGTTCAAATTTGAATTATGCACATAAAATACCTAGAAAATCCAGTTAATGTATAAAAATGTCCAAACGAACCCCGAGAAATTGCAAAATTTAACACAACACTCATGTTGTTCTATGTTGACACTAGAAAAATTTTGAAAGCAATAACAGGCAGTGAATATCATTTCGTCCCCGAAGGTGGGATGTTCCCTACCGAAACCATCAGGCTTGTTGTGAGAAGCTCTGGTTTGTGAGAAGCCTATACCCAAACCTGCCCCAAATGGGACAAAAAAATTACCACGACATGTTGATATCGCTCCATGATAGCATGCCATGTTTCATGAATTTCAGACGAGTTTTGGATTTACTAGAATTGAAAAACCAGGAATCTCAATGTTTGCGACCGAATGACGGTGGCAGGATGTTTGACATTCATTCCCATTTCTTGCATGGGACCTAAGCATGCAACCAAGGACACATATTTGAATTTTCAACCAATTTATATGCATTAGAGCATGTGCATGTAGTTCAAATTTGAATTATGCACATAAATGCATCGGAAACTCAATTAATGCATAAAAATGTCCAAACGAACCCCGAAAAATCCCCAAAATTGACACAACACTCATGTTATTCTATGTTGACACTAGAAATTTTTTGAAAGCAAGAAGAGGCAGCTGATATCATTTTGTCCCCAAAGGTGGGACGTTCCCTACCGAAACCATCAGGCTAGTTGTGAGAAGCTCTGGTTGTGAGAAGCTTATACCCAAACCTGCCCCAAATGGGACAAAAAATACCATGACATGTTGATGCCGCTCCATGATAGCATGCCAAGTTTCATGAATTTCAGGCGAGTTTTGGATTTACTAGAATTTAAACACCAAGAATCCCAATGTTTACGGCCGAGTGACGGTGGCAGGGTGTTTGACATTCATTCCCATTTCTTGCATGGGACCTAAGCATGAAACCAAGGACACATATTTGAATTTCCAACCAATTATATGCATTAGAGCATGTGCATGTAGTTCAAATTTGCATTATGCACATAAATACATTGAAAGCTCAATTAATGCATAAAAATGTCCAAACGAACCTCGAAAAATCCCAAAAATTGAAACAACACTCCTGTTGTTCTATGTTGACACTAGAAATTTTTTGAAAGCAATAAGAGGCAGCGGATATCGTTTCGTCCCCAAAGGTGGGACGTTCCCTACCGAAACCATCAGGCTTGTTGTGAGAACCTTTGGTTTGTGAGAAGCATATCCCCAAACCTGCCCCAAATGAGACAAAAAATTTACCACGGCATGTTGACTCTGCTCCATGATAGCATGCCGAGTTTCATGAATTTCAGATGAGTTTTTGATTTACTAGAATTTTAAAACCAGGAATCTCAATGTTTGCGGCCGAGTGACGGTGGCAGGGTATTTGACATTCATTCCCATTTCTTGCATGGGACCTAAGCATGCAACCAAGGACACATATTTGAATTTTCAACCAATTTATATGTATTAGAGCATGTGCATGCAGTTCAAATTTGAATTATGCTCACAAATGCATTGAAAACTCAATTAATGCATAAAAATGTCCAAACGAACCCCGAAAAATCCCAAAAATTGACACAACACTCATATTGTTCTCTGTTGACACGAGAAATTTTTTGAAAGCAATAAGAGGCAATGGATATCGTTTCGTCCACAAAGGTGGGACATTCCCTACTGAAACCATCAGGCTTGTTGTGAGAACCTCTGGTTTGTGAGAAGCATATCCCCAAACCTGCCCCAAATGGGACAAAAATTTACCATGGCATGTTGATGCCGCTCCATGATAGCATGCCAAGTTTCATGAATTCCAGACGAGTTTTGGATTTACTAGAATTTAAAAACCAGGTATCTCAATGTTTGCGCTGAGTGACGGTGCCATGGTGTTTCACATTCATTCACATTTCTTGTATGAGACCTAAGCATGCAACCAAGGACACATATTTGAATTTTCAACTTATTTATATGCATTAGAGAATGCTCCTGTAGTTCAAATTTGAATTATGCACATGAATGCAGACAAAACTCAGTAAATGTATAAAAATGCCCAAGCGAATCCCAAAAATTGACACACCACTCGTGTTATTCTATGTTGACACGGGAAACATTTTGAAAGTAAGAAGAGGCAACATATATCGTCTTGTCCCCCAAGGTGGCACGTACCCTACTGAAACCACCAGGCTTGTTGTGAGAGAAGCTCTGGTTTGCGAGAAGGTTATACCCACACCTTCCCCAAATGGGACAATATTTTTACCATGGCATGTCGCTGCCATTCCATGATATCATGTCAAGTTTCATGAATTTCAGACGAGTTTTTGATTTACTAGAATGTTAAAAGCATGTATCTCAATGTTAGCTGTTGAACGACAGTTTCAAGGTGTTTGGCATTCATTCTCATTTCTTGCATGTGCCCTAAGCTTGCAACCAAGGACAAATAGTTGATTTTGCAACCCATTTTTATGGACTGGAGCATGTGCTTCAATTTTGAATTGTGCACCTGAAATGGCTAGAAAACCAATTTAATGTATAAAATTTCCAAACGAACCCTGAATAAATCCTTTTTTTATGACACACATATAGTTGCATGTTCACTGCAGATAAAAGGTCTAGCAAGTCAAACACCGTCCATTGCCGCTGTGACCCCATTATGTAATTCAAATCAAAATGAAAAATCAAGTAGATCCCACACAGTTTATTATCACCAACCGTGTGAGATGTTGTACAAAATATCCTGGAGCACCGTCGTTGTATAGTACGCCTATGGCTTACGCGATAAGGTGTGTCAGCTACAGTCCACACCGGCGTGTCAAGCACACTAGCTCGCTTCCCAAATATCATTTCACTGTTCAATCATCGCCGGTGAAAGATGGGGACATGGAAACGCGTCGTGAGGGCAACTTCGGAGGCCCACTCCGGTGAGAGCGCGGCCGCAGCCGCCATGTGCATGCTAACAAGGTGCATCAGCGCGGCCGCAATCTATGATCGGGCATCCAAGGTAGCCCAAACAGCCGATGTTGCTTCTCAGGTTGCGGCAGCAACATCTGCCTCGGGGATAGCAGCTGGCGAGAGCTGCACAACAGTTGTCTGTTCCACAGCGGCGGCCTTAGCCCTGATGGAGGCCGCCCATGACCATGTCAAGGCCGCCCACGCCCAGCTCGTGGCAGTCACCGCACAAATCGAACGAAGCTTCTGCAACAACGATCGGCAACCCACGGCCGAAGACATGGCAATCACCGAGAGAATTCGTGCAGTCGTTCGTTCCTCCATCGCATACCTTGCAATGACGAAGCCCGTCCAAGCTCAGATCGAGGCCGCCCACGCCCAACTTCTGGTGGCCTTTTCCAAAGAGATGGTGGACGCGGATGGAAAGATGCTTTCCGAATATGGTGCGATGGATGCCATGGAGCTCCTTCCTAGGAGACCGTCGGGCGCGAGCTGGACATGGAGGAGGCGGCAGAGATTGACGAGCACCAGCCGTAGTAGTACTCTATGTTTTGTTTAATTAAGAGCAACAGTCTTTAATTTGTTAGAGTAATGTTTAGGCCAGCTAGCTCTGTTTAATTGCTAAACTTGCTCGATTAAGAAGTGTGGGTGTGCTGTAGTCTCCTTTGTGTACCCAAATTATGCAATGACATGGATGAGCACTGTAACCAGGGAAATTGGAACCAAAATTTTTGACATTCAAACTCATCACACATGGGTTAAGCTATCTGAATCGTTTGTGACGTTCACATACCATACACAGTTCTGAATAAGGGACCGTGTCTGATGACACTTTGTGCGCCAGTTTTTTCGCTGAACTGATTCAAAATTTTCGGCTTCCGTAGAAATATCTACCTCCCCGCCACCTCCCCCTTACCAAAAACCACATTTCCCCGGTTTCCAACCTCCTTTCCAAGTTGAAACATTCACTCCTTGCTTGCAGCGCCGCCCCCCTCACCGGCGACCCTCCTTCATGCTGCTTGGCCTCGTCTATCCAGGCAAGTAATCCACACCAGACCCCGATCCTCCTCCTCCTTCCACATCCCACATGCCCCGACCGCCGGCATGACACCTTCCACCCAAATCACCGACCCCTCCACCAAATAAGCGCCGCGCCAACTAATGGTGCATGTAGTATAGCCAGGAGCTCAAGGAGCATTTGGCAATGGAGAAGCAAATCATGGACGCATGCGCGGATGAGGTCGCGATGTATACTATTCGTGTCGACCCCCAGATCTTGGAGGAGCACCTTGCCATTTGCTAGCTACGCCCGTTAAGCATGCTCGGTTGACCCGTTGCTTGTGCTGCTCCCGCCTTTCCTTAACAAATTCTAGTGAATTGTGCTATCTAATTTTACCATGCAATCTGTTGCTCCTGTGTATATGTTATATATGTCGTGCAGTGTGGTGCTCACTTATTAACTATTTGGTTAATTAGTTGTCATCTTCAGGTAATTGTTTGGTTCAATTCTGCAAATCTGATGTTCAATTCTTCAGGCTGCAATTTTGTATTGTCTTCCATGTGAGAAATAAATCAAATTTATCTTTACAAAATACATGAGAAACGAAAACAATTGCTATATTTCCAAGTTGTCAAGCATGCTTGGTTTGGTTATACATTGTGCAATGTGGTGCTCAGTTAACATTTGGTTCATTTGTGTTGTGGTGTTTAGTTAACTATTTGGTTCAATTCTGCAATGCAATGTTCAATAGTTGTGGGTGCATTCTGTTATTGTATACCATGTGAGAAGTAAATCGAATTTGGCTGTACTAAATACATGAGAAACAAATACAATTGCTATATTTCTAAGTTGTTAAGCATGCTTGGTTCGGTTAACTTTCTGATCATCTATTAGGAGTATGTTATATTGTGCAATGTGCTGCTCAGTTAATGTTTCGTTCATTTGTTCTGGTGTTTAGTTAACTGCTTGGTTCAATTCTGTAATGTGATGTCCAATTGTCGTTGGTAGAATTTTGTATTGTTGTGCATGTGAGGAATAAATCGAATTTGGCTTCACTTAATACATGAGAAACATATACAAGTGCTATATTTCCTAGTTCTTAATCATGCTTGGTTTGCATAAATGGGTTTTCCATGTGACTTGAATTAATCTGATGAATCTGCAATGTGCTTATTTTTCATCAACATATTTTATTGATAGCATGCGAACCCTTACTTAACCTGATGACTAACTACCTTATATGTGTTGCAGGGAAATAATGGGAAGCACTTAGGTTTACAATCGAGGTTAGCACATGCATGGTCCGTTGTCTAATAGCACATTATTGTGCAATTCCAGGAACCATTATAATATTTAGGTTTTAAACAATTTGGTCTTTCACATGTAGGTCCTGCTGTCAGAGGTTTTGACCCACTGTTCGACCCTTTTTGCATATGGGGAAATCAGTTGTCCATGAATATCAATCAAGTCAAGTAACTTAGAAAGATTGTTAGGATAAAGAAATTAGCGACAAAAAACAACAAGATCTTTGTCTGCACAATGAAGAAGACATCAGTTCACTACAAGATGGTACTAACTATTATACCTTGCCTTTTTCTATTCCTTTGCCCCATTTCCATTATAGAGAAGATATTTATGCACATCCTTCTTTTCAGGCCTTTCCAAAGTAGTTCATTGATGATTACCTTTCAAACCACCTCTATGGTCAGGAGGCGATGAAGGTTTTCATACAACACCCATGGTTCAATATTGAAGTGTTCCTGAAGAGGACGAAGGATGGACGGTCAATCATCCACATGCACTGGCCTAAAGTTGCAAATACCTTCAACATCAATGAAGGCTCAATATTCGCCTTCCACTTCAGCAGTTTTCCTGATGAGATGCATCTGTGTATGTACCGTCTATGATGCTAATTTCGAAAGGTCCTAGATGTTGCATGTGAAACTTGGTGCTGGTGCAGTTGTGTAATGGGGTAGCTGAGTGCTTAAGCTATATCATGTTGTACTCTGATGTATTTCAATTATGAAATCTTGCTTCCTTAATATGGGAATGAAATATATTATGTGTTTAATATGAATGTCGATTAGATTAATAAATGGATTATTAATAATAGGGCAATTAGCCTGCTAATTGGTTTTTGCTATTGCAAACGGTTATTGAGAAAATACTGTGGGCGATGACCTAAGGCAATAGACACAGTTTCTAGGAATAAACCGTGTTGAATGGATGAACAATCACACACAACATCCTCTTCAAAACTGTTTGCGTTAGGCCACCTTGCGCAAACATTTACCGCATAAAAATTGTGTGTGATGGACAACCTTTGCCAGATAGTTTCTTCTACGCACCGTGTGTGATGCATTCAATAACGCAAACGATAAAATTGTTAATATTGTGTGTGATGGGAATGCTATCACAAACGTTTTAACGGGGAAAATTGTGTGTGGTGTACCTATGAATGGAAACGTTTTCCTTGCAGCGATTGTGTGGGATGTATATACGAACAAAAATGTTTAGCGGGGACTGACTGTGTGGATGTACTTACGACCGGAAACGATTTTTCCTGTATAATTGTATTTTTAGCACTACTATACGTATAACCGTATTTGCTCGCTCGCCGGTCGCACACGACCTCATTTTGCCGAGCGTGTGTGCCAGGAGGGCATATCCCCGACGGTTTCTGGGTCATGTGGGAAGTACCCCCCCCCCATCGCAGTCACTCACTAGGTGACGGTTCCGAACGCCGTCGCGGAAAGGGGTTAAAAGTTGTTTGTATAGCACCTCTATGTACCAGTGCCAACCCAACATTATAACTAGAACCAACCCAGCAAAATCGTATATTTCGAGAAAGTGCAAATGGGCTGTAATTTCTTAGGAAAATAAATGGGCCGCATGGATGCTACATTATTTGTTCAGCCAGCGCAGCAAATTCTTGTATTTTGAGAAAGTGAAAATGGACTGTAGTTTTTAAAAAAATGGGTCGCATGGACGCTACATTATTTGTTCACCCATCCCAGCAAATGGACTGTAGTTCTCAAAAAAAGATCAAATGGACTGTAAATTCTGAAAAAATGGGTTGAATATGTGCCATATTTTTGGAGGCTAAAATGTGGGCCAATAGGTCGAAGCCAACGCAAGTCGTGGTCAACTTATTCAACAAATGATTCTAACATCAATAGCCATTGGATTTACATCCAACGACTCGCGTCCATCTTCAATCTCTCGTCTTCTTCCTCCAGCACCATCGGGACCACCTGCTCCTGCCTCCTGCTGCTAGCAGCTCTGCTTAGCACGCTTCACTGTGAAGCGCTACCCCACCACTGGCCAGGACATCTCTCCACCCCTCCACACATCCTGTTCTTCTCCACCGACTGCCGAAACACGCCGCACCAGAACCAGTTGACCCTTGTACACCACTCTGTCCCTGACTCCACTCCCGCATCTTCCCATCTCCGGCTCGTTGCTGTCTGGGGCCTCGCCGTCGTCCACCACCTTGGATGCGCTCGGTGCAGCATGGTCAACACAAAAAAATGAATACCCCCTACTAGCTGGGACCCACCATAGTGAGAAGCTAACTTGTAGGCCTACTAAGTTGATGCGAACGGAGGGCTTTCTCAACTTAGTCAATATGAACGATTCTAGCTCCAGTGACCGTACGATGTCCATCCAACGGCCATAGTGCTTCTTCAACCTCTGGTCTTCTTGCTCCAGCCGCCCAAACCAGCGCCGGTCGTGCCACCTGCTCCTGCCTCCCGTGGCCGGCTCTGCTGCTGTGCAGGCCTCACCACCCCACTCTACTCTAACCTCTGGCCCGGCCATCCCTCTACTCACCCACAACCCCTATTATTCTATGGCGACGATAGCCTCACACTGTAGCCAAACTAGTCAACCCTCATACTCCTCT
The DNA here is from genome assembly GCF_002162155.2 of Triticum dicoccoides. Lineage (NCBI taxonomy): Eukaryota > Viridiplantae > Streptophyta > Magnoliopsida > Poales > Poaceae > Triticum > Triticum dicoccoides. The sequence goes on along the minus strand of NC_041393.1, from coordinate 388,470,743 downwards.
CCACGTGGGCACCACTACCGCATCTTCCCCGACTCCGTGTCGTCCCCTTCCCAGGCCTCGCCATCGTCCACCGTCTTGGTGCTCTCGGCGCGGTGTGGTCAATGTGGTCAAGGAACGACTTCGATAGAAAGAGTATTGTAAGTGGAGAGGCTGACAATTAGGTCCACGGCCGTAGCAATGAAGTGCCTCCTTATTACATGCAAAATAATGATTCCTCCACCTGACAGCAGGGACCCACCGGACGGGCCACTGTATTTCATGAAAAAAACATTTCCCCCCTGACTGCTGGGACCCACCAGCTAGATCTTCGCATGCAAGGAAGTGTGTCCATATTATGGGCAAAAAAATATGATTCTCCCCCTGACAACTGGGACCCACCAACTATATGTTCACACGCAAGGAAGTGCCTCCTTACCTCCCTGACAGCTGGGACCCACCCAATCGAACCGTACATAGGGTTGTCTGTCTGGTCGTGAACGTGTACGTACATACTATTCGATCTGTCTGTCTGCAGGCTGCAAGCCTGCAGCGATGAACCGTGGCCAAGTAAGGAAAGGCACGTGTATTAGTAGAGGTGCGGATGTAGCATGTCACGCAGTCCCGTCAATATCGTGTACACGTACGTACAACCAGGGGTGATCTTTTTGAGCACGGTGGTGCTTTAATTTTTGAAGAAACACTCTCATGCTTCACTTAGATTAATTTGAAAGTTAGTATATTTTGAAGAAATGTTCTCTGATGCTTCACTTATATTATTTTGAGAGATGAAAATACTTATGCTCATGTTCTTCACTTAAATTTGTTTGAGAGCTTGTTATAAGCAATGGTAATATATGAAATCAGTCCCAAAGTGATAGATATTCAAGAGGGGTATAATAAAAACTTTCATGAAAGATCATTGGACAAAATAAACTTGGTTCTTTGTAATAGTTTTGAGATATGATGATCGTAATATGCGATTCATGTTGGTGAGTAATTATGCTTTAGTAAGAATATTGGTGTTAAGGTTTTTGATTCCCTATGCAAGCACGAAAGTTAATAGTTATGCAATGAAATTACATCCTACTTGTGGTGCATTATTCGGTGTTAGTTATGTTTAATGCTCGTTTATGAGAATTTTCGTTTCTTGGTTGGTTGCTTCTCAATCTATTTGCTAGCCTCCATTTGTACTAAGTGGGAATACTACTTGTGCATCCAAATTCCTTGAATCAAGTTATGCCTATGAGTCCACCATACCTACCTATATGCGGTATTTCCGTGTCGTTCCAAGTAAATTTGTATGTGCCGACTCTAATTTTCAAAATGAATTTCCTTTTTGTGTGCCCGTACCGCTCAGAAGTGGCAGGGGGTGGCCAATATTTTTCCATGCTAGATGTGTTATTCTCAAGATGAGTGTTTATTCACTTGTCATTGCATGAGAGTGTGGCAGTAATAGGGATGCCCGGTCCTGAAATGAAAAAGAAATTTACTTTATGTTGTCAAATAATAAATTTCTTGAAAAGTGTTGGTATGGAAGGCACCCATGGATACGGCTAGCCATGGATTGTGAAAGAATGGTGGAAAAAGGAATAAACTTTATTTTATGTTTGGGAACCGCGTATGATGTATCTAGCATGGAAAGTATTGGGAATTACTCAGTTATTTTCGTTGACGGCAAAAACATGCCTCTCAAAATATTTTATCTCTCAATTTAAGCTTTGAGGTCTGGAAAGTATCTGCTTCTGTGAAGGGCCTATCTATTTTACTTTATGAAAAAAAAATTGAATCTCCATCTTCTTTTACAAAGCACCAACTAGGGAGCACTATGATCATACTTGTGCGTTGGATGTAGCTAATATTTGAGTGTGTCTCGAATGGATCAATGATTGAGCATGATGGGCTAGGGATAACTTTCTTTAGTGTTGATATTTTGAAAGACATGGTTGCTTGGTGATATGCTTGAGTATTGAAGTCATCATGTCAAATATAGACTATTGCTTTGAATCATCTAAAAGTCCAAATGTCGGTGCTACACAAGAAAATAATATGTGATGAACATGTTAGGCAGCATTCCACATCAAAAATTCTATTTTTATCATTTACCTACTCGAGGACGAGCAGGAAATAAGCTTGGGGATGCTGATACGTCTCCAACGTATCTATAATTTTTTATTGTTCCATGCTATCATAATATCATTCTTGGATGTTTTACATTCATTTTATAGCAACTTTATATCATTTTTTTGGGACTAATCTATTGACATAGTGCCTAGTGCCAATTGTTGTTTTTTTTCTTGTTTTTTACTTCACAGAATATCAGTACCAAATGAAGTCCAAACGCCACGAAACTTTTTGGAGATTTTTTCTGCCTAGAAGACAACTTGGGAGCCAAGGAAGTACCAGAGGGGAGGCCCATGGGGTCCACAACCCACTAGGGCGCGCCAGAGGCCCCTAGCGCACCTAGGTGGGTGGTGGGGCCCACGGGAGTCCTTTCCACCGCCTCTCAGCTCTATAAATACCGAAATATTCCAGAAACCCTAGGAGTCGACGAAACACAATTCCAGCAGCCGCAAGTTCCAGAACCATGAGATCCAATCTAGAGCCCTATTCTAGCCCCTTGCTAGAGGGGAACACGATCACGGAGGGGTTCATCATCCTCATTGGTGCACCTCCCATCGTTCTTATTGCATTACTCCGTTTCTCCATGAACTTAATACACTAGATGCATGCTGGATAGTGGTCGATGTGTGGAGTAATAGTAGTAGATGCAGGCAGGAGTCGGTCTACTAATCTTGGACGTGATGCCTATATACATGATCATTGCATTGGTTACCGTCATAATTATTTGCTCTTCTATCAATTGCCTAATAGTAAATTGTTTACCCACCATATGCTATTTTCTCGAGAAAAGCCACTAGTGAAATCTACGGGCCCCTTTTATCATATTGTTTTCAGATCTATTATTCCAAAAACCCAAAAATACCTTGTTGCACTCTTTTTTTTTTGTGTTTTTGCAAGATCTATTTATCCAATATACTACAATTTTATCTACTTCAATACCGGGGAGAGATTGACAACCCCTCTTACGCGTTGGGTTGCAAGTATTTGTTCATTGTGTGCAGGTACCATTTACATAGTGTTGCTTGGTGCTTCTACTGGATTGATAACCTTGGTTTCATAACTGAGGAAATACTTACTGTTGTTGTGCTGCATCATCCTCTCCTCTTCGGAGAAATACCAACACAAATACAAGCAATCAGCGGGGGAGGCTATATTGACGGCATGTCATGTCGTGAATAAAGTTCCGACAAAGGATAATGAGATCACTCCCAATGAGAAATAGGTGAAGAGAAGGACAACACTCTCGTACTTTGTACTTGGGGCTGTTTGGCGAAAGTAAATGTGCCGATCCCCAAAAAACGTAAGCTTGGACCAAAGACTGTGGACTGTGTTAATTTGGGCTACGCTAAGAACAGCATTGAAATCTGAGGTACCTTACTAGAAGATTGGTACAATTATGGAGTCTAAGTAATCTACATGCTTTGAGGATATTTTTCCTATGGGAGATACGCAAAGCACTTCTAGACAGGAATCTGAGGAGACTCCTGAGCTTGCCATTCCTATGAAATATTATGAACAAACACATGACGAAAATCCCGAGGAGGATCATGGGGAAACCCTTGGTAGGGGGCAAGAGACAACATACTGCAAAGACCTTTGGTGATGATTTCTTCGTGTACCTCGTGGATGATACTCCCACTTCTTTTTCAGAAGCATATGCCTCTCTAGAAGCTGACTACTGGAAGGATGCGGTCCGTAGCGAGATGGATTCCATCATGGCTAACGGGACATGGGAGATCACTGAACGTCCCTATGGTTGCAAACCATTGGGATGTAAGTGGGTGTTCAAAAAGAAGCTTAGGCCTGATGGTACAATTGAGAAGTACAAGGCTAGGCTTGTGGCCAAGGGCTATGACCAGAAAGAAGAGGAAGATTTCTTTGATACTTATTCACTTGTGGCCAGGCTGACCACCATTCGAGTATTACTATCGTTTGCGGCCTCGCATGGTCTTCTCATCCACCAGATGGATGTTAAGACGGCTTTCCTGGATGGAGAGCTAGACGAGGAAATCTGCATGCAACAGCCAGATGGCTTTGTGATAGATGGTCAGGAAGGAAAAGTGTGTAGGTTGCTGAAATATTTATATGGCCTGAAACAAGCACCTAAGCAATGGCATGACAAGTTTAATACAACACTGACATCAGCTGGCTTTGTTGTTAATGAAGCTGACAAATGTGTATACTATCGCCATGGTGGGGGCGAAGGAGTTATATTGTGCTTGTATGTTGATGACATACTGATATTCGGAACCAACCTCAAAGTCATTGAGGAGGTCAAGTCATTTCTATCTCAGAATTTTGAGATGAAAGACCTTGGTGTGGCTAATGTTATCTTGAACATCAAGCTACTAAGAGATAATGAGGGTGGGATTACACTTCTGCAATCCCATTATGTTGAGAAGTGCTGAGTCATTTTGGGTATTCGGATTGCAAACCATTTCAAACACCATATGATCCTAGCGTGTTGATTCAAAAGTTCGAAGGCACGGCTAAAGATCAACTGAGATACTCTCAAATCATTGGTTCACTCATGTACCTAGCAAGCGCTATGAGGCCTGACATCGCATTTGTTGTGAGCAAACTGAGCTGATTTGTTCCAAACGGGGTGATCGACACTGCCATGCTATTGAAAGAGTTATGCGCTATCTGAAAGGTACTATGAACTATGGACTTCACTATTTCGGAGACCCGTCGGTACTTGAAGGGTATACTGATGCGAATTGGATCTCTAATATCGATGAGATGAAGTCCACAACTAGGTATATGTTTACTCTTGGAGGTGGCGCCGTTTCCTGGAAGTCTTGCAAGCAAACTATATTAACGAGATCGACAATGGAAGCAGAATTAACAGCGATAGACACATCTGGTGTCGAAGCAGGATGGCTTCGAGATCTTTAGATGGACTTGCCATTGGTTGAGAAACCGGTTCCGGCGATCCTTATGAACTGTGACAATCAGAATGTTATCACCAAGGTGAAGAGTTCAAAGGACAACATGAATTCCAACAAACACATAAGAATGAGATTAAAAGCTGTCAGAAAATTAAGAAACTTCAGAGTGATAGCGTTGGACTATGTCCAGACGGCTAAGAATCTGGCAGATCCCTTTACAAAAGGGCTATCGCGTGTCGTGATAGATAATGCATCAAGGGAGATGGGTATGAGACCCACATGAGTTGCCATGGTGGCAACCCAACCTATGTGATCGGAGATCCCGTGAAGTAGGACCTGAGAAAACAAGACAGTGGTGAACTAAGGAGAGTAACTATACTAACTCACTCCATTGGAGATGCAATACTCTCAATATTGTATGGTAGGATGACTATTATCTTAATGTGTTCCAAATCTTATGTAAGCAAGATGCTATCCTACAGAGCAATCTTTGGAGGAATACACCTATATGAGCCCGGCTTCTGGTCACGGTCTATGAGATTGCGGTGATCTCTAGTAAGTTCATGAATAGGCCAGGCGTGTGACTTATATGCTCCACCCGAGGGGTCAACCTTCGGCAGCCTAGTACTAGTAAGACATGTGGTGAAGCTACTTTACGCCAAACTGACAATCCAAGGCTTAGTCCATTGTTCAGTTGTGAAGGAGTGTAGCTACTTGCTCTAGATGAAGTTCAACCTTAACAGGTCTTCACCGAAACACTGATATATCGAAACAACAATTGGAACAGAGGACACAGTCGGCCCTCGAGATCTGGTGGGGGATTGTTGAAATATTAGGGTGGGCTGAAGGCCCATCTAACAATTTCTGAAAATCCCCAAGGGTCCATGTGGGTTTAATTGGCACTAGGTGTAGTGAGAAGTTTAGTCACATCCCGAAAGTTGGAGAGGAGTTGAACCTCCTTATAAGGGTTTCTCTTCCACATGCTATTGGACCTTGAGAACAGAAGAGGCCCTCGCGCACTCATCCTCCATCGCGCCGCGTCGCGGGTTGCGGGAATGAGCCGAGCCGAGCTCACACCTATGCGCTTATTTTTGTCGGTCAGTGACGGAGAGTTCCTGGCAGCTGGGCCACGATCTGAGACGTCGGGTCGTGGGCTGTCACGGCCTCGTACGTGGGTCGAGCCCACGTCTCTCCACGCGGCCGCGCCTATATAAGTGTGAGGCGCCTCCTAACCCTAGCCGTCACGCGAAACAGATCGCATATCTGCCTCCGCCCACTATCGTTCCTTTTGCTGCCGCTGCCGCTGTCGACGGCGACTCCACCCCGTTCACCGCTTACACGGTTGACGGGAGAGCAGGTCTCCGAAACCCCGCCTCTCCGGATCATGTACGGGAGAGGGGCAATTAGATTTTTAGGAAGCGACTACGCGACTGCTCGCCTCCGTTCGTCTAGTTCCTCTATGTTTGCGTCGTCTTCATCATCACGATGTCTTAGTCCGACGCCGACCGTCTCGCCGTCGAGAAGCTCGAGGCCGACAAGAAGGCCGCCGAGGCCGCCACTGCTTCTGCATGACCTACTAGAGGGTATAACGCGTTTATCCTGCTTGTGTTTATTTCCGTATTAGCAGCACTAGCATCATGTGTTGATGTGTTTAGTGTTTGCATAATACGTGCTTGTCTAGATGAGAATCAGTATGTCGTTAATTCTATCAATGCCATGCTAGTGATCTATTTATATGGATTAAATTAATTGAAAAGTTGCCTATTTACTCAACAGATTATACTAAGGTGATGATGCCCCCCGTATTATAGGAGGACTCCGAGTCATCGGCCTGGCCCACCCTGTGACTATTGCGCCGGATACATCCTCCTTGGATATAATCGGGTGTTTATGTCATCACCTGCCGATGGTGCGGGTGCATGGTGGGGCGGTGAAGGCTTGTGGGGGTATTGTTTGGGCTGTTGGCCATGCCCAGGTTTACCACCAATAAATTTGGGTTGGAGGTGCGGTATCATCACAGCGTCTACAATGTTAGATTTTGGTGGTACTCCCTTTGTTCGAAAAAGTTTGTCTCAAACTTGTCCCTCAAATGGATCTTGATGCTAGATACTCCCTTCGTCCGGAAATACTTGTCATCAAAAAGATATGTATTTCCGGACGAAGGGAGTACTTAATGCTAGATACATCCATTTGAGGGATAACATTTTTCGAATGGAGGGAGTATTTTTTTTTCAGTTTGCGCCATTCGGGCGTCGACGGATGTACTTGGTTCCTGGTCGGTTCTTTTGTTTGTATCCCCTTCATGCTAGATTATGAGCCAATAAAAAGGGCCTTTTATCTAAGACAAACAGATTTTCTATTATTATTTTCGTAGAAACACCAAAATAGAACAATTACAGAAAGCACGGAACAATCAGGTATGGTCTATTTCAAAAGCTATGCTCATGCGAGTGAAAAGGGGGTACTCTAAAGCTTTAACTGTTGGATCTGATCACCAGTGCTGAAGCAGCATATAAACATATATCCATACCCTTCAGGTAACTGAAGGATGGTGGTGCATGACCCCAGCTGTTGTGAATCATATATCTGGTATAACTCGGGTATCTTCGAAAGGTTTCGTAGTCTCCCTGCTTCATTTCCGGGGTTCGAAGTCATCGTCAACGTCATATGCGGGGTTGCATAAGCATCTAAATAGCCTGCCAATTCCCTGTACAACAACATTTTTGAACTTATCTCACTAAACATATTTGAATGTGTAACGTATACACATGTTTGTATGGTTGTTGAAAAATTGCCTGAGTAAGCGCTGGAGTCCGATATGTCACTGTCCGTGATGCCTCCTCGTCTGAACTTTCATCTGAGCTGCTGTCATCGTCGAGAATGGTTGGCTTTGATGGCCCAGGTAATGCCTCTTTTTCCCTCTATTCTCATTCCAGTTGATCAAAGATGGAATTTATGAAATATACTCAATTCAGGGTTTTTTTTGTTTACACATGTAGTACATGAATTGTCCGAAAGAAAACGTCAAACAATGTACCTGAAATATTTTTCCGAGATTTCTCAAGGCCATTGCACGGGCCTTGAGGTCCTCTTTCTTGACATTATTTTCATGCAGCACCTGTCAAGAAGTTAAAAACTTGTCAAATCATATTGTTGTACTAGTAACAGATTAATATGGGAGTACGTATTTCAGTAAAGAAGACGCACATACCATTTCACAGACATGTAGGAGCGTGACTTCAATATCCACAACGTTGAGCTTCCAAATTGAACTCATCATCAGGTCCTTGTTCATTCTCATCTGCATATCGACGTCCTTCTCAGTGGCAGCGCCCCCGTCCTTGGCACTCTGCCGGCATGCCTCCTCTTGCAGCTGCAGCAGCTGCAGAGCTCCTGCATTGTTCTTTTCGCGCCTTAATCAGTCGGCAACTTCAACCATCACAACCATGGCAACAATTGGGGAAGTTTTCACCTTTCGCTGCCGTGATCTGTGACCTCCAGAGGTGGCCCTTGTTCCTCACCCACTCGGTCAGGAACGGAACTCCCAGGTACATGGCCTTCTTGCCGAGCTCCTTGGCAGCTTGTCGGGAGTAAACGTATCCGATGGTGCGACGAATGTCCAGTGCGTATGCTGTGAGCAGCAAAGCATTTCACAAAGATTCAGATGAAACCCATCAAGAGAAGAACACAGCTGTAGTTTGTAGGGATCATCATACTGACAAGTGCTGGAAAGCCTCTTCGCCTCAGATTCGGCACGATGAGCGAATCCCTCCATGTCACCACTCACATACTGCGAGAGGAACTTGTTGAGGAATCTAGCTAGCTTCTCTTCTCGTTCCCTTTGTACACCCTTCATCGCAGCAGTGTTTTTTAGAGATATATGTGTACGTTTTGGGCAACGGGAGATATGCATGTGCCTACCTTGAGCCTGTCCTGAAGCTTCTCGGCGCTGCCGTTGTCGCTGGCCATCTCTGAGGAAGCCATTGTTGCCATTGCAAGATGCCCAATGTAGTCCTCGAACAGCTCGCTCCCGAACAGGAGGGTGAAGACCAGAGCACCATCTAGAATATTGTCCCTGAGAAACAGAAAAATATTTGTCAGAGTGAAGCTTGAACTGCTGCTTCGGAGCTGAGTTTCATCTGGGATCAAATGGGGCAGGGCAGACACCTGGATATGCTAGTCTTGCCATAACCGTCGTAGGCCTTTCTCTGCAAAGGGTCACTCAGGACCTGGTAGGCCTCTCCAAGAGCCTACATATATAGCACCATAACAACAAGAATCTCAACACCCACCCACCAACCGATCCTGCTACAATATCAATCGACTTGAGCCACACGAAGCAAGAACCTGAAACTTGTCGGACGCCTGCGGATCGTCGGGGTTTTTGTCAGGATGCACCTGCCTCGCCTGAAGACAGGACACGAAACGAAACCTCCAAATCAGCAAGCTAGCGGAAAGCGACAATGCGCTAGGCAGGCAGAGGCAGGTAAAACGGGGACCTTGATGTAGTAGGCCTTGCGGATCTCGTCGTCCGAGGCGGCGGGGCTGACGCCGAGCGCGTCGTAGTACTCGGTCTCCTTCGCCATGGCGACCGCCGCTCCCTGTCAAGGAAGAACACTCCCGGAACCGAACAGGAGACCACCAGAGCAGAGCATGGAAGTGGTGGTCTGGTGGAGGAAGAAGAGTAAAGGAAAGCCGCATCATCACCATTCATTGCCCAACGAGGTGGGGAGCCACCCTCCACAGGCCACCGGGCCATCTTTTATCTTTCCAGTGACGCACAGCGCGGCGCGGCCGGGGGGAGCATTAAACAAATCGCCGGGCGGCCTAGTGGTGGTGGAATGGAACGTGGCACTGCATTTTATTTCTCCAGATGTCCTCCTTTCTCCGGGGAGCAGCGGATCAAAAGTTCATTCTACTCTTTATTCATGTGTCTTTGCCTGCGTCCCCCTTTAGACCAGAACTTATCTGCAAATTAAGGCTTTTATTTACATACCGATTGTAGCTGTGTGCAAGGAATAAGAGCAACTCCAACGGGCCGACGGCGCTTTTGTTCGTTTGGGTCGGCCGCCCGCCCGTCGTCCGCCTTCTTTTAGATTTGGGTAGCCAGCGCGCCCGACGCGCCGACCCATTTTATGACCACGCGCGCTTTAGATCATGCCAGCGCGCGGGAAAGGTTCGCG
>NC_041393.1:388457309-388460191 GCF_002162155.2 Triticum dicoccoides | reverse complement strand
TCGTTATAAAGATGGCGCTCCCTCCACACTCAGTCCGCCACCGCCGCCCACTCGTCTCATCCCCTCTCCCTAGCCTCGCCGCCTGTGCGCCACCATGTCGATGCGCATCCTCGACGCTTCGGATTTTCGCGGAGTCCGCGAGCGCCCCTCCGTCGCCTTCTCCGTCGAGATCTTGTTCGGCGAGAAACGACTCATCCTCGGCACCTTCGACACCGCTGAGCAGGCGGCCCGCGCATACGACGCGGCGGCGTGGCGCCTCCGGCGGCCGAGACGGGAGATGAATTTTCCTGACGTGTCAAGCAAGCAGGCGGAGGATCTGGCGCCTCTCCCGCGGCTTTTCACCGACGAGGATCGTCGCGTCCACCAGAGGCGGATGCGTCGCCTCGCCCTCGCCGAGATGGACGTGCAAGCCTTGGTGCTGTGGCGCGAACGCTTCCTGCAGGACATCGTCGACGAACGTCAGTTTTATGAGCAGAGGAGGACGGAGAGGAAGGCCAGGAGGACGGAGCGAGCCGCCTATTGGGAGGGCAAGCGTGCGCGGAAGCTGACCGCTCAAATGAGACTGAGGCTGCGGGAAACATCATGGTGGGACTTCGCGGACGAGCATGCTGCTGACGCCTATATTCAGACGTCGGAGGAGGACATTACCGAGTTAGAGTCGGAAAGCGACGTGTAGTTGATCTTTTCTTTTATCTGTGTATGCAAGAACTATTATGTATCCTTTTTCATCGGAAAAAATGGCCGGCGGCGTCGGCCACGAAGCCGGCAGTGGAGGTTGTGCACGCGCGGGGAGGAGAGAGGGCGCGCGCGCGCGTCCGTCTTGTGTCCGCGCCGACGCAAATCCGGCTCAAAAATGGGCCGGGAATGGGTCGGCAGGCGGACGAAAGCGGACGCGCGTCCGTTTGGATCGGCGCATTGGGCCGTCTTTTCTGTCCGCGCCGACCCAAACGGATGCGGGTGGACGAAATGGGTCACCCCATTAGAGTTGCTCTAAATGCATCAAAATTGCAAAGCCGTCGAGATAAAACATGCCAAATTATTCGTACTTTTGAAACCGGATCGGGACAATTTCAGTACTCCCCATAAACACGACCACGGCTGAGATTACTCCTTACTCCTTCATTATAATAAAGGGCAAGATGGGAACATGGAGTTTCTCTGCCTGAACTCAAATGAGCTCGGGTGAACACAAAAATTCAAAAAAAACCCTGATTTTTGTGACAAACATTGGCAAATGTTTCGAGTGCTTGTAAAGATTCTTTATGGTAGGCCTGAAAGACCATAAACTCCACGCTTCGGTATCAGTGGGCTTGGAAAGCAAGTACATCAAATAATCATGCATGGAGCGTCTTACTAACCCTTTGGAAAATCATGAAAGGCGTCTACTCAATGTTGCTGCTCGTGTTGAGTTAAGTAACAAAAATAGATGTTTCTTTTGGACCGATAGATGGATCAGTGGCGCCATAGTAGAAGATATCACAACCAAAGTTTTTTGTTCCGTGCCTCCGGTCGTAAGGGAGAGAATAACAGTAGCAGAAGCAATGATTAGTGCGGTATGGATTAAGGACATAAAGGGGAAAATAAATATCCGCATTTTTAATCAGATCTTAACCTTGGAGGTGATTTCTGAAGTACAAATCATACATGGTGCTGAAGACAAATGGAGTTGGTCATGGAATTCTAAAGGTTCCTACTCGACGAAATCTGTTTATGAAGCACACTTCGCTGCATCAGTTATGTGTAGTACTGCTTGCACCATTTAGAAGGCTCGGGATCTAATACGTCTCCGTCGTATCTATAATTTTTGATTTTCATGCCAATATTCTACAACTTTCATATACTTTTGGCAACTTTTTATATTTTGAGGACTAACATATTGATCCAGTGCCCAGTGTCAGTTCTTGTTTGTTGCATGTTTTTTGTTTCACAGAATATCCATACCAATTTAAGTCCAAACGCGATAAAAACTTACGGAGATTTCTTTTGGAATATATGTGATTTTTGGAAGTTGGAATTACCGTGAGACGATGCCCGACGGGGCCACAAGCCCTGGAGGCGCCCCCCCCCCTCCCCGGGGCGCGGCCAGGAGACTTGTGGCCACCCCGTAAGGCAGTTAGTGCCCTTCTTTCGCCGAAAGAAAGGTAATATCCGGATAAAATCGTGTTAAAACTTCGGCCCAATCGGAGTTACAGATCTCTGGGAATTTAAGAGACGGTAAAAGGCCAGAATCTAGAAACGCAGAAACAGATGGAAGCAGATAGAGAGAGAGAGATCCAATCTCGGTGGGGCTCCTGCCCCTCCTGAAAGTACATGTAGTCCCCATGTGTGGTTTTGGTAATTAATGACAATCCTTATGGACTAATGTTTGCATTGAGATGTACATTTGAAGGTTAGTCCCATTGAAAAATGATTAAAGAATAATGGAAGACAACTCCTTTGAAGCAACAATTAGATCGAGATGATCAAAATGGAGTTCATTGGAGTATCTTAAGGGTTTCCATGCTTAGAGCTATGATTTGAGCCATAATGAAAGATCTTAAAAGGATGATTTGAATGATGAATTCTAGGAGTGGCTCAAAGATATGATCATAATGGACTCATGTGTTGAGTCATGATTGATCAAGTATTCAAGCAAGCTATTCAAGTGAAGAATTCAATATACCCTTCATGACGTCAAGATTAAACATGGAGTAGAGATATCGGTTGACCAAGATGAAGCTTGGAGATCGAACTCTAAATGGTCATCACACGAGCGCAAATGATGCACCACATGGTATCTTGTGGTATGATAAGAAATTATCAATTGCACTATGTGTACTAACCCATACTATGTGTTGTCTATGTTTTTGAGGGTTAGGTGATTCTCATGGGCTCGGAGAGAG
>NC_041393.1:388445777-388456942 GCF_002162155.2 Triticum dicoccoides | reverse complement strand
GAGAGAGAGAGAGAGAGAGAGAGAGAGAGAGAGAGAGAGAGAGAGAGAGAGAGAGAGAGAGAGAGAGAGAGAGAGAGAGAGGAGAGAAAGAGAGAGAGTGTGTGTCCATGAGAGGATGACATCAAGTGTTGATGATCATGGTTGACAAGGGCAAGTTCAAGATAGCCATCCTGAAGGATTACATGCTTGAAGCTTGTGGATGATCACATGACGAGCGTATGAAGATGAATACAATGCAATGCTCCCCACATGGCTTAATGTGGAGCTATTTGAAGCCTTCACCAAGTGTCATGATCAAGATCATCGTTTTAACTTGAGCCAAGCATAACCGTCAACATCAAGCTCAATTGGATGCTTTATTCAAAGGTATTAGTTCCTGTGGCTTTAGTTGTGAGGATTGATGACCATCGAAAAGGATATATGCTCAAGAATGAGTTTCCAGAAGCTATATAGTATATTTATTTTATGATTCTTGAGTTATAGGGATCCCGCACTATTAAGAGGGGATCAAAGGGGTTAGTGATGGATTTTCTCAAGTAAACATCTTCTATTTCTACTTCCTCACATCATATTCCAACATAGCCATATTTCACTTCTATCCAACACAATTCCACTCCTATCATATATACCAAATAAATCCATAGCCAACTAGGTTCCCCAAAGTATATGATCTTACCTTTCCATACTTTGAACCCTCCATTTTGGTTTATCTTGGGTCGTTCTCTATGTGAGGACCTGGATCTTTTCCATAGCTTCAAAACAATCCCAAGATCATCAAAATCGGAGTCCGGATGAGAAAGTTATGCATGTTTTACTTTTCAGGCGGCTGCAGTTTTTGTGTTGGCCGGATGTCCGACCACTGCTGTCCAGAGGGCGTCTGATTTGTGTGAAATCGCCGGATGTTCGGCCCCTGGCCCGGATGTCCGGCCTAGATGTCCAGAAACCTTACCAAAATGTTGTTTGTATACGATGGATGTCCGGGGCCCCAAGTTTGGCCAGATGTCCGACCCCTGTAACCTGTTTTTCTATGTACGTGTGTGCACACTTCATAGCGGCCGGATGTCCGGCCCCAGGCCCTGATGTCCGTCCTGGCACAACCACTTACAGTTCAACGGCCATATTTGCACTACCACTATATATATATCCCTCTACCCATCCGGTAGAGGGTTGACCACTTCATCCCAAATCGCCCCAAGAACACAAGTGGCTCCCTCTCACTCTTACACACCAAATCCTAGATCCTGAAAGCATTCATGAGAGTTCTTGAGAGTTGTTCCAATCAAAAGATAGATCCTCTCCCTCTCCCTCTTGTGACCAAAGCAATTCATGATTTGAGCAAGTTTTGAGAATTTCCCCCTTGATCTTGTTACTCTTGGAGGTTGGGGACTCCTAGGCGGTAGGAGTACTCCGATGAGGAATCAACTTGTGATTTGTCCCCCAGAAAGTTTGTGAAGGTTTGGAGGCCGCCTCAAGGTCTACCACTAGTGGTTGGGAATCGCCTTCGTGGTGATATCTCAAGGAGAATAGGGTGAGCCTTCTGGTGTTGGTGTGCCTTCGTGGTAACACCCATCCCTCCAACGGTGACTAGCTTCCCTCCAAGGAAGTGAACATCGGGATACATCCTTGTCTCCGTGACTCCGGTTATCCCTAACCCTTTCTCCTTACTCATGGTTTAATTTGGTCACTTGACTGTGCATTGACTATATATTGTTGTCCTCATTATATTGTGGTGGCCATTTCCTTGTAGAGATTATTTAGGCCTACACTTTATATTCGCAATTCATACTTGCTACCATTGATATATCTTGTGATTAGTGTGAATTGCTAACTTGTGTCATTCACTCCCATATATTGTGATATTGCTCAAGTAAGTTTGTGTAACTTACTTGTGCTTGGTAGTATCCTTATTGTCCTCATTATATCGTGTTGGTTACCATATCATAAAGATTATTTAGGCCAACACTTTCTAGTCCGCAATTCATACTTGCTACTATTGTTCTATTTTGTGCTTAGTGTGAATTACTATCTTGTATCTTTCATTTCCATATCGTGTGATATCTTGAGTAAGTTTGTGTAACTTACCTGTGCCTACGTGTATCCTTGTTGTGCTCATCTTATTTAGAATAAGTTGTTGGTGCACTTAGTTGAGCCTAGTATATTTAGGATTTGTGCTTGAAAAGTATCCGCTTAGTTTATTTCCGCATCAGGATATAGCCAAATCCGTAAAAGTTTTTAAAACACCTATTCACCCCTCTAGGCGACATCGTGGTCCTTTCGATTGGTATCAGATCTAGGTCTCTCCTTATTAGGCTTCACCTCCTAGAGAGTAACGATGTCGACTAGTGAATTAGTGCACGATGACACATTTTGTTTTAATGGCACAAATTATATTATGTGGAGATTACACATGCTTTGTCACTTTCGGGCCATGGGTCCAAATGCTTTGCGAATTGTTATTGTAGGGGATTCAAATCTAAAGGATGGACAATCTCCATCACTTGAGGATATGCATCTTGATAGTCAAGTTTTGAGTGCCATTCACCAAGCTATATCCTTTGAGGTGTTCAAGTCAATCTCAACTTGTCCGTTGGCTCATGAGGCTTGGACCAAACTTGAAGTTACATATGGTGGGTCCAACCTTGTAGGAGTCAATTCTATTTGGGAAAAAGTAATGGATGAGTTCTCTACATCTTCATATCATGACGAGCTCTCTATTGCTTCCACCTCTGATTGGTTGGAAATTTCAACATCTTCCACTTCACCAACATGTGGCGTGCCACAAGGTAATGACATGGTGAGTGAAGAAATATCATCTCATGATTAACTCATAAATTCTTGTGATGATAAGCTTGCTCATTTGTGTTGCATATTCAAAATGCTTTGGTTTCCTCTAGTTGTTCTATGACTAACCATGTAGAGGAAATCAAGAAAGATGAGGCATGTTGACTGATGAAGAACCCTCTCCTCCAAGAGAATCATCATCAACCCCCTTTATTCACATGTGCCTCATGTGCCTCATGCCACGCGTAGTTGCACGATCAATCTTCTCTTTAGTACTTCAACATAGTGATTTCCTGGTAAGGATTCGCTCGTGTCACATCAAGTAAATCTTACCGATTTACTGTCTAAATCTTATTGATTTAATGTCATGTTTTCTTTCTTTTCCTGCAATTTCATGATGCAGGTTTTGCCATGTGACATTCATCACAGAATAAACCGTTTGGTTTGCTCTACGATGGCTATTTTTGCAGGTTTCACTTCTTATGTCGTGTTAGTAACGAAGGCACTGTCCATCACTTATATTACTGAAAAAAATTGGATCAGTCTGTTGTCTGAGTACAAGCTGAATCCCTATGATGAACTGCAGTTTGGTTTAACAAACACGCCACAATTAGTCCTTCTCGCGTTTAAAAGAAATGAAGAAAAAAACAGGATCACGGTCGCGGAGCCTAGTCAAGTTAGAAAGCTGATCATAGCAGACCAGACACGATCGCTACTGTCTCGCACATCGGTACCACCTTCAGCAATGGATCGAGCACCGCCAGTTGCTCTAGCACTCACTACAAAAAAATACACTTCCATGATGATACATGTTTGTCACAGTAGGTCGCATTTTCTATCATGCATGTACATCCATGACGATTTTATGACAAGATCAAGATAGTCATACCTGTGCTGTCGTAGAAGTGTTCCATGACATTACCAAAATTATCATCACGGAAGTGTCCACTTCCATGACGATAAATCGCGCGTCACAGAAGTGCTCTCGTCAAGGGTGACCGACACGTGGCATCCACCATAAGGGAACACCGTTAAGCTATCGGGTCGGGTTTTGGATCCGATATACCGTTAACAGCCCCGACCAATGGGGATTTTCCATGTGTAAAATCATCATTGGCTGGAGGAAACACGTGTCGGCTCATCGTTGGGACAGATGTCATCCACTCATTGGATAGAAGGCACCTATGATACGTCGACACGTGGCACGGCCCAATAGAGGCTCATTCCTGTGAAAAGGCTGGCCCGTTTGACTTGGTCAAATGGTGGCGGCCCGGCCCATGGAAAGCCTGTTAACGGCCTGTTCGCATATAGCCCATTTACAGCCCGCTAACCCAAGGCCTGTTACGCCCTATCCGAATTAGGCCCAGTAGAGTCATCTGGGCCTTCCAATAAATTTCTAGCCCGTTTTCACTTCTGGCCCATGTATGGCCCATGACGTCTTTCGGCCCATATGAGGCCCTCTGTAACTCTTGGCCACCTGACATCTGGGACCCACCGAAAGGGCCTTGTATTTCACGAAAAAAACATTACCACCGCTGACAACTCGGACCCACCGGCTATATCTTCGCACGCAAGGAAGTGACTCCTTATTACGCACAAAAAAAATGAATACTCCCCCTGCTAGCTGGGACCCACTATAGTGGGCCTACTAAGTTGACGGGGACGGAGGGCTTTGTCAACTTAGACAATATGCACGATTCTAGCTCCAGTGACCGTACGATGTCCATCCAACAGCCGTAGTGCTTCTTCATCCTCTGGTCTTCTTGCTCCAGCCGCCCAAAGCAGCACCGATCGTGCCACCTGCTCCTGCCTCCCGTGGCCGGCTGTGCTGCCGCGGAGGCCTCACCGCCCCCATACTACTCCCACCGCTAGCCAGGCCATCTCTCCACTCACCCACACCCCCTGTTATTCTGCGGCGACGGCAGCCTCACACTACAAAAAAATACACTTCCGTGATGATACGTGTTTGTCATAGTAGGTCGCGTTTTTTGTCATGCATGTACATCCATGATGATTTTATGATAGAATCAAGATAGGCATACTTGTGCTGTCGTAGAAGTGTTCCATGACATTACAAAAATTATCATCACGGAAGTGTCCACTTCCATGACGATAAATCGCGCGTCACAAAAGTGCTTTCATCAAGGATGACCGACACGTGGCATCCACCATAACGGAACGCCGTTAAGCTATCGGGTCGGGTTTTGGATCCGATAACCCATTAACAGCCCCGACCAATGGGGATTTTCCATGTGTAAAATCATCATTGGCTGGAGGAAACACGTGTCGGCTCATTGTTGGGACAGATGTCATCCACTCATTGGACAGAAGGCGCCTATGATACGTCAACACGTGGCACAGCCCAACAGAGGCCCATTCCTGTGAAAAGGCCGGCCCATTTGACTTGGTCAAAAGGTGGCGGGTCGGCCCATGGAAAGCCTGTTAACGGCATGTTCGCATATAGCCCATTTACAGCCCGCTAACCCAAGGGCCGTTACGCCCTATCTGAATTAGGCCCAGTAGCGTCATCTGGGCCATCCAATATGATTCCAGCCCGTTTTCACTTCTGGCCCATGTATGGCCCATGACGTCTTTCGGCCCATATGAGGCCCTTTGTAACTCTTGGCCTATTAACGGCCCGTGGTGAAACTGGCCTGTAATGAACAGTGTATCACTTTACACCCATTAATGGCTCGTGGTGAAACTGGCCCGTAATGAACAGTGTATCACCTTATACCCATTAACGGCTTGTTATTCCGTTGGGCCATTTCCAGCTCATGTTATCTTTCGACCTTCTCAGAGCCCATTTATTCTTGGGCTCATTTCCAGCATTCATTTACTTACGGCCCGTTACTGTCATTTTCTCCTTGTGAGACAAATTCGGCCCGTGGTTATAGTCGGCCCGTTTGTGGTCCGTTAATACGTTGGGCCATTTACATAGCGTCATCAAATACGGCCTATTAACGATGGCCCGTTATGGTCGTCCCATGAACGGACAATTCCAACTCTAGCCCATTTACGGCCATAATGCGGTCTATTTGGCCCATGTTTGGCCAATCGATCATACGGCCCGTATAAGGCCCATTGATGATACGACCCGCAGAAGGCCCATTGTTTCTACGGCCCGTAGAAGGCCCATTGTTTCTACAGCCCGTAGAAGGCCACTGTTTCTACGACCCGTAGGAGGCCCAGTGTCACTACAGTAAATATTAGCCCGTGGTTATTGTGGCCTAGTTTTTTTAAAATAGGTTATTGCAACCACTAGCAAACCACGGAAAAAGAACTGCAATGACTACAAGCAAACAAATAAACAAGACAACAAGGAAATAAATAAGCAAGCAACTAACGCTAGGCTATCACAACTATTACACATATTACATCCACTGGGCATCAAAGTTCACCACCAGTGCAAATATAGGGAACAAAGCAGCATATCATATACATTGGTTGTCAAAGTTGGCGATCGACACAAATAAACGCCGCAGCAAAACAAATCCAGAACTGAAACCACTTCAGAAGATCTCAAGAAACATATCCTGGGTACCCATAATGCTGGAAAGATGCTTAGCAAGCTTATTAACTTTCTCTTGTTTGGCGCTTAAATCCTCCAGCGCTTGCTGTTGCACCAGGAAATATGCATCTGAATTCTGCAGGGACTTCCTCAGTCCTTCAGCTTCCTGTCACAGCACATCTGATCGATGTCTTTCAACTTGAAGTTGAGACTCAAGAAGACGAACTGATTTAGGCAGCGAGTTCGAAGAGCTTGTGCCAGCAGTAGTGGCCAGTAACTCGAACAGTACATCAAGACATGACTTTTGGGTTCTCTCACTGTCGTCAAGATAGTTTTTATCAGTTTTCTTGGAGACCAACAGGGATGTCTCACTATCTTGAACCTTATCTGCATTACTTCCTTTACCATTGGATAACGCGGTACTGTTCTCCAATATTTTGTCCGCATTCTAAAAGAGAAACAAGCAGACACATCACATGTTTACCATGTTGTATATGAAACTCATTTTGGTAAATGAGTTCAGTAGTAAAGTGGACAGGATAACAACATGAAACAAACATATATCTATGTACCATGGTCACTTTATGGTCTATATCATTCTAGTTTTTGTTGCCAAATCAAGATAGAGACACAGTTCAAATAATATTTGTTCAAGACAAAGCAGAATAGACAGAATATAAGTGTGGGAAACTATAGAGCAATAACAACACTTGTTATGTGCATGACATGAGAACATAACTGTTTATTCAATTGAAATTGAAATGAACATAGAGCAGGTTACAACAGCAAACCAGTTAAAGAAACAGGTTTAAAACATACCTGTTGCGCCATTGGAGTTTCAATTCCATCCTTCAAATTTGAAAATAGTTGGTATGAGTAAATATAGTAATGCAAGAGCAAAGGAGTATGAATAATAGCTACAAAACCTAACCTGAGAATGATTCTTCTTCTCCTTTAAGTGTTGTGTTGGGATTCAGAGTGGTGGTCCTCGTGCTTTGGGCACTGCAGTTCCCTTACTAACTGCTCGTGTTTGGGTGCTCTGTGGTGGAGATGGTGCTGTGTCAACTGGAACTAGGTTACTATCTGCCGGGGTTGGGGTTAGAAGGGGTGTAGCTGGTTCTTTGTCCAACTGGGTAGGGGTACAATCTGCGAGAGTCTGGGTTATGTGTGATGGATTTGGTCCTTGGGCAAGTACAACCGTGGTTCTATCTGCATCAACTGGTAGCACTATCTTTTCTGAAGACCGTGTTGTTACTCGCTTAGATACTGCCACTCTCCAATTCAAATGGCTGATAAACAAGAAAAGTAATTGAAAGTATAGACATTGTATGATAGACAGATGCAATGGATAGTGGGGAATAAAAGAGGGCATGAAATAATTCATATTTATGTTGTCTAACCAAACAGTATAGCATGACACAATTTCACATATATGATGGCTAACTAAACATGATAGCATGACACAATTTCACATTATGATGGCTAATTAAAAAAGATGGAAAGACATAGTTCAAAATATGAGACTATGTAAACAAGATGACATGATATAACTATATAATGTGTTTATTAAATAGGTTGGCATGCCATAATTCACATACATTCATGGATAGAATGCCATAATTCAAAATATGATGACTGTAAACACTAAACGGGATGAGATGATATAACTATATGATGTCTTTATTAAATGGGTTGCCATGCCATAATTCAGATAGATGACGTGTATGTACTATGTAAACATGATGGCATGATATAATTCAAATATATGATTTATATAGTAAGCAAGTAAGCAGATGGCAATCCATATATGATGTAAAAACTAAGCAATGCAAGACAACATGCATGACATGGGCAATATAACCCTGCCAAGTTTGAGCATAGACCTCAGGGGGGGAAATAGGACTGGTCATCAGTCTCTGAATCCTCCTCTCAGGAGCTCTCTGTAACCAGCAAGATGTCTGTTTCAGCAGGTAGCATTGTCTGCTCTGAATACCTTCTTTTCACTCCAGATACTTCCATCACCGCTTCAAATGGCTGATGCACATGAAGAGTAGTTGAATATACAAACGTTGTCGACAAATGGAACACGTAATACAAAAAAATGATAGCATGATATAGTTCACATACATGATGATTGGCTAAACAACATGGCATTGCATAATTCACATATATAATGCCTTTGCAACAAGATAGCATTGTATAATTCACATATATAATGTCTGGCAACAAGATGGCAATGCATAATTCACATATATGGCAATTAGACACTGAACAGGTGGCATTCACACAAAGCATGTCTAAACTAATCAAATGACATAGCAATGCGAGACACCATACGCACGATATGAGCAACATAACCCTGCCAAGTTAGAGCATACACCTCGGGGGGGGGGGATAGGACTGGTCATCTATCTCTGAATCCTCCTCTGAGGAGCTATCCGTAACCAGCGAGATATGCGCTTTGTCAGATAGCATAGTCTGCTCCGAAGACCTTGTTTTCACTCCAGAATTTGCCATCACCGTGTCAAATGGCTGATGCACATGAAGAGCAGTTGAATGTACTAACATTGTTGACAAATGTAATATGTAACGAAAAAAAGGATGGCCTGATATAATTTACATATAAGATGACTGGCTAAGCAGGATGGCATTGCAAAATTCACATATATGATGCTTGGCTAAACAAGATGGCGTTGCATAATTCACATAAACGATGAATAAACTAAACAGATGGCATTTGCACAAAGGATTCTAAGCTAAGCAGATGACATATTTGATGTATAAAGTAAGCAATGCAAGACACCATATGAATGACATAACCAACATCAGCATGCCAAGTTAGAGCGAAGACCTCAGGGGGTAAATAGGAGTTGTCTTCTCTTTATGAATCCCCCTCAGAACAGATATCTTCCTCTCGATTACAATCCGAAATGAATGGAGGGGGGCTGCCTTTGCGCCTACCATGGAGCAACGTCTGCATGAAATTTTATTGCCACGCAAGGCTCGTCTCTTTTGCTCTACATGTTCAGTTCCGTTGTTTACAATAACTATCATGCATAGGAATAAAACATAGTGAGATTATGTAAGGAGTGCATGCAGAAATCCAAAGTGATGGTAGCAACCTGTCGATAGACCCAAAACCAGTAATAGCAGGCAGATAATGGCTTCAGTAAAAAAATACAGATAATGTCTTCTTTACTGTTTGTTTCCCACCCAACATGAAACTCATAGTAGACACCGGAGATTAACCAGATAATAGATAGATACTATTGATTGCGGCCCCGATATGTACCCCACAACCATTTAAAAACTCAAGTTTGACCATTAGTTTGGAGCTGACTCAGAGTCTAATCGGTGAACAGGACGATAAAGTAGCATGTAATATTAAGCGATGCATAACATAAGCAGACACGAAAGAGTCGACCTCTCTTGTGGACCTGTGTATTCGTCGAGGTCATCTGCTCGGTTGATGATGGTAATGCAGTTTTCATGGCTGCCAGCGGCGGGGAAGAAGATCTGAGGCGGCGAAAGACAGTCTGGAGGCCGGATCCCTGCTGTGCTGGACCCTTCTGTCGTTGGAGCAGCTGAGCTGGGGTGGACGACGGCGCAGCAGGAGCGGGACAAACAACGCAAGGTTTTCTTTGACAACTATCTGTAAGAGAAGTAATTCTGTAAGGGCTCATTTGAATTGGAGGATTCCAACAATGCAGGGATAGGAAATAGACAGGAATAGGATAGGAATGCACGTGCAAAACAGAGAATTTAAAAACACAGGATTTCTGCCAATCTGGGTGTTTGATTCACAACAATTGGAAGATCATGGGATGCAAAGAAGCATGGTGAGATTAAGTCAAACCACAAGAAAATGTACGGTTATAATGCTATTATGCTACTATCTCTTAGTCTTGTGCTTCATGGATAGGAATTTGAAAAGGAGGACAAGTGAAAATTAAAATTCCTACGTTTTTTCTTTCAAGGAGACACTAAAGGAACAAATCCGTGTGCTCAGTGGACAATATATATAACATGTAGAGTAAAAAAGAGATGCAACAAGTGTACAACCTCTTTGGCGAAGCCATGTCGATCTCAGCGTGATTGGGTTGGCCGGTGAGGATGCTCTGGCTGACTTGGCTGTCGGAGGAGGGGAAGAAGATCTTACGCGTCTGGAGATGGAGCCCGAGGTACTGCTCCGTTGTGATGTAGGGTTTCATCGTTGGAGCAGCTCCGGTGAGTTGTATGACGCCGAGGTTGAAGCAGGACAAGAGAGACAATGTTAACCTGAGTGGAATTCTAATAGCATCTCCAATACATGACGTAAAATACATAACCACAAAGTGCTAGATGTAAAATACATCAGCCGCTCATCTCGAAACTTAACTGTCGAAACTGAATTTAACTGCCGAAACTGAACTTAACTGTCGAAACTGAACTTAACTGTCGAAACTGAATTTTGCTGTCGAAACTGAATTTTGCTGTCGAAACTGAACGCACTAGTAAGGTGAGGCTACACGTCGGTCGACTGACTTTTTCATCTCTCACCAGTCGATTTTGCAGCCGTTGGATACGAAATCAAGGGCCTGCAGTTCATCTTCAACCTCCACCCCTCTGAGCCGCCAGCCACCACCGGCCAAACAGCAGCCCCCCGCCGCCCGTGGCCGGCGGTGCGCCGCCCCACCCGCCCCGAAAACACTCCCCACCGCCGGTCTGCCGCCGCCCCGGCCATCCCTCTAGGACCCCCGGTGCCGAGCTTTTTCTTCGGCGATCCCCACGCCACCGCCCCGCCACCGCCGCTGACCACCGCCCCCACCCTAAACCCTAAGATACATAGTGGGGTACCTCTCCGGCGAGCCCCCCTCCCCGCTGTGGCTGGTTT
>NC_041393.1:388421555-388445574 GCF_002162155.2 Triticum dicoccoides | reverse complement strand
TCGACTGACCCAAAAGTCGATTCAGCCGACTGAAGTGTAGCTAAATTCGAGCAGCATCGCAAGCAAGAGCAAGAGCGAGAGCAGCAGCGCGAGCAAGAGCAATAGCAAGAGCAGACCAGGCAGGGGACCGAGAGCAAGAGCAGAGCAGCAGCGCGAGCGAGAGCTAAAGCAGCAACAACTCCTATTGATGTGGACGTCGCCACCGAGGGAGCGGCGTCGTGGAGGAAGTGGCCTGAAACACCGCCGTGGATGGAGCCGCGCCGTGTCGGCTCGGGACCGAGCGCCGGCAGCACCGTGAGATCAAATCAAGAAGAAAATGCGGCGATTAGTGTACAACCTCTTTGGTGGCGCCGATTAGGCCGCAGCTTCATCCGAGGAAATGGTGATGATGATGCTCTTCTGGTGGTGCAGGTGAAGATGGTGGTGTGGGAATGGAGGTGGCGCGAAAGACGAGGGGAACATCGGGGCAGCTCCTTGGAGGTGGAGGATGGGGTGGCTAAACCAGCGGGATGACGAGATCGACGATGGATCCTCATCCGGTACGGTGGATGAGGGACGTCGAGGTGTTGATTTGGATGATGTCATCAGGGAAGAGGCTCCGGCTGGGTGGCAGACGGAGCAGGATGTGGCGCTTCGTCGCGGGTTTTCGCGGCGTCGGTGTATGAATGGGTGGGAGGATGGGATGGCAGTGGGGAACCATGGCTTAGGGACGCGCTTGTCTGAAATGTGGGGTAAGTTACGAAAGTACCCCCACCGATTTGAGGTGGTTCTTTCGGTTCAGGGGTACCAGGGCATTTCGCATGTCGGGATTTCACAGGAGGTGGGAGTTTTCGCGCGCGTTGTAATTTCGGAATAGCAAGGCACGGGTTGAGATGGAGGGAGTTGTCGGAGCATGACGAGACAAAGATATATCTTAAATATTTCGGGCTAACAAGGCGCGGGTTGAAATTTCCGGACAAGCCTAACGTGTACTGTACCAAATCAATGCACACTAAAAATGTCATTCAAAACTTTGAATTCATGCTATGTTCAATTAAAATATTTTGCTACGTGTATAATGCATGCAACCTACTACTCAAATGAACGTTTGAGTGCATTCCAAACGTATATACTACCACTTTCAATATGAACTAAATTTGAATTTGTTTCTCTATTTGAATAAGATCTACTGTAATGATTGTTGTGAAGTCAAAGCATTTGAATTTGTTTCTCTGTTTAGTAAGATCTACAATCATCATTATTGTCAAGTTAAACCATCGTTTGTGTATTATCTTCGCATCACACAACATGATTAGTCTTGAGTTACATATGAACTATGTGTACTATATGAACTCGAACTCAATTTTTTGAATCCACTTTATGTTGATTTCAAATCACATTGCGTTTCTAGCTGTAGCTAGATCTTCATAATCTAAACCATGTCTCATATGTATAATGTGTTTATCACATTATGTATGGTGCCCCGCCCCCTATGCCTACAAGTATTTAGATGTGAGTTGCAAACACCACACATTACCACAAATTCAAATAAAATGTGAGAATGTTCGATATATAGTATTGTTTAGATTGTTTGATATTTAGTTGTAAGCTGCAAACGCCACACATTATCACAAATTCAAATAAAATGTGAGATTGTTTGATGTATAGTATGGTTTAGATTGTTCGGCATTTAGCTATGAGTTGCAAACGCCATGCATTATCACATTATGGTATAACATGTGCACAACATGTGTATCACCGCTATATTCATGCATGCATATGTTTAAAACACTATGATCTCCTATTCAAATATGTGAATCTGCTTTCATATCAAATTATGATCTTTGTTAGTCTCTTACACCCACACAATCCTCTAACCTTTGTAGCTACCACTAACTTTCTCTCGTGCATGCACACGCCCTCCTTGCCCTCCCCCTCCCTCGGCATTCTATCCACCGGGCACATTCATTATTTTTCTTTAGGTCGTTCTCCCAGAGTCTCCACAACTCATTTTCGACACACACCGATCGATAAACCTCTCCAGCGATGCCTGCCTACAACATACACACAAGCCTTCAATCTCCCCCTTTATGTGTCCTTGCCTCGTGTCTCTCATACGGTCACACACACGTATAAACTCTCGCCCCTCTTTTCATCAATCTCACAACCGCACACTTCTCCCCCTATCTAGCTAGTAGCTAGGCCTCTCGCACCACCTCCTAGGTCCATTTGCCTCTAACAAATGGACGTACACCAACCAATCTCTCGCTATACATATAGCTAGCTAGGTCCTTATAACTCATTTTTACCCACGCGTCGAGCGATCTACCTCATTAGTTGTGTCTTTCCCTTCCTCCAACAAACAACAATTGATCTACCGATCTAGTTAGGTTTGCTTACCAAACACATGGTTCCCCTTCATCATCCATGGATGCGTCCCGACAGATCTATCACGCACAGGCACACACAGACACACATCCCCACTCTTATTGATAACATTGCAGTTCCACCCTCAGTTTGTCTAGTAGGGCTCTCCCCCCATCTTCGAGAAGCAACTCCATCACCCATCCGGCACTCTACCCCTCTCCCTTCCTCTCTCTCTCCTCTCTCTCTCTCTGTCCCATCATATTTCCTGTCCTTCGGTTATGTATGGATGTCGACCGATCTCCCTCAAGACATAGCTGGGTCTCTCCTTCTCAACACATATACGAGTTGTTCTACCTCTATAGTTAGGCCTCTGCCTACCCCTCCCCCACCCCCTCCCCCCCACACACCGATACATCGAGCGGTCTAGTCATGTCTCCCTGCCACACACAAACTTGACATGTGCCCTCTAACGTTCTGGTAGGCCAGTCGCCCTATATCTTTGACTTGCACACACACACAATTTAGATGCCTCTCTTCATCGATCTCGCACCCACCCACTTGATCCTCTCTTCGACTCTATCGATAGCTATGACCCCTACCTCTCTTCTCGTGGATTTCCCGACCCTCTATATATGATATGGATAGGCCTCCATTTCACACACTTTGCATGAAAATTTTTGTTTGAGATGTCATCGACACATATTCCCACAAATAATTCATGAAATCAACCCCCACCCCACCCCCACCCCCACCCCAAAACAAAAAAAACTCACGAACGCGGTTTTTATCTCTCACACACACCCACGTAGGTGGGGGACGTGCATGAAGAGAAGAGGTGCATGCATGAGGCATGTACTCCCGTCTCTTTCCCAACCACACCCACACAGGTACACGGTGGAGCTCATTTCTGTACGAAAAAGGCAGCCCACGTGGTAATTTGGCACATGTACTGGTTGTCCACTTGGTGGATGGAGGATCATCTACCACGGGTGGACAAACAAATTGCGACTTGACGCGTTATGTTAAATTAAAAAAAGAGGCAAACCATGTGGGGCCTACCTTAGAGGCTAGGCTCTATACAGTGGAGTACTTTTGATGTGTCCCGTCAACTCGCAGAACGAGGAGAAGGTTGCTTAGTACGCCGTCTCCCCCACCCACGGGCGCGGTGGCTCGCAGGATGAGGTGAAGCTTGCTCCGCCTTACGCCCGCTCCCTCACCCATGCGCGCGGTGGCTCGCTGGACGAGGAGAAAAATTTACTACTCCCTCTGTTTACTCCTCGTCCCTACTACCTTGGTTATAGAGATTATATCATATTGTTTGGAATATATATGTCCTTTAGTAGATTTCAATATGAACTACTAGTACATACTCCAAACCCTGATGTATACAGACGTATTTTATAGTGTAGATTCACTCATTTTGCTTCGTATGTAGCACTCTCCCTCGCCCCTCGACCCTCGCGCACGTGGTGGACGTGCAGCAATTCATTCGGTCTCATATAGCCAGAACGATATATACTGCACTACCATTATTGCTCGACTTCCCGAAGAGGCGAAGAGCCAATCGCAAGGTTAATATTTTGGAGATGCCAAGCGCAAGGTTATAGGAGAATGAGTAGTAGGTGCCGCGTCATTTATAAATAAAGTTTATTTTCCAATGGCACGTACGCAATATGATAGGTTCATATGGAGAGAAAAGGAAACCGCTCCACTATATACATAGTCAAGACGGGCCAGTCTACACGGTTGCTTGCTGGGGTTGCTCTCTTCACACTCTCTCGCACAAAACGACTGTGGCCACATCTCTAACATCTTAGCGGATCACGTCCGCCGGGGAAGGGGTGGATGCTTAGTGTAGATGCGGTCGCCGTCGCCGACGGCAAAAACCCACTGTCGGCACGTCCCGATCAGGGGTCCCCGCCGTTCTCTCTCACAAGCCGGTGAGGTTGCCTTCGTCCCTTGCTCACTGCCGCGACGTGGGAAGTTGCCGCCTCCCGCCGCCCTCCTCAAGGTTGAGCTACGTCCCTCAGGTACAACTCCCTTTACAGCCGGCTTGCACCACTACTCCAGCTGCCCACATCACTCCCTGTGGATATTTCTCTACTTCTTTGCCCCGCACATACCTCTACTGGCTTCTATGTACTGTATTTGTGATGAGTTTATGTCTCATCAACTAGTCCCAGTAATCTTATTCTAATCACGCTTCTTCAATTTCTTTGCCACAGGGATGCTCATCTCGACTTTGGTGAAACTGCACAAAATGATCCGATGTTCAAAAGGTTGCAAACTTCATTTATTAGGAAGCTTGAACATTGCCAGCAAATTGAAGCCTGGTTAGGGTTCACGGTTCAAGGGCCAGGGACTGCATGGATCATTTTTTTCTTTAGCTGCCTCTGTTCCAAAATAAGTGTCAAATTTAGTAGTAGTACAACTTTGTACTAAAGTTTGCACAAAGTTGAGACACTTATTTTGGAACGGAGGGAGTACATATTTGCTATGATCTGTCAATCATTGAGATGCAATAGCATGCATGTTAGTCTCCTTTGTATTTGATGAAATGTTGCAACGGGCAACCTTGGACGCAAGATACATGTAACAGAAGCTAGAAGCTTCATAACATTATACAAATTTATCTCGCTGATAAATTACAATACGTACTATACTAGTACTTCCTCCGTTCCTAAATATAAGTCTTTGTAGAGATTTCACCATGAACCACATGCGGATGTATATAGATGCATTTTAAGTGTAGATTCATTAATTTTGTTCTGTATGTAGTTCACCTAGTGGAATCTCTACAAAGACTTATCTACTAGTAATAGCTTGCCTCCACTACTAGGAATTCTCTATCCTCTCCTTGAGCCACATCATCAAAATTAATGTAGCCGTTAGATGAACTAAATCAGTCCATAATAGCCGTCTGATCTAGACGTTGAGAGGCTCCGCACTAAGCCACATGCAAGCATGCAGAAATACCGTGGCGTGCATGTGAGTGGATTTTAAATCACATCAACATGTCTGCATGCAAGCATGCACCGGTAGCATGCATGTAAGTGAGCTTTTAAGTCCCATTAACATGTCAAAAAGGAAAATATAATCCCATTATGCAGTAGGAGTTGACTGATCTTTTTTCCTTACGTGGGATGATCTAAATGATAATGGGAGTTTATTTAGTTTGGCTACCACATTTGTCATGCGGTTATAGAGTTTTTTTAGTTCTATGAAATCGATAATTTTGCGCAGAGAGATATACGGCTGTTCCGCGGCAACGCGCGGGGACTCATCTAGTAATATTTAGGAACGGAGGGAGTACTATGTAAAGAGTTAGGTGTCGCACGGTGATAGTGTGAGGTGGGCCATGTAATCACTGAGCCTGCGTGTTTTCACTGCTCTTGCACTCCTCTGCTGTAAGAATGGAGAAAATTGTAATCTAGTAGTACCTCCTTTCGCCGAAAGCGTGGGACATCCAGCAGTCCTACCACCTTAGTAATAAAGACTAATGAGCCGTCAAGTCACTTAGATCTAGCAGTAAGTTGGACGGACGAATCAACCATCACTCTTGCGCCAGTGAGAGGCCGCGTCTGCTCTGCCCGGGCACGAATGCGGCACCGATTCTTTGGAGCAGCGCTGACCGTTTTGGGCGGGAAGCACGCGCGGGCTATGGAGGGGCTTTGGGTGGGCCAGGCTGGTCAGGAGCGGGCGTGCCAGCTGTCTGCATGTCCCTACCGGACACGCCCGGAAACGAGAGGATGCACCGACTCTCGCGGCTAAAATCATTCACTACACACCATCTCTCTATAGGAGTAGGTCGATCTGTCGCTCTCTCTAACACACACATGCTGTTAAACACACACACACACACACACACACACACACACACACACACACACACACACACACACACACACACACACACGCACGCACGCACCCTGGTCCCGTTGCACCTTCTAACATGACTTATTACACCTAGACGGAGGGAGTAGTAAGTATACGAGATATGGTGGCACACTGACTTAAGTCGAATACAAGTGCCCAAAATTGTGTGCATGTTATAATAAGAATTCACTTAAAATAGTACTACTTGAGTGAACAGAGGGATCAATTGGACAGTGTTCCCGAGCAGTAGCGAGATGTGTGAGGTAAGATATACCACTGGCGCTTTTAATTTTTCTTATTAATTTGTTTGTTTCACCCTCTGACTGGTGGGAACCAACGTACTACATGGAGAGAGGTAAGGTGACTAAGGCTGCATTATTTCTGCACCACTATGGATAGTCTTACCACCAAAGCCACATGACATGATTATGATTGAAATCCCAACTCCCACACACACACACAAAAAACACGGCATGCTTGTCACACGAATGCAGGAATGTATAAAAGGTTATTTTCCTATCGTCGAGCATAACTGGAGGGTTGTGTAGCTGGTTAGCCTGTTCGCTCATCAAACTTGAGGTCTCGGGTTCGATAACTACAGTTGAGCATAATTTGTGCCAGGAGGATTCTTTGACTGGTCAAAATGGATGGATACAGAGCTATACGATCTCGTAGTGACCGTATAATCACCTCATCACGTATAAGCTGCAGCCTCGGTGCTTGTTTTCTACGGTTTGCACGCTTCACACTCTCTCTCCAGTATATATATATATATACACGCTGGAGCCTCAACGCTTGTAGTTGCTCTCTTCACACTCTCTCGCCCTCTCCAGATCTAAACAAGACTTTGTTGGCCTCTCTCTCCCCTCACTGCTGCTCAAAGAGCCGGCAGGATCTGTCCGCCGGGAAGGGAAGGAGGCTTAACACTGTCGCTGTCGGTGAGGGAGGGAATCCACTACCGGCGCAGCTATTCACTTTCACCCAGCGGCGGCGCGAGAGGGCCTCCGATCCCTTCTTGTTTGCTGCCGTCCCGTCGCCCACCGTACCATGCCCTAAGAACCTTAAGGTATAATTTACTTACTCCACATGCATTGCTCTAGCTGCATGTATACCATGAATCTAGGACGTGGTTCAAAGAGGAGAGGAGTGGGGGAAAGTAGTGGGAAAAGTTGTATATAGCATGAATCTAGGACATGGTTCAAAGAGGAAATGAAGGGGAAAAGTTGTATAGCATGAATCTAGGACGTGGTTCAAAGAGGAAAGGAATGGGGGAAAGTAGTGGGTAAAGTTGTATCGCATAAATCTAGTACATGGTTCAAATAGGAAAGGAAGGGGCGAAAGTACCAGTACAGACTAGCTATCCAGCACCTACATTGGTCGAAAAGGGAAAACAATAACAAACGCAGTACGCACATCTGTAACAAACTAATCTTTTGTTTTGGGGGACAAGGCTGTAGAGTTTGAGCAGGACTAGATTTGCTGCGCTCACATAGGGAAAGGTGTCTAAAGATAACAAAACTAGGACCAACACAAATATGCTCCTCGGTTGTTTGTTCTTTGTTGCAACAGACTGTGCATGACCACAGTACATCGGTAGATGCACATGGTGCTGGTGTGTCCACTGTCTCATGCAACTCATTAGCTGTTGTTAATCTAAGGCCCTGTTTGGTTAAAAACTCCCTAGTCCCTACCTGCTTGGTTTCAGGGACTAAACATGACTAGAGGTTATTAAATGACATGCTAAAAGACCATGTTACCCCTAGTAATGAACTAATAGAGACAAGGTGCGATGCATGGCAGGGGCAACTGTTGGAAAAAGTCCCAAAAAGACTCCCTCGGGGTCTTCTTTCTTTAGTCCCAAATGCCCACTTTTAGTCCCTAAAAGTCCCTCCTGTTTGGTTTAGATGGGACTGACACGGAGTTTTTTTAGTCTCTACACCAAAATGTCCCTGTAAACAAACACCCTCTAATAATGCCGCTGGAAAATTGATGCAATGCCACAGTTAAAAGCAAATTACATGTTTAATGAATTTTATTGTTAATATAATCTCTATGTTAATATTAATCAATGTCACCGTTTGAGAAATGCTACTGTCTTGCTTTCTTTCCCATTTAGATAAGGTAGATGCTTCTTTTTGTTGGCTTCTGTGTCATCCACCGTTATTGACCACTAATTGTTTCCTTTGCACCTCTGTGTACACGGTTATGTACTTCACCTCATTGCCATTGTGACATTTTGTTGCACTACACAAAACACTTTTGTTTTAGGGACAATTGCATTTTTACCCCTAGTTGGTTCCTACACACGGGTTTTGCCCTTACTTTTCGAGCTTGCTCAGTTTTGCCCTTACTTTTTCCATCGAGGTCCCTCGAATGCCCTTTGACCATTTGACCAAAACTTTTAAAATTCATAACTAATTCATACGAACTCAGAAAAATGCAAATAAGATATCAAAATGTTCAGATAAACATTACCTTTATGAGCATATCATTTGCATTCAGGATAAAAGCATCATTTAAACTAGCTGAGGTAATTAATGTTATTAACATTATTAAAAATAAATAGGTATAAACAATATTTTTTTCATGAATAAAAATTACATGCAAATGTAGGTGATGTTTTCTGAACATCCTGATAACTTATTTGCAGTTTTCTAAGTTTGTATCAACTTGTTATGGATGTTCTAACGACTTTGACCATTATTTGGAAACTTCATAACAAGTTGATGCGAACTCAGGAAAATGCAAATAAGGTATCAGGATGTTCAGAAAACATCACCTACATTTTCATATAATTTTTATTCACAAAAAAATATTATTTATACCTATTTATTTTTAATAATGTTAATAACATTAATTACCTCGGGTAGTTTAAACGATGATTTTGTCCTGAATGCAAATGATATGCTCATTAAGGTAATGCTTATCTAAACATTTTGATATCCTATTTGCATTTTTCTGAGTTCATATGAATTAGTTATGAATTTTCAAAGTTTTGGTCAACCGGTCAAAGGGCATTCGAGGGACCTCGATGGAAAAAGTAAGGGCAAAACTGAGCAAGCTCGAAAAGTAAGGGCAAAACCCGTGGGTAGGAACCAACTAGGGGTAAAAATGCAATTGTCCCTTTGTTTTAAGAGTGTTTTGTGCAGTTCAACCAAAATGTCACACCGACAATGTTGCTTGATTGCTTGATCTTAGTGGAACTGCACAAGAGGAGATCTTACTACCTATCCATGTTGGCAAATTTGGTTCAGATCTTCTTGTTGTGAGTTGTTTGAATTCCGCATCATGAGAGGTCAGTACTAGCCTTCTTTCACATGATTCTGCAGTGTGCTTTCATATGTTGTGCTACTTGTACGATAATGTTGCTTGACTTTAGTGAACTGCACAAATGGAGACAAGACTTCCAATCTGTATGTGCACCGTAATATCCCATTGAGGTAAGATAAGGATATTTCACAATTGTTGGCCTGTATTTTGCCACTTTCATCAGAAAATTAAGTTTAGTACTATACTTGTGCTCCCTAATTGACATGCCAAATCTTACATTGAAGGCGAAGCTTGTCTGTTATTGAACCAAGTGATGAAGGGGAAGAACAAGCGGAAGAAAAACAAAAATCAACTCCCGGTGCTGTAATGAAGCACTGGAACTGTGATGACAGAAGTAATGATATAGTTTTGCATCTTAATTTATTGCTATGGATGGAACGAGCAATTGTTTTGCCACTGATTTGATGCCACTCTTAATGTAATACGTAATTATCTCTACTTGTGCAAACAGGGACCTTCTTTGAAGATACCATATATTTTAGTGTAACTGCACAAGAAGATGTTGGAAACATTAAACTAATCGAGGAGTATATAGTAAGCATGTCCACCACGGTAGATAGCAACAGATGGTTCCAGAGAAGTGCTTCATCTGTATGCTCTACGCAATAAGCCTCCTGACAAAGGTTGGTACTCGCCCACTGATTTCATCCATATGATTGAGCTTTGTCATCTCTATTGGTGTTGTGCTACTTTTTAGATACTGTCCCTATTCAAGAATTCATCCGATTAACCAGTTAACTTGCCAATTAATCCCTACTCATAGGGTTACCGAGTAGCCGATAAACAGAAAAATCGTCCGATTAATTGATTAAATGGCCGATTAACTTGCCGATTAGCCGATTAATCCCCTACTCGCCAGCCAACCGAGAAGCTACCAGTTAACGATTTCCTTAACAATGGATACTGTCATGAAAAAGTGGTATTGTCCTTGAGAAGTGCTTCATCTGTGTTGTCTTAAATATTTCCTTTCCTTTTTTTCCAGCAAACAGGGATGCTAGCATTTAGTATTCCTCTTGTCTTTGCACAACAGGATCATCTTCCTCTGAAGAAGAATATGGAGTACGTGAAGTGACTAGTTCCGATTATGCCAGGATGAAGAAGCCTTGTCTATCTTCTCATCAGAAGGAGCAGTTGAAGGATGGTTACATTACTCCCCACAAGACCAAACTCACTTCAACTCAGAAGGACTGACAAATCTCCATTTTTTGCTGTGATGTGCGAGTACAATGTTGTTCTAGGATTCTTTCTGGTGAGTTCCATTTTTCTAAAAGTGTGCTCTACATGGACCATGTAGGTGCCTGTTTAAACTGTCAATTCATAGTACAGTTTGCTTTATACTAATCACTTTTTTGTATTTGTGCAAACTGGGGTGCTCAGCTTGATTTCAATGGGAACTGCACAAAATGTTCATGAATACATCGAATCATTCATTTCCACCACAAGAAAGGAGGTGCCAATAAGTTCAAGGCGTTGCAACATATAAGGGCGAAATCATACAAGCTACGCGAATTTGGTTGATTTCGGTGGAACTGCACAAAAAGAACAGCTGGTTTATTTAGCACGAGGTGCCATGTCAATGTTCAAACTGATGGCAAACCCTGCCCATTCCACAATCGTAGGCATTTGATATTTTGGAATGGGACAACCTTGTCAAATTTTGCTCATTGATTTTAGCAAGAAGACATGTGTTTGGTATTTTCGAATGGGACGCCCTTTGCTGTGAGCAGCGTCGATCAATTTTTTCTTTATTCTTTAGTTGTGAAGTAAATATTGCCTCTGACATGTGAGTCGCTGAGATGCATAATCATCGATTGTTTTGAATGTTCTCTATGAATTGCCAGCCCTGTGTGTTTGATTACAATGTACATAAACGCTAAAAAGCTGCTCAAACTCTTTGTACTCCTTCTGTTACTTTTTACTTTGCACATTGTGAAAGTGCATACCTTTTTGTATAAGACTCGTCAAAGTAGAGATACTTTGACTGCAGACAAAACTTGTATGCAGACTAGAAAGGACCGAAGGGAGTACATGTGAAACTGCTGCAAACGAGGTGATCACCCTGGGAATAATGCTAGTACGTATTGTTTTGCATGTTCATCCAATACCAGTGATATAGGAATTCAAACTAATCGAAATAAATTCATTCATACATGGTCGGATTTCATATAAACATGCTGGATTTCATTACATTTCATACATTCTTCAACTAAAAAGGGGTGCGCTGGAGGTATAATTAATTAACCGAAGCTACCCACCTATGTCCCACTGAGCCGAACAGAAGCTTCAGTGACTAAACTGCAAGTGCAGTTGCGTAACTGACATATGGCCTGTTGAGCCCACATGTCTGTCAGCCAACTGCACCAGTAGTTAAGTAGAAGCAGCGTTCTTCTCCAGCACATCTCTCCAACTCCACATCGCCGCCAAGAAGCTAACCGGCCGTCAATGGTCAACCCGCCTAGCTTGGTGAGGGAGTCCTGGATTAGGGGGTGTCTGGATAGCCGAACTATCACTGTTGGCCAGACTCCCGGACTATGAAGATACAAGATTGAAGACTTCGTCCCGTGTCCGGATGGGACTTTCCTTGGCGTGGAAGGCAAGCTTGGCGATACGGATATGTAGATCTCCTACCATTGTAACCGACTCTGTGTAACCCTAACCCTCTCCGGTGTCTATATAAACTGGAGGGTTTTAGTCCGTAGGACAAACAGCAATCATACCATAGGCTAGCTTCTAGGGTTTAGCCTCTTTGATCTCGTGGTAGATCTACTCTTGTACTACCCATATCATCAATATTAATCAAGCAGGAGTAGGGTTTTACCTCCATCCAGAGGGCCCGAACCTGGGTAAAAACATCGTGTCCCTTGTCTCCTATTACCATCCGCCTAGACGCACAGTCCGGGACCCCCTACCCGAGATCTGCCAGTTTTGACACCAACATTGGTGCTTTCATTGAGAGTTCCTCTGTGTCGTCACCTTTAGGCCCGATGGCTCCTTCGATCATCAACAACAACGCGGTCCAGGGTGAGACTCTTCTTCCCGGACAGATCTTTGTATTCGACGGCTTTGCACTGCGGGCCAATTCACTTGGCCATCTGGAGCAAATCGAAAGCTACGCCCCTGGCCATCAGGTCAGATTTGGGAGTTTGAACTACACGGCTGACATCCGCGGAGACTTGATCTTCGACGGATTCGAGCCACAGCCACTGTCTCGATGGGTATGATCTAGCTCTGCCGGTAAACAGTGCCCTGGAGGCCGCACCAAAGTCCGCTCCGACCCTTAGCTCGGAGCTGACTTCGCCGATCGAGGACAAGTGGCTGGGCACCACCTCGGAGGCTACGTTCTCTACGGCGATTGAGCCGAACACCATCCCTGTCCTTTGCAAAGCCCGTGACTCCGAGGTGCCGGACTCCCCTCCGAACTCCGAACCTCCCGCGCCCCTGCCAATCAAATCCGATTGGGCGCCGGTTATGGAGTTCACCGCCGCGGACATCTTTCAGCACTCGCCCCTTGGCGACATCCTGAATTCACTAAAGTCTCTCTCTTTATCAGGAGAGCCTTGGCCGGACTATGGTCGGGAAGGTTGGGATGCGGACAACGAAGAAATTCAACACCCACCCACCACCCACTTCATAGCCACTATCGAAAGTTTAAACGACGTGCTCAATTTCGACTCCGAAGACATCGATGATATGGACGACGATGTAGGAGATAACCACGAACCAGCACCTACAGGGTACTGGATAGCCACCCCATCTCACGATGTATACATGGTGGATACACCTAAAGGAAGTGACGACGAGGAACAACGAGACGCTACGAAGGATAAATCCCTCGAAAAGAAATCAAGACGGCGACGAAAGCGCCGCACAAAGTCCCGCCTCAACAAAGACGGTGGCCATACAGACCCAGCCATAGAGCAGGTCGAATCGGTGGACGACAAACATGCCATTGAACAACCGTCCGAACAAGACAACTTGGATAAACAATCCGTCCCCGGCGAAGATAACAGTCCGGATGATCTCACACCGGACAAGTTGTTGGAGCAGAAGAACCTCCACAAAAGGCTCGTCGCCACTGCGCGTAGCCTGAAAAAGCAGAAGCGGAAGCTCAAAACAGCAGAAGATGCACTCAGAATCAGATGGAGCAAAGTACTCAACACCGCAGACAAATATGGCGACAGTCGCCAAACAAAGAGCTACCCGAAGCGCAAACTACTGCCCGAATTTGATGAGGAGGCCTTAGAGCCCCCGCAATCAAAGAACAAAGAGGCCGCCCGGTCGGATGGACGACCACATGACAAGCATAGAGCGGCAAGCGGCGCCGCACACAAGCCAGCACGCGACCCACATAAGGATTCGCATCAAAAGGATGGCCCAGTTAGGTCCATCTATAGGCCAAGAAAGCAAGCTCTTCTAAGCAATGCAACACGCCAAATATCCGGACATCACGGAACACCCAAATATAGGGGAGCCGCACACCCCATATGTTTCACCGATGAGGTGCTGTATCACGAATTCCCAGCGGGATTTAAACCCGTAAACATAGAGGCATACAATGAAACAACAGACCCGAGAGTCTGGATTGAGGATTACATCCTCCACATACACATGGCTAGAGGAGATGATATCCACGCCATAAAATACTTACCCCTCAAGCTCAAAGGGCCAGCACGGCACTGGCTTAAAAGCCTCCCTGAAAATACCATTGGAAGTTGGGAAGAGCTCGAGGATGCTTTTCGGGCAAATTTTCCAGGGACTTATGTCCGCCCTCTGGATGCAGACGATTTAAGTCACATAACTCAACAACCCGGAGAGTTAGCCCGCAAATTCTGGAACAGGTTCCTCACCGAAAAGAACCAAATAGTCGACTGTCCGGACGCCGAAGCCTTAGCAGCTTTCAAACACAACGTCCAAGACGAATGGCTCGCTAGGCACCTTGGCCAGGAAAAGCCAAGAACAATGGCCGCACTAACAAGCCTCATGACCCGCTTTTGCGCAGGAGAGGATAGTTGGTTGGCAAGATGTAGTACCAGCGATCCAAGAACATCCGAAGTCAGAGATGGAAACGGGAAACCACGATGCAGCAAGGACCAGCGCCAAACAAGGGGAAACATCCCGAAGAGCACGGCAGTCAACGCCGGATTCAAAAGCTCTCGGGAGAATCATAAAAAGCTACCCCTCAAGGATAACAACCACGAGCTATCCAACTTAAACAAAATCTTGGACGAAATATGCCAAATCCACAGTAACCCCGGGAAGCCTGCAAACCATACCCACAGAGATTGTTGGGTCTTCAAGCAGTCCGGCAAACTCAATGCCAAACACAAGGGGCTTGACACACCAAGCGAGGACGATGACAAACCCCACAAGCAGAGCACCGGAAAACAAAAGAATTTCCCACAAGAAGTCAAAACAGTAAACTCACTTCAAGTGATAAAAGGGAAAATCAGAACGGCGCCCATAGAAATACGCGTCGCACGGCCTATCCCAGCGGAGTCTCGACGTTGGTTGTCACAACCAATCACCTTTGATCATCAGGAGTATTCCGGAAGTATCCGGAATGCAGGGTGGACTGCCCTGATATTAGATCCTATAATCGACGGACTCCAATTCACAGAAGTCCTAATGGACGGCGGTAGTGATCTAAACCTGCTATATCAGGACACAATCCACAAAATGGGGATAGACCCAACCAAAATTCGCCACAGCGACACCTCCTTCAAGGGGGTAATGCCAGGCCTATATGCCCATTGTACGGGCTCCCTACTGCTAGAAGTTGTGTTTGGCTCATCCAACAACTTCCGCCGCAAAAAGTTAACCTTCCATATCATCCCACTCAAAAGTAGCTATCAAGCACTATTGGGACGTGAAGCTTTTGCCCGCTTTAACGCAATACCGCATTATGCATCTCTTACACTTAAAATGCCCGGTCCACGCGGCATCATCTCATTAAAGGGAAGTATCAAGTGTTACTCGAGCACGGAAGAACGTGAGACTGCCTGGACAGTCACACACTAATCCGGGCCCGCTAAACCAAGCACGTGAACAGGTCATTTGGACCCCGGACACGGCTAGACGAGTCCGGCGTAAACATATAAAGGCCTACTAGCCGCACACCCCCGTACAAGGGGCTGCATGCATGTACAACAAGGGACAATAAAGCTCAATTTTATTCGCTTTTTGAATCGTACTCTGTTTATTTAATATAAAGTACATTTTTCGCAAGATTTTTCTTCAACTAAGTTCTTCTTTTTTATAGATGAACACCGTGCTACACCCATCCAGGATACGGCACAACGGAGACACAGGCGCAGACGTGCAGTAGGGACCCGTTGCAAGGATTCTCTTCAGATTAAGACCCTGCGTAAACCTCTTTTACTGTCTCTTATTGATACACATCCCCCGGTTTCTTGCTATAACCGAGGAGGAGGCTGGTGTTTTGGCATCGGCCGCGTCAGAAATTTTTGCGCGTACCTCGACACCAGGGGCTTAGGGCATTGTTCTGCCCGTTTTCATGAAGACCGAATACCTTAGGGAGTGTTCGGCGTCTCGAGTTAGGACTTATATGCATCAGCTCCGAATCATGTCTTTGGTCAAATGTTGGGTTTGCCTGGCTCCTGTGTTTTGCTGCTTACGTTCCGTTCTATCGGCTAACGCGGCACCAGGAGAACTACTGCGATTGTGCCCCGGTTTGGCCTGGTGATCACCTTAGTAGAGAAAGCCGAAAACTGACTGTCATGATATAGCATGAGACTGGTCAACCACTCGATGACCCACCGGAATGTTTAGAATTCCTCCGCATTAACGAAGGACCGTTTCTCGGTCATGCATATACGCGCCCCGAATTCGAGAGAACGCGGTGCCCCTAGGGGTTATATAGTAGCCCCACCATCGAACTCCTATGGCTAAGTGAAAGTGATAAAACATTATAGTCCGGTTGCCTAGTTTGCTACGCTATCACCTCCTTTACAGGACCAAGACGTTGGATTAAGTGTGAAAATGCGCCTTTTTTGCAAACACCCCCGCACTATGTGCGTGGGGGCTGAAGCCGAAGACTGCCATCTTTCAGGTTATATACACATATACATTAACGGCCGCACAGGAGGTACTTTAATACTTGAACGCACAAGTATAAAAAGCCCTTATATTATATTGAAACATTGTTTCACAAATCATACATGTCATTAGAACATAATATCCTTCGAGCACTGCGTCTCTATTAAACGAGCGCCCTGCAGGACTTCCTCAAAGTAGTGCTCGGCAGGTACTTGGCTTTTGTCCGAATCCTGGGATGCAACGTCGGTGGCCTTCATCTCCGCCCAGTATGTCTTGACACGGGCAAGAGCCATCCGCGCACCCTCTATGCATGCTGACCGCTTCATTGCACCAATATGCGGCACCGCACCAAGGAACTGCTGCACCAAGCCAAAATAACTCTTCGGCTCGGGCCTGTTCGGCCACAAATGAGTCACGACATCCTTCATGGCAAGTCCGGACAACCTATTCAGCTCAGCCCATTCGGCCAAGCGATCGGTCAATAGAAGCGGACGCTCCAGACTATGGAACTGCGACCAAAAAAGCTCTTCCATTCCGTGATCCTTTTGGCCTCGGAAGTGTTCGGCCGCGCCTGCGGCACTCGCCGCCAAGTCCAGATAAGCATCCTCCACACCCCACAGCTAGCCCAACTGAGCATACTTGGGATCCGTGAATTTCCTCCGCAGTAGAAAAGGCTTTCCAGCCGCAATATCTTCGGCCTGACATAGCTCCTCTTTCATAGCTCTCATTGCAGAGCGAGCATCCTTGGCCTCAGTAGCGGCCTTTTTCAGGTCCTCTTGTTCCGCTCGACCTTCTTTTTCAAGAAGCTCACAACGGTCGGTAGCATTCTTCAACTTTACGGCCATCTCGGCCATTTCTTTCTTGCTTCGGCAGCGAGCAGCCTGTTCGGCTCTTAGCTCTTCGGCCGCTTTTAAGGCAGCCACATCACTTTTTCGGGCTTGCTCCTTGGCTCGGGCGAGTTCCGCCCGAAGGTTCTCCATGGTAGCGGCACCATCTGCGTCAAGCATACATGTTGTAAGGCACAGACTTTAAGCTACCTTACCGGGTGTCCGCGGAGAAGTTGCATACCTTGTGACTCGTCAAGCCGCTTATTGACAAGCGCGATGTCAGAATCCGCCACGTCAAGTTGCCGCTTTCGTTCGGCAAATTCATCAGTCCGGCTTGCCACCGGACTCTTTGCCACCTACATAGGAAGAGCGCATATTATACCTGGGATTATGATCCTTGGCGCGCTGTCATTTTTGACAACACACCGAGTCTCAGGGGCTACTATCTGTATAGGGCGCATTCTATATGCAAAACTGTTAGAAGGTACATCATTTTGCGTACTGCAAGACCCGTCAGTAAACTTATGACGGCTTCATGCAATCCGCTTTCAGCGGATGAAATCCTTTCAATCACCGCACCCATTAGTGCATGATGATCTTCCGAGATAGACGCTCGCCCGAGCAGATCTTTCAGCTCCTCCGACCGTACACCAGTCGGTGCCAGACTCGTCCAATGGCCTTTTTCGAAGGCCGGACGCGGAGGGCTTTGAGGGGACATACGACTGCCTTCAGGCCCCGCCAGGTTCGGAGAA
This sequence comes from Triticum dicoccoides, assembly GCF_002162155.2. NCBI lineage: Eukaryota > Viridiplantae > Streptophyta > Magnoliopsida > Poales > Poaceae > Triticum > Triticum dicoccoides. The sequence goes on along the minus strand of NC_041393.1, from coordinate 388,427,387 downwards.
ACCCTCCGTGACGACACCTCAAGGTCGTCCGCCTCGCATGACGGTACGACAGGCGGAGGCGTCTCGCTCTCCATCATCTCCGGATCAAGATCCCCTGAAGACGAGCTCTGCTGAGATGGGCTGAGATCCGAACTACAAGGAAAAATTTCAGTTATCTTCAGAAATAAAACAGGGATGTCTCTCATTTTAAGAAAACGCCCCTCTTTACTTACGGCTCGCTGGAGGGCTGATCTCCTTGGGGAAATAGCGCGACCGGGGCATCTCCAGGCGCAGGACCCTCTGGCGAAGATTTCTTCCCCCGCTTTGAGGCCTTGGTCTCCGGGTCTTCAGAAGCGGTCCTCTTCTCCCCTTGGGGGGGAGGGATTCTCGATCCCTCCTTTCTCGATAAACTCCTTCGCGGAGGCAGTAGCTCCCTTGTTCCCCCCTTCGCCTTCTTCAAAAGGTGCAGCCTCTAGCATCCTGGTTAACACAGGATCCGGCGTGGTCTCAGGGAGGGGGGCCGGACACCGGATCAGTTTTGCTTTCGCTATCCACTCCTGTTCAAGGGACAGCTCTTTTAAAGGCAAGTTTATGATAGATATACGGATAGCATGTCCGGTTATAGGACTACTTACTTGAGTATCCGGGCGATTGCAGCTCAGACCTGCGTCCTCGGTCAAGTTCGGACACATTGCTTGTGATCCGAAGAACATTTGGTACATCTCCATGGGCGTTACGCCCATAAGATGTTGGAGAGCTCGTGGTCCCTCCGGATTGAACTCCCACAGGCGGAGGGGGTGACGTTTGCAGGGCAGGGTGCGACGAATCAACATGACCTGCGCTACTACGACTAGATTGATCTCTCTCTCTAGGAGGTCTCAAATACGGCCCTGCAACAAGGGCACATCCTTGGACGGCCCCTAGTCGAGGCCTTTATTGACCCATGACGCCAGCCGCGATGGAGGACTCGAGCAAAAGGCAGGTGCCGCCACCCATTTGGTGCCCCTGGGAGTTGTGATATAAAACCACTCTTGTTGCCACAAACTGAGCTCCTCTTGAAAAGAGCCCTCGGGCCATGGAGCCTCAACATTCTTGCTTATAATAGCCCCTCCGCACTCTGCCTGCTGCCCCTTGATCATCTTCGGTTCCACCTTGAAGGTTTTGAGCCACAATCCAAAGTGAGGGGTAATGCGGAGGAAGGCTTCACATACGACAATGAACGATGAGATGTGGAGGATGGACTCCAGATCCAAGTCATGAAATTCCAGCCCATAATAAAACATGAGCCCCCTCACGAAGGGGTCCGTCGGGAAGCCTAACCCCCGAAGGAAGTGAGACACGAACACCACGCTCTCACCAGGCTTAGGAGTGGGAATAACCTGCCCTTGGGCAGGCAGCCTGTGCAAAATTTCGCCGGTTAGATACCGGGCGTCTCTCAGCTTTAGCACGTCTTCTTCTGTGACGGAGGAAGGCATCCACCAGCCTTGCAGGTCGGAGCCGGACATCCTCGGAGGTCCGAAGCGCCTGAATCTAGAGCTTTGGGTGTTGGAACTCGAGGCGAGGGGCGGATTCGATTGAGATTGAAAGAAAGGAGCGGGCCTTGGTCTCGTTATAAAGAGGTTGAATACCAAGAGCCCTCCCCGTGACCGTTCGGGACTCGCCTTCGATAGAGGAGGCGCACCAATGGGCACGACTGGGTTACCCACACCCGTATTGATGAGAATCCCGGAATAAGGGTACACGATCTCTGCTTTGACAAGACGTGCCAAAGAAACCGCCTAGCTAAACACGCTGAGGTGGGGCAGTAAAAACAATTCCAATAAAGGCTTGGCCGTGGTGTGACGTCACGCCGCAGAATACGTCAGCAGATTGAATTTGTGTAAAGATTATTCTCTCTACGGTGGTATGTGGAACTTATTTTGCAGAGCGGGACACTATCCTTGTGTTCAAAATCTTCTATGAAGTATTCGGAGGAGGAACCCGCCTTGCAATGCCGAAGACAATATGCGCGCCGGACTCATCGTCATTGAAGCCTGGTTCAGAGGCTACTGAGGGAGTCCTGGATTAGGGGGTGTCCGGATAGCCGAACTATCACTGTTGGCCGGACTCCCGGACTATGAAGATACAAGATTGTAGACTTCGTCCCATATCCGGATGGGACTTTCCTTGGCGTGGAAGGCAAGCTTGGCGATACGGATATGTAGATCTCCTACCATTGTAACCGACTCTGTGTAACCCTAACCCTCTCCGGTGTCTATATAAACCGGAGGGTTTTAGTCCGTAGGACGAACAACAATCATACCATAGGCTAGCTTCTAGGGTTTAGCCTCTTTGATCTCGTGGTAGATCTACTCTTGTACTACGCATATCATCAATATTAATCAAGCAGGAGTAGGGTTTTACCTCCATCGAGAGGGCCCGAACCTGGGTAAAAACATTGTGTCCCTTGTCTCCTGTTACCATCCGCCTAGACGCACAGTCCGTGACCCCCTACCCGAGATCCACCGGTTTTGACACCGACACTTGGCTTCAACCGGAGGGTAGCAGCGGTGGCCTTACTTGGACCCGAGCGGCGGCGACCTACCGCGTTCGACTCTTCCTCATTTTCTGTGTAGCGCAGCCTCGTTGGTAGCAGGGCGGGGCGTCGGCGGAGCCGGCGGTGTCCTCTGTCTCGTTGCCGGCGGGCGGCCCCTCTGTGGAGCGGTGGAAATCCTCCCCCTCTTTGCCGGCAGGGTGGGGCCTTGCCTGAGCCGGCGATGTCCTCTGCCTCATTGTTGGCGGGGCGGGGCCTCGGCGGAGCCGGCGGTGTCCTCTGCCTCGTTGTTGGCGCCGCGGGGCCTCGGCAGAGCAGGGCCTCGTCGACGCTAGCGGAGCAGGCACTCTTCGGAGCTGGCATTGTCCTCTGCCTCGTCCTCGGTCTTGCCAAACAGCGCCTCACCTGCTTCATCGCCCTCTTTGTAGGTGGCCGCAGCCTCCGCCACCCGCATGCGGTACCGCCAGCGCTCGAGGCGGCCCTCATGGGTGGAGCGGTACGTGTCGAGCAGCACCTCCTGCTCCGCCCGCTCCATGGCGATCTGCTCCTCCACCTGCAGGTGCTCCTGGAGTGGATGGTGGTTGTAGGTGGCGTCGGCCTGCGCCTCCCGGAACTGCTCCTCACGCATCTACCTCACCGTGTCCATATATTGGGCACGGGCCTCGCCGATGGTCATGGTGCAATGCACCAGCGATGATGGCGCGGGGGAGGGGGTTGGCGCCGGATCATCGACTACATGTTCTCCATTGGGACATCGTCGTCCTCCGGCTTCCTGCCGGCAAGCCGGTCGGCAACAATTGCTGCCATCTCCTTGTGGTCCGTCGTCCACCCGTCCCGAAGAGTGCTGGAGCATGAGGAAGCCATGGTGGGCAGTAGTGGTGTGGACAGGAGAAAGGGAACGGATGCGGATGACTGCGGCTATGGCCGGCACATCAGGTTATATAGCAATGGTGGGCGGCGGAGGGACGGACGTGTGGCACCGGAGTAGCCGCCTCAGCAACCGCGTATCATTAATGTGGGCGGCAAATGGATGGATGGATGACACTTGTGTCGTTTGAAGGCGGAGCAATCGCCTGCACCAGGAAGCGAGGCGGGCGGCGCTGACTGTTTCGGGCGGAAAGCGAGCGCGGGCGAGGAGATGACTTTACTTGGAGAGGATGACAATGGGGACCCACCAGGGCCATAGCCTCACGTACGCAAGTGCCTCCTTATTATATATATGTAAAAAACTATAATTTATTTTGCTTCCTCCTGGTTTGCTGACATCACGGTCCCACACCATTGTCAACCTATGTACTCCCTCCTTTCCGGTTTATAGGGCTTATCTCAAATTTTTAGTTTTTCCATTTTATAAGGCTCAATTTGGTTGTTTTCCATCACATGTTCAGATTCCAAGGTGCATTAAATCATTGCATGCAAGTATTAAGAGAAAATTGACCAATGCATGTACTTTATGCATGCATGCATTGCAATTAATGCATTGATAAACATAATTTTTTGAGGATAACAAGAGCATTAATTAGGTGCTTTTGCAAAACTACAAAAAGTATTCCACCACTCGCCATCTACCTTGATTGGTGAGAGTTTTGAATTGAGCACTATAAACCGGAAAGGAGGGAGTAGTCAATAAACGAGAGAATTGCACAAGAAGCGGCTGACAGCTGGGACCAAGCAGCTCGAGGAGTATTTGTGTTTTTGAGGTGTGGGCACTGTAGAGTTTTTCAATGTTTAGCCCAGATATTAATTTTTCTCCTATGAACCACAACGAAAACATCACTGCAGGTATTGAATGGGCAGGCTGTGGCCCATCTAGCCCAGGCCAGATATCCAGCCCAGATATTATTTTTTTCAAGCTGAAAATGGCTAGCCCAGCTATACTTTTTTTAGGAATACCCAGGCAAGGTCAAGTTGTTATTCTCTGCCCCGCTGGGCTGCAAATCTTTCCTATGAGGGATGCATTAGGCTTAACAAGAAAATGGGCTTTAAGAAATAATAAATGGGATGTAATTATAAAAACTAGGCAGTAACTATAAAAAATGCACCAAACACGTAATTACTTTATAAAATATTATTTTTGGATATTGAAAATTTTAATTTCATTAATTGTTGCGAGCGCAATGTTTCGTTGGATTTTTACGTAATATAAATTTATATTGAAACTGTATTTAATCTGACTAGAAATTTCGGGATAAAAATATTTCGGATCCCATCAAAATGTGGGAAATTTTATTGAATTATGTTTTGAATGGTTGGTGAAAATGGGCTCTACTTTTAACAAACTGTAAACGGGCTGTAGTAAATTCCATTAGAATTCAAAAACTAGGCTGCACATTCTTACAAATCTCAAATGGGCTATAAGTTCTCTGCCACACACTTCTAGCCTTACTAAGTTGACGCGTCCCCTAAAAAAAGAGAGTTGACGCGTATGCAAGGCTTTGTCAACTTATAGTCAACACACGGTTCTAGCAGCAGTGGCCGTTGGATGTCCATCCAACGGATGCGTGCTTCTTCTTCAATCTCAGATATTCTAGCTTCACCCGCCCAAAAAATGATTCCTCCCCCTGACATCTGGGGCGCACCGTTTCGGAAGCTGAACTGTGGGCCTACTAAGTTGACGTACCAAGGGCTTTGTCAACTTAGTCAATATAAACAATTCTAGCTGCAGCGACCGTACGATGTCCATCCAACGGCCGTCGTGCTTCTTCAACTCTGGTCTTCTTTCTCTAGCCGCCGAAAGCAGCACCGGTTGTGCCGCCTGCTCCTACCTCCCGTGGCCGGCTGTGCTGCCGTGGAGGCCTCACCGCCCCCTACTACTCCCAACGCTGGCCAGGCCATCCCTCCACTCACCCACACCCCTTGTTATTCTGCGGCGACGGCATCCTCACACCACAGCCGAACCAGTGAACCCTCGTACTCCTCTCCGCGTGTGCATCCACTGCCGCGTCTTCCCCGGATCTGCGTCATCCCCTTCCTAGGCCTCGCCGTCGTCCACTTCCGTGGTGCTCTCGGTGCGGCGTGGTCAACGTGGTCAAGGAACGACTTCCATCGGACGTGGACTGTACGTGGAGAGGCTGACAGCTGGGTCCACGACAGCCGCAAGGAAGTGCCTCCTTATTATGTGCAAAATAATTATTCCTCCACCCGAGAGCGGGGACCCAGCGGACGGGCCACCGTATTTCGCGAAAAAAAGATTCGCCCCCTGACCGCTCGGACCCACCAGCTACATCTTCGCACGCAAGGAAGTGCGTCCGAAAAAAATGATTTGCCCCCCTGACTGCTGGGACCCACCAACTACATCTTCGCACGCAAGGAAGTCCGTC
>NC_041393.1:388420243-388421355 GCF_002162155.2 Triticum dicoccoides | reverse complement strand
CTACACCTTGGCACGCAAGGAAGTGCGTCCGGGCAAAAAAAAATGAGTCGCCCCCTGACTGCTGGGACCCACCAGCTACATCTTCGCACACAAGGAAGTGCGTCCGAAAAAACGATTTGCCCCCCTGACTGCTGGGACCCACCAGCTACATCTTCGCATGCAAGGAAGTGCGTAAAAAAACGATTCGCCCCCTTGACTGTTGGGACCCACCAGCTACATCTTCGCACGCAAGGAAGTGCCTGACAATTGGGACCCACCTGGTCGAAGCGTACGTCGCGTTGTCATTCTGGTCGCGAACGTGTACGTACATATATACTGGTCGATGTAGAGGCGCGCACATGTCGTAGTACAGGCGCGCACACGTCGTAGTAGAGGCGCGCATGTAGCATGTACATGTACGTACAACGGCCAGTGTGCAAGAAAGAAAATATGACCACGTATGTGTACATATGGGCGGGGTCTCGAACACCTACTCGCACATACGTACGGCCAGGGCTCGTGTACATGGCTGGGTCGGAATGGAGAAACAACATCGTCGTCGTGTTCATGGGGAGCCAACCGGCTGGGTCAGAATGGAATGCATCGTCGTGTTCATCGGGAGGGCTTGGACGGAACAGGCGATGGATACGAGGCCTGGTGTCCTGCAGAACGGAGGAAACAGCCTTGTGTTCGATCGGCCACGTTCAAAACGGGATCCTGTTCATCGGGAGGGGTCTAGCGTACCGCAAAACGTTGGAAACGGACCTCCTACGGTCGAAACGGGGGTCCTGTTGATTGGGAGGGGTGTGGCGTACCGTAAAACGGATGAAACGGACTTGTGTTGGAGCACTACGGTCGAAATGGGGGTCATGTTCATTGGGAGGGGTGTGGCGTACCGCAAAACGGGACTCCACGGGATACTGTTCATCTCCACCGTCGACCTCCTCCCGCATCCATGGGCTACCGTCGACCTCCTCCAGCCTCCACAGGCTCCTGTTCATCCAGCCTCCACCGCGCGCTACTCCACCAGCTACTGTTCAACCACCCCTCCACGGACACCCCTTCACCATCTACTGTTCATCTAACCCCCCACGGGGTCGTCCTGTTCATCTAGAGGCAATGCCACAGGGTCC
>NC_041393.1:388296315-388419823 GCF_002162155.2 Triticum dicoccoides | reverse complement strand
CACTGTTCATCCAATCGATTAGCTTCAGTTATTAGCAATAACGAAGGAATCGCTCAATCGGGTTCAGTTAACAGCCATCAATCGATCGCTCGGGTTCAGTAACGCGTAGCCTCCAGTGCAATCACTCGGGTTTAGTTATAGCCCAATGCCTCGCTCGGGTTCAGCTAGAGCCAACACCTTGCACACACGCATGTACGTGTACGAGAGAAACGCGCATCGCTCGGCCCCCGACCGCCCACCGTAACTGGACCCCGAAATTTTCGTCGCCCTCGCTTCTACCACGGTTTTTTCCGTCATGGACGGCCCAAAGAATGTCATGCAGCTGCGTCTCCAGCCCGCCCAGGACGAAAAGCCCATTTTCTGTCATGATTTTTTCTCATAGAAGTAGGAGCCCACCACATCTATGAGGATACCGGGTTTTGTCACAATTATCATCATAGAAGTGTCATATGTATGACAGAAAAAATTTCGTTCGGCCCAAAATGTCACGGATGTGTCTTATTTTTGTAGTGACTGACAGCGGCAGCAGCTCAGTCTGATCCAGCTGAGGATTGGGCACCAACCGTGCCAGCGGATCAGGCTGATCTACCGGAGTATCGGGCATCGACACAGGCACCTGCTCTGACACCGGCACCAGCTCTACAAGGAGCACCATCTTTGGCAGCAGCAGCGGCACTACCAGTTGCACCGGCACAGGCACCAGCAACGGCTTCAGCACCTGCACCAACACTTGCACTTGCATCTGCTCCGGCCCGTGCAGCGGCAACCGAACGAGCAGTTGCACCGGTAACAAATTGGGCTATAGTTCGCACTTCATATACCAAAGTCCTTACAAAAACCGAAATGTCCACCTTCTTGGTAAGCATTTTCCGCCCAAGTGCTTTGTTCTTTTTTCTTTCCATGTTGTTTCACATGGTTCACTGTGTTGATCTAACTATTTGTGTATGTCTTCTTGTTTGCAAACAGAGAATTCCTAGAGCAACGAGGGAGTCGTTCAACAATCCAGGCGACGTGGCCAAGTTTCTCTTACCATGCGCATCTTTGGTGTGAATGAACCTGCTCAATATACCGTAAGTAGAAAGGATGGTCGCATGATGTTTGATGCTAAAGGATGGTCAAGGTTCAAATCTAAATCAAATCTTGTGGTAGAGGATGATGTCAAAATCGAACTTTCTCGGCAAGGAGAGCTGGTCCTAATCAACTTTAGAATTCTTTAGTAGCGGCACACAACTGCCTAACTGATCTATCCCCCGAGAGATTTTGATGTAATAATCTGGCATGGTGAAACAAGTGTCCTGTGTGTATAAGTAGTACGACAGTATTATTTATCACATGGTATATACGTTGATAGAATTGCAACTCTTATTGCTGGTTAGGAACTGTCGTTCGATTTCATTCCAATAGCTATCGTGCTTTATTCAATTTTGTGTATTCGCCTTGTGACAACATCTAAAACCAGCGCCGTACTGATCGCTTGCAATATGAAAAGCCCCGAGGTAGGAGACATGGGCCCCCAAACATGCAGGCCCACTAGACTGTGGCCCAAAGTCCAGAACCATGAGCCTGTCTGAGTATTATATTCTCAGTTGAACCCCCATAATACCCGTGCGTTGCACGTAACATCAAGATGCATTTGTATGAGTATTTTATCTTGTGAGAGAAAATGATGAATGAGGGAAGGCCTTATTTGCAAATGTGGAGAGGTGTGTGGGTACCTTTTTGCAAAATTGCCATAGTTTCCTTCCTATCCGTCAGATATAAATCGGACGGCCTATATTGCAGGATGGCAGGCACACCGTCATCACCAACTCGTCTATAATGTGTTAAAAAAACTCTGCTTTTTGTAATTATATATGTTATATATATTCCCCTTGATTTTTCTTATGTATAAAGTTGTGATATAAAAGATTTTTATATTTCTTTACAGAGGGAGTATCTCTCTGTAAAAAATATATTTATATGTAACTAGTTACTTTGTCTTTCTACTTCCTTTCACTGATATGTGGGGCATCCGGCAACGGGGTCCACATGCCATATGCAACAAATTAAAGTGCACAACTGGACGGTAGACACACCCCGGTCGTAGCGATGTAGCAATTCCCAATGAGCCGTCAAATCACAAAAAACCCCACATTTCCAGCTTTAGCAGTAAGCTGGACGGATGAAGCGGCAATATTTCATTGGGCCTGAATCCCCTTCTCCCTCGTCTGCTTGTTCAAAGAAAACCCCCTCTCGGCGATTGCGTAGGGTTTTCTCATGGAGAACCAGGTACGAATTCTTCATCCATCCCCGATAAATCCAAGTCCCTTGGTTGCGGGTAATCCTAAGATGGCAGCTGCCGTCGTTGATGCATTTTTATTCCTACTGAATCTAGTGTGTTTCATTTGCAGTGCCCAAAGTGCGAGGGCCCTACAGGTTTCTACGCCCTTGGCAAGACGCCATAGTTGTTCCTTCTCATCCTAAGACATGATTTTAAAACGCGCGCAGTATGTTCCTAGAATCCCCTTTTCTATCTGGGAGGGTGGGGTTTTTTGAACATGCTGTCGACTAATTTGGAAATTTGGATTGCTATATTTGGATAAAAGGTACTAGTACGATGGTCAACACTAACGTGAATGAGGAAATTAGTTCTAGATTTGGATAGGGAATACATTGTGTTCTCATATTATTTTTCCTCCAGTGCATTACTTGCTCTGCCAGAACACATGTACTCCAGATGCTCGGCCTTGCCATAACTGAATACACCAGTTTAATGGTCACAGTGAAGACACGCCATGGATATAAGTTCCGAGTTGGGTTCATGAACCAAGAAGATTGTTTCTTTTTTTATGGCCGAACTTGGATAAACTTTCTCAAGTGTTATGGACTGAAAGTTGGTGCACGAATGTTGATGGAAATAGAAGAACCTGGTCTCATCTTCACTGCGATCTTCCACGCCGACATCGTTCCAATTGTTCATCCATGTTAGTTTTGTATCTGGTTCTTGCTTGTTGCCTCGATTACTTCTTAATCCACCTATTCTGTCTAACTAATCACAATTTAACTTTAGAAGTAGCAATGAATCTCTCACGAAGATGCTACTTCTAACTAATATTTTCTTATAATTAGTGGGACGTGCAGGTTTTTTCAGAGTTAAGCAGGCTGCTCATTTTTTATTCTATAAGAACTCATCTATTACTGATGGCACTGAAGTTGACTGGGACAACATCCACAAGTTCCTACACTTTATTGATCGTCTTGAGATCCTTGTGGGGCGTTTCAATGGTGGAAGGCCACGTGGGATATGTGTGCCACTACTGCCCACGTTGAACAGGTCCAACTATGTCGAGAAACTTATGGTACGAACTATTTTCTATTATATATGTTGTTCATAAGCTATTGCTTATACACAGTTTTACAGTTGTGATCTTCCTGAAACAGAAGCTGCCCAGTTCTATTGTTCCTATACAGATGCCTGACCATGGTCGTGTTAGACTTGCACTTGGTCACAGCATGATGCTTATGTCGACCTACTCCATTCCCCTTGGAGGTGAAAAGATACTTATTCATGGGTGGTCTCAAATAATGAAGGTCCGTCCATCTTGGAGAATAGGACAGAAAATTATGTTCCTTCTTTTCCATGGCTCTAAAGCGAATATCTTGTTTATTGACCACATTGCGAGATGAAGCCGCTTTCAGAATGTTGTGGATGCGCGGGGTGGCACCTGGGCCTTGTCCTGGGGCTTGGCAGCCACTATAGGCAAAGTAGCACTGTTCGAGGCGTGCTTTGTACGGTTGAACCTGTATAAGTACTCATATTGCTTTCAGCTATGGTTGTTAAGTGCCCCTGCTGGTTTCAGTTAAGGTTGTTAAGTACTCCTGCTGCTTTTATAGTCTGTCGTGTTTCTTCAGTCCCGTCTTCCTCCAGCCGCCAAAACCAAATCAGCGCCGGTGGGGCCGCCTGCTTTGGCCTCCCACGACTGGCGGCACCTCAGTGCACGCCTCGCTGCCCCCACCATCTCCTAAATCATTAACGCCGATGTGCTAGGCCTCACCGTCGTCCTCCGCGCGCTTTGGTGCGCTCGCCGCGGCACCGCCCTCTCACGTTGTCAACATGGTCAACAAACAACAGGAATCAGTAGAAGTACGTGGAGAGGATGACAGTAGGGGCCCACCATGTCAGCGTATGGAAAAAGAAAATGCTTCCTCCTAGTGGTTTCCTGACATCTGGGACCCACGACTTTATGAGCGTATATAGTTAGCAGACAAGAGAACAACACAATATCGGCTGACACCTCGGACGTAGTTGCTCGAGCAATATTTTTTTTGTTATTGTAGCAGGGTTTCAACTGGGTTATGGCCCGTCTAGCCCAGGCTTAAATTTAATGTTCACCATATGACCAGCCCAACTACTTTTTCCTTTGTGAACATGAGCCTAGTTTATTTTTTCTGAAGAATACCCAATCCGTGCGAACTTACTTTTCTATGCCCTGATGGCCTGCAACTCTTTCAAGACGCCTACAAATCTTGAAAGTAATATGAAATGAGTTGTAAATATAAAAATAGATGACAAATTGGCAATTACTTTATAATTTCTGAATTTTTCACATTTCAGATTCCTATTTCACTGGGCTTTAACCTAATTTAAATATATTTTCAAACTACTTTAAATCTGGCTCAACATTTCGGTATTAAAAATAGTTTGGAACCCACAAAAATATGCGACATTTCATTTAAATTTTAACCCTGGCACTAGCCAACAAAAAAACGGACTGCAATAAATTGCATAAGTAGTTGCAATGATCTATATATAAATTATTAAAAAATAGGGAATGATCTGACTTGTGGGTCTATTAAGTTGACGCGTATGCAAGATTTTTTTACTTATTATATATGTCAACAAACGATTCTAGCAGACATAACCGTTGGATGTCAATCCAACAGCCGTCGTGTTTCTTCAATCTCTGATCTTCTTGCTCCAGCCGCCAAATCCAGCGCCGGCAGGACCGCCTGCTCCCGCCTCCCGTGGCCACCTGTGCTGCTGCGCAGGCCTCACCGCCCCTACCACTCCCACCACTGGCCAGGGCATCCCTCTACTCACCCACACCCCCTATTATTCTGTGGCGACGACAGCCTCACATCGCAGCCAAACCAGTGAACCCTCGTACTCCTCTCCGTGCGGGCTTCCACTGCCGCGTCTTCCCCGGCTCCGCTTCGTCCCCTTCCTAGGCCTCGCCGTTGTCCACCGCCCTGGTGCTCCCGGCGCGGCATGGTCAACGTGGTCAAGGAACGACTTCCATCGGAAGAGTACTTTACATGGAGAGGCTGATAGCTGGGTCCATGGACGCAGCAAGGAAGTGCCTCCTTATTACGCGCGAAATAATGATTCCTCCACCTGACAGCAGGGACCCACCGGAAGAGCCACCGTATTTCATAAGAAAACGTTTCCCCCTGACTGCTGGGACCCACTAGCTACATCTTCGCATGCAAGGAAGTACATCCATATTACGGGCAAAAAAATGGTTCTCCCCTTGGCTACTGGGACCCACCAGCTACATCTTCGCACGCAAGGAAGTGCCTGACAGTCGGGACCCACCTGGTCGAAGCGTACGTAGCATTGTCATTCTGGTCGTGAACGTGTACGTACATACTGGTCGATCGGTCACTTTGCAACGATGAACCATGGCTGAGTAAGTAGCGGCACATGTCATAATAGAGCCCCCCACGTAGCAGTTCAGGATGTCCCGTCTAAACTGTGTACACGTACATATAGCCACACGCCAAAAAATATGGCCACGTACGTACATATGGGCGGGGTCTCAAACGCCTACTCGCGCATACGTACGGCCATGGCTTGTGTACATGGCTGGGTCGGAATGGAGAAACTACATTGTCTCGTGTTCATGGGGAGCCAACCGGCTGGGTCGGAACAGAATGCGTCATCGTGTTCATCAGGAGCCAACCGGCTTGGACGGAACAACCGATGGAAACGAGGCCTGGCGTACCGCAGAACGGAGGAAACAGCCTTGTGTTCGACCGACCACGATCGAAACGGGATTCTGTTCATCGGGAGGGGTCTGGCGTACCGCAAAATAGAGGAAACGGACTTCTCTTGGACCTCCTACTGTCAAAACGGGGTCCTGTTAATCGGGAGGGGTGTGGCATACCGTAAAACGAAGGAAATGAACTTGTGTTGGAGTGCTACGGTCCAAACGGGGGTCCCGTTCATTGGGAGGGGTGTGGCATACCGCAAAACGAGACTCCATGGGATACTGTTCATCTCCACCGTCGACTTCCTCCATCCTCCATGGGCTACTATTCATCCACCATCAACCTCCTCCAGGCTCCACCTGCGACTGTTCATCCACGGGCTCCTATTCATCCAACCTCCACAGCGTGCTCCTCCACCGGCTATTGTTCAACCAGCCCTCTCCACGGGGTCCTGTTCAACCAGCCTTCCACGGGCTACTGTTCATCCAGCCCTCCACCGGCTACTGTTCAACCAGCCCTCAATGGGGTCCTCTTCATCCAGCCCTCCACGGGGTCCTGTTCATCCACTCCCAACCAGCTCGATCGGGGTCATGTTCATCTAGTAGCAACGACCTCTACTAACATGGGGTCCTATTCATCAAACCCCCCACCGGGAATTGTTCTTTCAAACCCCCCGCCCCAACAACACTCACTGTTCATCCAGAGGCAGCATCGATCGGCTTAAGTTAGCAGCAGTAGCGAAGCAATCGCTCGATCGGGTTCAGTTAACAGCCATCGATTGATCACTTGGGTTTAGTAACGCTTAGCCTGCAGTGCAATCGCTCGGGTTCAGTTAGGCGAATGCCTCGCTCGGGTTCAGTTAGAGCCCAACGCCTCGCTCCCACGCGCATACGTGTACGAGAGAAATGCGCATCGCTTGGCCCCCGACCACCCACCGTAACCGGGAACTCCCCGAAATTTTCCTTGCCCTTGCTTCTACCATGGTTTTTTCTGTCATGGACGGCCCAAAGAATGTCATGCAGTTGCGTCTCCGGCCTACCCAGGACGAAAAGCCCATTTTCTATCATGATTTTTTGTCATAGAAGTAGGAGCCCACCACATCTATGATGATACCGGGTTTTGTCCCAATTATCATCATAGAAGTGTCATAAGCATGACAAAAAAAATTGTTCGACCCAAAATGTCACGGATGTGTCTTTTTTTTTGTAGTGTGGGCCCTCTCAGTAATACACATCATAAGAAGCCTTGCAAGCAAAGTGACTAATGAGTTAGTTGCGGATGTATTACGGAACGAGTAAAGAGACTTGCTGGTAACAAGATTGAACTAGGTATGAAGATACCGATGGTCGAATCTCGGCCGAAGAACATACCGATGACAAAGGGAATTACGTATGTTGTTATAACGGTTCGACCAATAAAGATCTTCGTAGAATATGTAGGAACCAATATGAGCATCCAGGTTCCGCTATTGGTTTTTGACCGGAGAGGTGTCTCGGTCATGTCGACATAGTTCTCGAACCCTTAGGGTCCGCACGCTTAACATCTAATTACGATTTAGTATTATATGAGTTATGTGATTTGGTGACTGAATGTTGTTTGGAGTCCTGGATGAGATCACGGACATGATGAGGAGTCTCGAAATGGTCGAGATGTAAAGACTGATATATAAGACGATCGTATTCAGACACCAGAAGTGTTCCGGAGGGTACTGGGTACATATAGGGTCACCGGAAGGGGTTCCAGGCACCCTCGGCAAAGATATGGGCTTAATGGGCCAAGAGAGGAACAGACCAGCCCACAAGGGACTGGTGTGCCCCTCCACCAGTCCGGCCATCCCTAGGGAAAGCAAAGGGGGGGGGGCAAGTCCCTCCTTCCTTTCCCTCCTCAAGGGAGAAAGGAAATGGGGGTGCCACCTCCCCCGTCCTTCCCTTGGCGCCTATACAAGGAAGGGGGCCGAACCAAGGCAGGAGCCCAAGTGGGATTCGGCCCCACTTGGGGCGCCCCTTGGCCTCTCCCCTCTCCCTCGCACCTATATATATGAGGAGGGAGGCATTTAGAACGCATAATATCAATTGTTAGCCGTGTGCGGCGCCCCCCTCCACTGTTTACACCTCGGTCATAGTTTTGCGGTGCTTAGGCGAAGCCCTGAGAGAATCACTTCACCATCACCGTCACCACGCCATCATGCTTATGGAACTCATCTACTACCTAGACACCTTGCTGGATCAAGAAGGCGAGGGACGTCACCGAGCTGTACGTGTGCAGAACTCGGAGGTGCCGTACGTTTGGTGCTTGATCGGTCGGATCTAGAAGAAGTTCGACTACATCAACCGCATTATCAAACGCTTCCGCTTTTGGTATGCGAGGGTATGTGGACACACTCTCCCCCTCTTGTTGCTATGCATCTCCTAGATAGATCTTGCGTGAGCGTAGGAATGTTTTTGAAATTCCATGCTATGTTTCCCAACAAATCCAACCATTACACATATTTGACCCAACTCAGTCAGACCAAATAGATGAACTCGGTGAGACCAATTCAGTTGAAAATGTGAATGTTAGGAATCTCGGTGGGACCGGCTGGAACAACTCGGTGGGACCGATGTGCTAGGGCTTAGGGCAAACATCAACTCAGTGGCACCGATTGCATCAACTCGGTTAGACCGAAGTGAAGCAATAAGGCAATAGAGCGAATGTCAAGCAAAATCAATGAGACCGAAACAATGCAACAAGCAACAAAGAGTATGCAAGGCCATCTCGGTGAGACTGAGATCCGTATCAATGTGACCGAGGTGTTTAGGGTTTCTGGTAGTGGCTATGTCAAATGAACTCGGTGGCGCCGGATAGAAGATTTCGGTGGGGCCGAGTTTGACTTTGGGTTTTGGAAATATTTGGTAATGAGAAAGTTGTTGAGGGATTTGGAGCAATATCACTAAGCATTTTGAGAAAGTGGTTTCCATTGTATCTACTTTTCCAAACTCTTTTGCCCCTGTTTTGGACTCTAATTTGCATGATTTGAATGGAACTAACCCGGACTGACGCTGTTTTTAGCAGAATTGCCTCGGTGTTATTTTTATGCAGAAATAGAAGTTCTCAGAATGACCTGAAAGTTTATAGAAAATATTTTTGGAATAAATAAAAAATATTGGCGAAAGAATCAACCAGAGGGGACCCACCAACTGTCCACAAGGGTGGGGGCACCCCCTAGGGCGCGCCCCCTGCCTTGTGGGTCCCTTGGACCTCCACCAACCTCAACTCCAACTCCATATATTCACGTTCGAGGATAAGAAAATCAAAGAAAAGGATTCATCACGTTTTACAATACGGAGCCGCCGCCACCTCATGTTCTTCATCGGGAGGGCAGATCTGGAGTCCGTTCTGGGCTCCGAAGAGGGGGATCCGTTGCCATCATCTTCACCAACCTTCTTCCATCACCAATTTCATGATGCTCACCGCCATGCATGAGTAATTCCATCAAAGGCTTGCTGGACGATGATGGGTTGGATGAGATTTCTCATGTAATCAAGTTAGTTTGGCTTGGGTTTGATCCCTAGTATCCACTATGTTATGAGATTGATGTTGCTATGACTTTGCTATGCTTAATGCTAGTCATTAGGGCCCGAGTTCCATGATTTCAGATCGGAACCCAGTATGTTTTCATGAATATATTAGTGTTCTTGATCCTATCTTGCAAGTTGTAGACACCTATTACGGGTTATGATCCGCATACCCCAAGGTGACAATAATTGGGATTCTTTCCGGTGATTACCATAGTTTGAGGAGTTCATGTATTCACTAAGTGCTAATGCTTTGGTCCAGTTTTCTATTAAAAGGAGGCCTTAATATCCCTTAGTTTCCATTAGGACCCCGCTGCCACGGGAGGGTAGGACAAAAGATGTCATGCAAGTTCTTTTCCATAAGCACGCATGACTATATTCGGAATACACGCCTACATTATATTGATGAGTGGTAGCTAGTTCTGTGTCACACTAGGTTATAAGTGTTGCGTGATGAATGCCATTTGACATAATTATCCATCATTGATCCATTGCCTACAAGCTTTCCACATATTGATCTTTTCTACGTTACTTTGCCGTTGCCACTATTATAATTGCTACAAAACTGCTACTGTTACTTTTGCCACCGTTACAGTTACTTCGATACTACTTTGCTGCAGATATTAAGTCTTTCAGGTGTGGTTGAATTGACAACTCAGCTGCTAATGCTCGAGAATATTCTTTGGCTCCTCTTGTGTCGAATCAATAAATTTGGATTGAATACTCTACCCTCAAAAACTATTGTGATCCCCTATACTTGTGGGTTATCAAGACCTTTTTTGGGCACCGTTGCCGGGGAGCATAGCTCTATTCTCTGTGTCACTTGGGATTTATATCTGCTGATCACTAGGAGAAATTAGAAAGATCAAAGAACCAAGATTTTTCCCTCTACTACAAGGGGTGGTAAGGAACTGCCATCTAGCTCTGCACTTGATTCAACTTCTGTTTTGAGTAACCTTGCGACACCTACACCTGTTATTAATTCTGATATGTCACATGTTATTGATGATGCTACTTCTACTATGAATGATGCTTATGATGCTACTACTTTACTTTATAAAACTGTGCCACTGGGTGAATTACTTGATGAACATCTTGCTAGAGTTGGAACTATTGATTATGATGAAGATGATGATATTTCTGAAACTGATGAAATTATTGAAACTGAAAACTTTAAAACACCTGATAAGAATAGCTCTCCTAGATATGAACTTCCTGTTATACCCGTGGGTTATGTTATGGATGGAGAAGTAGCTAGGGACTTTCTTGCGTGTAAAGATAGAGATGATCTTAAGAAATTATTATGCAAGTGGAAAGAAAAATCTTTGAATGCTAGAATGCAATATGATCCTATGTTTCTACTTCACCTATCTTTGTTACTTATAAGGATTGTGAATTCTCTGTCGATCCCGAGTTAATTACTTTGGTTGAATCCGATCCTTTTCATGGTTATGAATCTGAAACTATTGTGGTGCATCTTACTAAATTGAATGATATAGCCACCCTATTTGCTCATGACGAAAAATTCACTATTAATATATTCTTAAATTTTTTCCTTTCTCGTTAAAGGGTGATGCTAAGTTATGGTTTAATTCTCTTGCTCCTGGTTGTGTGTGTAATCCCCAGGATATGATATATTACTTCTCTGAAAAATATTTCCCTGCTCATAAGAAATGAGCTGCTTTAAAGGAAATATTTAACTTTGTGCAAATTGAAGAAGAGAGTCTCCCACAAGCTTGGGGGAGGCTACTACAATTACTTAATGCTTTGCCTGATCGTCCTCTCAAGAAAAATGAAATACTTGATATCTTTTATAATGGACTAACCGATGCTTCTAGGGACCACCTAGATAGTTGTGTTGGTTGTTTTTTCAGGGAAAGAACTATTGAGCAAGCTGAATTGCTACTGAATAATATACTAAATAATGATAACAAAGAACTTCCTGCACCAACACCTAACCCAACTCCAAAGAAAAGAGGCATTCTATTTCTCTGTCCTGAAGATATGCAAGAGGCAAAGAAATCTATGAAAGAAAAGGGTATTAAAGCTGAAGATGTTAAGAATTTCCACCTATTGAAGAAATACATGGTCTTGATAACCCGGCATAGGTAGTAAAGGTAAATTCTCTCTATAGATTTGAAGAAGGTGATATTCCTCATAATAAGTCTGCTAGTCAATGCTTGGATGAGTTTGATAATTTTATTGTTAAACAAGAAAATTTCAATGCTTATGTTAGTAGACATTTGAAACGTAATGCTTAGATGCTTGACTGCATGGGTGATTAAATGAGTAGAACTATTAGTGATCTTAAGATTATTAGTAAGCATGCTTCCATGGTTAAAACTCAAGTAGAACAAGTACTTAAGGCACATGATGCTTTACTCAATGAGTTGAATCATAAGGACAATGATAATGTTGTTAGAGTTATGACTAGAGGTAGTAAAATGACCCAGTAACCTTTGTATCCTGAAGGCCATCCAAAGAGAATTGAGCAAGATTCTCAAAGAATTAATACTGATGCACCTAGTCCTCCTAGTAATTAAAAGGAAAATAAAACTCATAGGACTTTGCATGCTTCTAGCGAACCTGTCATAGATACACCTGAGGACCCAAATGATATTTCTATTTCAGATGTTGAAACACAATCTGGTGATGAACATGAACCTAGTGATAATGTTAATGATGATGCTCAACCTAGTAATGATAATGATGTGGAGATTGAACCGGCTGTTGATCTTGATAACTTACAACCTAAAAATAAAAGTTATGATAAGAGAGACTTCGTTGCTAGGAAGCACGGTAAAGAAAGAGAACTGTCGTGGAATTGTCACGTCAGATGTCCTAGTGTGAGGACTTAGTCGTGGAGCCATCACAACGAGATTAGCTTAAAGGGGTTAAACCGGACAAAGGACACGGGAGTTTATACTGGTTCGGCCCCTTGCGGTGAAGGTAAAAGCCTACGATCCAATTGTGGTGGAATTGCTAGGGTTTCGATAACCAGGGAGCGAATACGCGTAACCTGGCTCTCGAGTTGTTGTTTCTTGTTCCTAAACCGCCGCCTGGTCATCCCTTTATATACACAGGTTGACGCCCGTCGGCCTACAGAATCCCGAGGCCGGTTCATAAACGTGTCCGACTCGGTATCTATTCTTTCCTACCTTACATTACAAGTTACACACCTATGGTGGTTTATGTCTATGGGCCCTAACCCGCCTCTGGGCTTCGGGCTTCTTTGTTAAGTTTCCCTCATAAGTCGTCGTCTTCTATAACTTGCCCCTCCTGGGCGGTTTATACCCACCAGTTATATCCCCAACATTAGGCCCCAGGTTGATTTGAACTTGTTCATATCAATCTTCAATACTTAGAAAAAATCCATCCGTCATTTCTTTCGTAAGATTTTCGTCATCCTCTGAAACCATGATAACTTGCCGTGACATCACTTGCCATTAACTCTTCACAGAACCTAGATCTTTTAATATATTCTCTTTTCTTTAATGGATCTCCGAAAATTGAGGCGCCTGCACGCCTACAACCCCACTTTTTTGGCCTCCTCTATTCCCGCGCCTGTCCTTTATCCATTCACCTTATAAATAGAACCGGAGGGTCCCTTTTTCTTTCCCCTCCTCCGCGCCTCTTCGTCTCATCGCCAACCTTGCAACGCCCGAGCCTTTGAAGCTCTGCCGCTGCCGTCGACCTGCAACCGATGCACCATCCTTGGCCGCTGCATCGACCTGAACGCACCAGAATTCGTCCGCGCCTCTCCGTTGTTCAACAGCTTTAGTGAGTCTCCCCTTTCTCTTACCCTAGATCTGCATTAAGGCGTTCTCAAGTTCTTCGGTAGTTCATCTCCATTCTTTTTTTCTTCCCCTGTCTTGTAGCTTTTTGATGCAAGGCCTAGTGCTTATCACACGCGATATTGATCTTAGTGCTCATTTTAAATATTTGAAGGCCTCCCCTTTTGCAAGAGATCTCATCTGAATCCATGAGCTGCTCCGCCGTCACAACTTAGGGTTTTAGAATTTTCTCCGTTTTTTGAACTGCGGTAGATCCAAAATTATAGCATCAATCTGTAAAACCTGTTTCTGCAACACTTAGCAACTTTTCACTCACCAGTATATCTGAAAATTGGCAGCTGTGCGGGCGGTTTAACCTTTGAATCATAACCCACCAGTATACCGTTAGTCCCCTCTTAAACCGCCAACTGCTTATCTCTGCAGCTGATAATGTATATCTCCGGTTTATAACTCTTTCATGCTTGAATACTTCCTGCCCCTTTACTTTTAGCAGCTGATCATGATTTCTTAAACTGGCACCAATCTTCCTTCAGGCCTTGTTTAATAAATGGCCAAACAATTTTATGCTTGCAACTGGGTTCCTTCCCGGGTTACGGAAGATCAGCTGAACGGGTGCGTTGCAACCGGCGCTTTAGCGAATAAGGAAATCATCCACTGGAGAGTCCCCAGTCCAGAGAATCCTCCTGAACCCAAGGATGGAGAGGTGATTGTGTTTACTGATTGTCTGGGTCGAGGGTTTAGCCCTCCCGGATCAAAATTCTTCCGTGACGTGCTTGCTAGCTTCCAACTCCGCCCTCAAGATATTGGACCGAACTCCGTGTCCAATATTTACAGATTTCAAGTGTTTTGTGAGGCTTATCTGCAAAAAGAACATACTGTTGAATTATTCAGAGACTTCTTTTACTTAAACCACCATACTGAATTTATGGATGGGCCCAATACTGAACTTGGCGGAGTTTCAATTCAGAAAAGGAAATATGTGAGTTTCCCTCACGCCAAGCATCATAGCCACCCCAAAGACTAGAATCAGACTTGGTATTGTTGAAACACAGCTCCAGCTGATGAAAATCCTCTGCCAGGTTATCGTGCTCACCGGCTTACCAATACACATCCATTTCCCCAACGACTCACTGCAAAGGAACAAGCTAAGTATGCACCACAACTTTCAAAGCTCCGAGCCTTTATGGCAAATGGTTTAACTGGTGTCGACTTTGTCCATTGTTGGGTCTCTTGGAGTATCTTGCCCTTAAGCCATCGCCTCGATTTAATGTGCGAGTACACAGGGGATGTCAAAGACCCTCAGCGGCACATTGATATTCAGCTAAATGACGAGGAGATTACTGAAGCTGTCAAGAAGATGCTAGATGAACCGGTATCTGAGTGCAGCAAGACAGGGCTTAGTCCTTTGTGTTTCCAATAAACCGCCAGCTGTAAGAATTGCATCATTCTTGTCTTAATCTGACCCCTCTTAAATATTTCTTTATAACTTTTTGTCCATCTTTGTAGGGTGATGATCCGTTCTGGATGAAGAAGCTGCAGGATAAACCGGCGAAAACGCCTCGCATTAAGACCAAAGTTACAAAGAAACCTGCAAAGAAGAAAACCGCTGAATCCCCTGGCCTGAACAATGATGAAGACCTTGATGATCCGGAGTCAGAGGTAGAACTTGATTCTATTGGTTCTTTTTTCATACACCTCATTGACAATGATCATTATCAGGATGATGCAGAGGCTAGCCGTGCTGGTGATGTAGAGGTAATTACTCTTTCTTCCAACTCAGATCCTCTGCCAACACCGAAAACCCGTCAAGCAGTCCGGAATGTAAGATTTTCACACCCTCTAGCTTATTTGGATCCGCGCTTTCTTTTGAGGACACATCAGCATGAAGCTCGCCGCACAACCCGGCATAGCAGCCAAGTGGTTACTTCCTCCGATTTACCGAACACTCTGGTTCATAAACGCCGCCAAGAGGTCTCTTGTACTTCTAATACACCTTGTCCCAGGGCGGGTTATTTTTGATATCCTCTTAATCCGTCTAACTCGAATTACCAGGGAACCCCCCATTCATCTTCTGGCAAATCCACAGGGATGAAGGTTCCAACCCTTAAAACGGTTCTTGGGTGAGCAGATTTTACTAACCCATGATACCTTTATATTTTTGATCCTTGCACTGTTCTGATGCATACTTATTATTTTCCAGGGCCAAAGCCAGAGCCAGAAAGAAGGCCAAAGTGAACAAACTGGCTAACGATCCCATTCGGGATGAAACGGAAAAGACTCCTAAACCGTCACACCCAGATGTTGACAATATTCCTGACGGCCCGTCATTGCCGTTTCAAGCGACTGAAGATGAGCACATGAATATTGATCCATCGGCTAATGCTGATGACCCGCTAAGCCCGGCTAAAGGTGCTGATGACGATGTTGTCGTTACTGGCATTGGTTACACCTCCCTTGGCAACCCCATAGCCTTGTCCAAACACAACGGTAAAGAGGAAAAACTGATGTTGATCAGGGCAAGTGGAAGGCAGACTTGGATAGCTACGCTCACCTCAGCGCCCAGGACATTCATTCTGGGATTTTGAACCGTCTGTACACAAACCGTGACTATGAAGCCGGTTTAGTGAACATGATGAAGGAGCGATATGAGGTAAATCCCGTTGAACTCTTCATTAATATTCCTTCCTTCTGATCTATATATAATATCAACTCCAGTTGCCCCCAAGGGCCGGTTTGGCAATACCCATTGAAACCGAGACTTCGTAAAATAATGATTCTTCAACTTTGCCTGTGTAACCCTCAAGGGCCGGTTTATCTCTTCAAGATGAACCGGGACTTCATAGAATAATAATTCAATTTCACCTGTGTAGCCCTCAAGGGCCGGTTTATCTCTTCAAGTTGAATCGGGACTTCATGTTTGTAAGGCTCACACTTCTTGTTGAATACCTTTGGAAACCGGTTTATCATCAAAGAAAAAATCCACCACTTTATACTTGAGAAAATAGGCATTAGCCCCCAAGTGCCAAGATTAATACTTGTATTGAACTTTGGGACTTTGCCATATTGTTGATAAGAAGCAATATGCATTAGCCCCCAAGTGCCAAGTGTATAACTTGTTAAGTTCTTGGGACGTCAAATTTGTTCTGTCAATCTCATAAAATACCTCTTACAGGCTGAGCTGGACAAAAAATAGTCCCAAATCATCGAACTTGAGGAGAATATCAAGACCCAGCAAGCAGAAACTTCCAAGGCGAAGGAGGAGCTGACTGGCGCTTTAGCAGCATGGAACAATTGAAGGAAAACTTCAAGAATGAGCGTCTAGGTTGGGATGCAGAAAAAACAATTTTGCTGAAGAAAGCTGAAGATTCTGACACAACCCTTAAACCGGTGGCGGAAGAGTTAACCAGTTTGAAACAAAAAATAAATGCTATGACTGCTGCTATCTTTGGTAAGTAACTTCTTCACAACCTTCAAAATTTCATTATTCCATAAATCGCCAGTTTACAAATGTCTGTGATGATGCAGGATCTCGCATTACGCATCTGGGCTCTGATATGCAGAAGAAATTGAAGGCTGCCTATACACTGATAGAGCAACTGTATACCGGCGCACAACGGATTATTTGCATAGCTTCTCACAATAAACCGCCCCAACTTTGATCAAGGATACTTTAGAGAAGCTGTTGATGATGCCCGCCCGGTTTGAAGAGCTAAAACGATCAGCTGCAAGGGCCGGTGCTCTTACCACACGGACCCGTACTAAAGCATGGATATCTGATCTTGATCCGGCTGACATAGGGAATGGCTATCCAAGCATCAAGGAGGACGGATCAGAATTTGATAATGAAGATCTTCGGGCTTTGACGAGGGAGATGCGCCCATTGGCTAGTAAGTTAGCTGAAGAGAACGATCTTTTGTTTTATCAATCGATTTACGATGCCCACAACAAGAGGGTTAATGCGCCGAGCTATGAAACTCCCACTCTTATCCCGCCAATTCGTAAGCATACTTATGCCCCTGAAGTTGACCCCTCCAATGTTATAAGTGATGAAGCTGTGTTCAGAGCCTTAACTGGGATCGATTGGTCAACCACTGACTTCCAGCCACTAGATAGAGAGGAGGAGGAAGAACTGGCGCAAGTTGATCCGCAACCGTCAAGCCAGCCCACCGCTGATGCATAAACCGGGAGCCGGTTTAACTTCTTTGTTTTGCAAGACTTATTCTTTTGGGCATGAAAATGTCGTGTAATAGGCTAGTTGAAAACTTCTTGGATCTAATGTGCCATCGTGCACTTTGCATGACACTATTAATCCGCCATGCTATGATAATGCTATGTTTGCTCATGACACTTTATTTTTTGTATAATCTATTCCTGCATACAACAGATAAGTTGCGTCTTGGCGGTTTACCGCTAGCCGGGTTATCATGCCCAACAACATAGTTTATAACTGATGTAGGACTAAAAATAACAATATACAACTTACCTGTGATATGTGTTCACTGCTGATTTATCAAGCTAGTGTAATAAGTATGTTTCCGGTTTAATACCAAGCCGGGTCAATAAACACCGGATTATCTTCCTTTCATACTGGTGACTTATAATCAGAAACCAGGCCGGGTTAATAAACACCGATTTATCGCCATATATACGACTCATGAAGCTTTATAAGCCTTAATTGGTTTTCAACCATGTAATTTTTTATGCCATAAGAGAAAAAATTGCAAAAAGACATTCAAAGCTAATTCAACAAAAAAAATCCAAGGCTTTCATAGGCCGCCAAGCCAAAATATCTTCTTCAATGAAACTAGTATTAACCACTGGAAGGTACGCGCTTTCCGTGAGCCGGCACTCACAGTACCACTTCAACATTTTAACCTAGATAAGTTCAGTTCTTATCTAAAGATAGACTTATCAGGAGTACGCGGGGTCAGAGTACATCAAGCATCGCAGGCCGAATTATCTAAGTTTCAAGGAAGGCGGCTGTAACAGCCTGAGCTTCTCCTTGCTATCCATAAACCGTTCCCTCTCATGACGAAACGACATTTTAACCTTAACAAGTTCAGGGTCTTTGATAGAAAAAGATTGACTATTAAGGGTTTGCCGGGTCAATCAAGATTACCTGATGGAGAAACTTTCAGAATACAGGCAGGATGACCCGGGGTTTGAGGTGAATACACCTAGCTTCCAAGCCTGGCTTTTATAGCCTATCACAAGGGTTATAGCCACTATTGTTCTTTAGAACCAAAAGAGCCCCCAAGCAATATTTTGAGCTGTGCTCAAGGGGTACCTATGTTTGAGTAGTGCTTTTTACAGCAGACTCTCTTTGGTCCCCATAACATGGGTTGCAAGCCCCCAAGTTTTTTTTCTGGCCAATAAGCTGGATCAAAGGGTAATGATAACTTCACTTTATAAAGAGGAAAACCCAAAAAATCAATGAAGAGGAAAAGGACAAAGGCCCTGCTTTAGCAGGCATGCTGGTTTATTATATTGATCATAATATATACATTGTCAAAATATGTACATAAGAAGAGCCTATGGCTCAGGTGTAATAAGGCCGAAGATGAGCAATATTCCACAGTCGGCGGGTCTCCTCCTCTGATTTGTGTGAGTCTTTGTGCTCTCGAACATCGATAAGGTAGTATGACCCGTTGTTCAGATTCTTGCTGACCACAAAGGGTCCTTCCCAAGGTGGGGATAACTTGTGCATATCGGTCTAATCCTGGATAAGCTGGAGCACTAAGTCGCCTTCTTGAAAAGCTCTGGTTTTAACCCGACGGCTGTGATAACCGCAAATCTTGCTGATAAATCGCTGAACGAGCCGCCGCTATGTCCCTTTTTCATCTAACAGGTCCAATGCGTCTTGGCGCGCTTGTTCGTTGTCCACTTCAACATAAGCTGCCACCCGAGGCGAGTCATGGCGAATGTCACTAGGGAGAACGGCTTCTGCCCCATAAACCATGAAGAAAGGCGTATAACCCATAGATCGATTGGGGGTGGTATTAATGCTCCACAATATGGAAGGCAACTTTTCCACCCAACAACCCGGCGTCCTCTGCAAAGGAACCATAAGCCGGGGCTTGATGCCCTTCTCGATTTCTTGATTAGCTCTCTCAGCTTGACCATTAGACTGGGGGTGAGCCACTGATGATACATAAAGCCGGATGTGCTCACACTGACAAAAGTCTTTCATAGCACCCTTGGAAAGGTTCATGCCCTTATCTGTTATGATGCTGTGTGGAAAATCAAAGCGGAAAATCACCTTCTTCATGAATTGAACTGCCGTGGCTGCATCACACTTGCTGACTGGCTCCGCCTCTATCCATTTAGTGAATTTATCAACCGCCAACAAAAGGTGGGTCTTCTTATCCTTGGTCCTCTTAAAAGGCCCTACCATATCAAGCCCCCAAGTTGCAAACAGCCAAGTGATTGGAAGCATCCTCAACTCCTGAGCGGGAAGATGGGCTCGATGTGAAAACTTCTGACAACCGTCACATTTCCTGACCAAGTCCTCAACATCAGCATGAGCTGTTAGCCAATAGAAACTGTGTCGGAAAGCCTTAGCCACAAGGGATTTTGAACCGGCGTCATGACCACAATCCCCTTCATGGATTTCACGCAGAATCTCATAGCCTTCTTCAGGAGAAACGCAACGTTGAAACGCCCCCGAGACACAGCAGTGATGTAACTCACCGTTGATAATAGTCATGGACTTGGACCGCCGGGTTATCTGCCTGGCCAAAATTTCATCCTCCGGTAACTCGCCCCTGGTCTTATACGCCAAATATGGCACCATCCAATCAGGGGTAACATGAAAAATTGCCACCAATTGAGCCTCCGGATTAGGAACAGCCAGATCCTCCTCTGTAGGCAACTTGACCGACGGGTTATGCAAAACATCAAGAAAGACATTGGGCGGCACCGGTTTACGCTGAGACCCCAGCTGGCTTAAAGTGTCTGCCGCTTCATTTTTGCGCCGATCAATGTGCTCGACCTGGTAACTCTTGAAGTGACCAGCAATAACATCCACACACGTCGATAAGCCGCCATGAGTCAATCCTTAGAATCCCAAGTACCAGATACTTGCTGAGCCACTAAATTGGAGTCCCCAAAGCATTGTACCCGGATTAAGTTCATTTCCTTAGCCATCCAAAGACCGTGGAGTAAGGCCTCATACTCAGCTACATGGTTAGTACAAGGAAACATTAAGCAGAGGATATAACAAAATTTGTCACCTCGAGGGGAAGTAAGAACAACTCCAGCCCCCGAGCCCTCCAATTGTCTGGAACCGTCGAAGTGAATAGTCCAGTATGTGTTATCCGGTTTATTCCGGTGCCTGCAACTCTGTCCAGTCATTGATGAACTCCACGAGCGCTTGTGACTTGATAGCCGTACGAGGCATATATTTTAACCCGTGAGGTCCAAGCTCAATAGCCCACTTAGCAACTCGGCCAGTTGCCTCCCTATTTTGGATGATATCTCCCAAAGGAGCAGAACTGACCACAGTGATGGGATGTCCCTAAAAGTATTGCTTAAGCTTCCGTCTCGCCATAAAAACTCCATACACAAGCTTCTACCAATGTGGATATCTCTGCTTCGACTCAATAAGTACCTCACTGATATAATAAATCGGCCGCTAAACTGGATACTCCTTACCTACCTCCTTGCGCTCCACCACAATAGCCACATTGACAGCCCGGGCGTTAGCAGCCACATATAACAGCAATGGTTCTTTATCAATGGGGGCAGCAAGAACAGGTGGCTCGGCTAACTGCTTCTTCAAGTCCTCCAACGCCGCACAGCATCATCATTCCAGACAAAGTTGTCTGTCTTTTTCATCATCTGGTATAAAGGGATAGCTTTTTCTGCCAACCAGCTAATAAACCGGCTCAGCGCCGCGATACGACCCGCCACACGTTGTACATCGTTGATACATGCCGGTTTAGCCAGAGAGGTGATGGCGTCGATCTTCTCCGGATTAGCTTCAATTCCGCTGTTAGACACCAAAAAAACCCAAGAGTTTGCTTGCCGGTACACCGAAGATGCACTTGGCCGGGTTAAGCATCATTTTATAAACCCGGAGGTTATCAAAGATTTCCTTCAAACCTTCTATCAATGTCTCCTTCTTCCTGGACTTCACCACAATGACGACATAAGCATGAACATTGCGCCCAATCTGCTTGTGAAGGCAATTCTGCATGCATCGCTGATAAGTCGCCTGGGCACTCTTGAGCCCAAAAGGCATAGACACATAACAGAAGGCTCCAAAGGGAGTTATAAAAGATGTTTTCTCCTGGTCCTTAACTGCCATCTTGATCTGATGGTAACCAGAATAATCATCCAAAAAACTCAAGCGCTCACAACCCACTGTAGCATCAATAATCTGATCAATACGAGGGAGAGCAAAAGGATCAGCTAGACAAGCCTTGTTCAAATCCGTGTAATCCACACACATGCACCAAGTGACATTCTTCTTAAGCACCAGCACCGGGTTAGCCATCCACTCAGGATGAAAAACCTCAATGATAAACCCAGCCGCCAAAAGCCGGGCTACCTCCTCACCAATGGCCTTGCGCCTTTCTCCATTGAAGCGGCGAAGAAACTGCTTGACCGGTTTAAACTTGGGATCAATATTGAGATTGTGCTCAGTGAGTTCCCTCGGTACACCTACATGTCAGAAGGTTTCCATGCAAAATGTCCCGATTTTCACGCATGAACTCGGTGAGTGTGCTTTCCTATTTCGGATCCAGGTTAGTACTGACGCTGAACTACTTGGATGAATCGCTAGGAACAAAATCAACCAATTTAGTCTCATCAGCCGATTTAAACTTCAATGCCGGATCATGCTCTGTAGTTGGCTTTTTCAAAGATGTCATATCCGCCGGATCAACATTGTCCTTATAAAATTTTAACTCCTCAGTTGCGCAAACCGATTTGGCATAAGCTGCATCGCCCTCTTCACACACCAAATCTATCTTCCGGCTCCCATGTACTGTGGTGGTCCCATGGTGCCCCAGCATCTTGAGCTGCAGATAAACATAACAGGGTCGGGCCATGAACTTGGCATAAGCCGGCCGTCCAAACAG
The DNA here is from genome assembly GCF_002162155.2 of Triticum dicoccoides. NCBI lineage: Eukaryota > Viridiplantae > Streptophyta > Magnoliopsida > Poales > Poaceae > Triticum > Triticum dicoccoides. Next base: position 388,397,422 of record NC_041393.1, on the reverse strand, counting down.
AGCATGATAAGGGCTCTTATTCTTCACCACTTCAAAGGTTAAGGTCTGTGATCTGGAATCATGATCATCTCCAAACGCAACCTCCAGAGCTATCTTACCAACCGGGTGCTACATCTTGAGCTTGTGTTGGTTTTCCATGAAGAGGAAAGGGTGATGCAGCAATAGTAGCGTAAGTATTTCCCTTAGTTTTTGAGAACCAAGGTATCAATCTAGTAGGAGGATCATCAAAAGTCCCACGCACCTACACAAACAAACAAAGAACTCGCAACCAACGCAATAAAGGGGTTGTCAATCCCTTTACGGCCACTTGCAAAAGTGAAATCTGATAGAGATAATATGATAAGATAGATATATTTTTGGTATTTTATAATATAGATTGGAAAAGTAAAGATGCAAATAAAAGTAGATTGAAAGCTTATATGATAAGAGATAGACCCGGCGGCCATAGGTTTCACTAGTGGCTTCTCTCAAGATAGCATAAGTATTACGGCGGGTGAACAAATTATTGTCGAGCAATTGATAGAAAAGCGAATAATTATGAGATTATCTAGGCATGATCATGTATATAGGCATCACATCCGTGACAAGTAGACAGACTCCTGCCTGCATCTACTACAATTACTCCACATATCAACCGCTATCCAGCATGCATCTAGAGTATTAAGTTCATAAAGAGCTGAGTAACGCATTAATAAAGATGGCTTGATGTAGAGGGATAAACTCATGCAATATGATATAAACCCCATCTTTTTATCCTCGATGGCAACAATACAATACGTGCCTTGCTGCCCCTGCTGTCACTGGGAAAGGACACCGCAAGATTGAACACAAAGCTAAGCACTTCTCCCATTGCAAGAAAGATCAATCTAGTAGGAAAAACCAAACTGATAATTCGAAGAGACTTGCACGGATAACTTAATCATACATAAAAGAATTCAGAGGAGATTCATATATTTCTCATAGATAAACTTGATCATAAACCCACAATTCATCGGATCTGGACAAACACACTGCAAAAAGAGTTACATCAAATAGATCTCCAAGAAGATTTAGGAGAACATGGTATTGAGATCCAAAAAGAGAGAAGAAGCCATCTAGGTAATAACTATGGACCCGAAGGTCTGTGGTAAACTACTCACAACTCATCGAAGGGGCTATGGTGTTGATGTAGAAGCCCTCCATGGTCGATTCCCCCTCCGGCGGAGCACCGACGAAGGCCCCAAGATGGGATCTCGTAGATACAGAAGGTTACGGTGTTGGAAATAGTTTTTCGTTGGCTCCTTTGATGTTCTTGGGGTACGTGGGTATATATAGGAGGAAGAAGTAGGTCGGTGGCCGCCCGAGCGGCCCACGAGATAGGGGGCGCGCCCTGTAGGGGTGGGCGCTCCCTCCACCCTCGTGGCCGCCTCGACTGCTTCTTTACTTGCACTCCAAGTCCTCTAGATCAGGTTTGTTCCAAAAATCACGCTCCCGAAGGTTTCATTCCGTTTGGACTCTGTTTGATATTCCTTTTCTTTGAAACACTGAAATAGGAAAGAAAAACAGCAATACAGGCTGGGCCTCCGGTTAGTAGGTTAGTCCCAAAAATGATATAAATGTGTAAAGTAAAACCATGAACATCCAAAACTGGTAATATAATAGCATGGAACAATCAAAAATTATATATACGTTGGAGACGTATCAAGCATCCCCAAGCTTAATTCCTGCTCATCCTCGAGTAGGTAAATGATAAAAACAGAATTTTTGATGTGGAATGCTACCTAGCATATTTCTCAATGTAATTTTCTTTATTGTGGCATGAATGTTCAGATCCAAATGATTCAAAATAAAAGTTCATATTGACATAAGAAATAGTAATACTTCAAGCATACTAATCAAAGCAATCATGTCTTCTCAAAATAACATGGCTAAAGAAAGTTATCCCTACAAAATCATATAGTCTGGTTGTTGCTCTATCTTCATCACACAAAGTATTTAATCATGCACAACCCCGATGACAAGCCAAGCAATTGTTCCATACTTTAGTAATCTCAAACTTTTTCAACTTTCACGCAATACATGAGCATGAGCCATGGACATAGCACTATATGTGGAATACAATGGTGGTTGTGGAGAAGACAAAAAAGGAGAAGATAGTCTCACATCAACTAGGCGTATCAACGGGCTATGGAGATGCCCATTAATAGATATCAATGTGAGTGAGTAGGTATTTCCATGCAAAAGATGCACTAGAGCTATAAATATATGAAAGCTCAACAAAAGAAACTAACTGGGTGTGCATCCAACTCTCTTGCTCACGAAGACCTAAGGCATTTTGAGGAAGCCCATCATTGGAATATACAAGCCAAGTTCTATAATGAAAAATTCCCACTAGTATATGAAAGTGACAACATAGTAGCATTGTCCCTTCTCTCTTTTTCTCTCATTTTTTTTCTTTTTTCCCTTTTTTGGGCCTTTTTTTTGGCCTTTCTTCTCTTTTTTCCTTTTTCTTTTCTTTCTTTGGAGGGCTCTTTGGCCTTTTTTTAAAGTCTGAAGTCTCATCTGACTTGTGGGGGAATCATAGTCTCCATCATCCTTTGCTCACTGGGACAATGCTCTAATAATGAAGATCATCACACTTTTATTAACTTACAACTCAAGATTACAACTCAATACTTAAAACAAGATATGACTCTATATGAATGCCTCTGGCGGTGTACCGGGATATGCAATAAATCAAGAGTGACATGTATGAAAATTATGAAGGTGGCCTTGCCACAAATACGATGTCAACTACATGATCATGCAAAGAGCAATATGACAATAATGATGCGTGTCATATAAACGGAACGGTGGAAAGTTGCATGGCAATATATCTCGGAATGGCTATGGAAATGCCATAATAGGTATGTATGGTGGCTGTTTTGAGGAAGGTATATGGTAGGTGTATGGTACCGGCGAAAGTTGCGCGACACAAGAGAGGCTAGCAATGGTGGAAGGGTGAGAGTGCGTATAATCCGTGGACTCAACATTAGTCACAAAGAACTCATATACTTATTGCAAAAATCTACAAGTCATCAAAAACAAAGTACTACGCGCATGCTCCTAGAGGGATAGATTGGTACGGAAAGACCATCACTCGTCCCCGACCGCCACTCATAAGGAAGATAATCAATAAATATAATGGTGCTCCAACTTCATCACAAAGCGGTTCACCATATGTGCATGCTACGGGAATCTCAAACTTGAAAACAAGCATTCTTTAAATTCATAATCACACAACTAGCATGATTTTAATATCACTACCTCCATATCTCAAAACAATTATCAAGTATCAAATTGATCATAGCATCCAATTCACTTCCAATGATAGTTATTATTATACCCAACTTGGACGCCTACCATTCTAGGAACAATTTTATAACCATAGCAAATACCATGCTGTTCTAAGAGACTCTCAAAATAATATAAGTGAATCATGAGAGACTAACAATTTCTACAAAATTAAGCCACCATCGTGCTCTAAAAGATATAAGTGAAGCACTAGAGCAAAAACTATCTATCTCAAAAGATATAAGTGAAGCTCATAGAGTATTCTAATAAATTCCAATCAAGTGGGTTTCTCCCAAAAGGTGTGTAAATCAAGGATGATTGTGGAAAACTAAAAATCAAATACTAATATCATACAAGACACTCCAAGCAAAACACATATCATGTGGCGAATAAAAATATAGCTCCAAGTAAAGTTACCAATGAACGAAGACGAAAGAGGGGATGCCTTCTGGGGGCATCCCCAAGCTTAGGCTTTTGAATATTCTTGAATATCTTGGGGTGCCATGGGCATCCCCAATCTTAGGCTCTTGCCACTCCTTATTCCATAGTCCATCAAATCTTTACCCAAAACTTGAAAACTTCACAACACAAAACTCAACAGGAAATCTCATAAGCTCCGTTAGTGAAAGAAAGAAAAACCAAAACATAAGGTACTGCAATGAACTCATTCTTTATTTATATTGGTGTTAAACCTACTGTATTACAAGTTCTCTATGGTTCATACCACTTAATACTAGCCATAGATGCATCAAAATAAGCAAACAACACACGAAAAACAGAATCTGTCAAAAACAGAACAGTCTGTAGCAATCTGTAACCCTCGAATACTTCTGGAACTTTAAAAATCCTACCAAAATAGGAAGTCCTGGGCAATTTGTCTATTGATCTACAGCAAACAGAATCAATTCAAAATCACGTTTCTGTGAATCAACAAGACTAATTTCGTGCGTGCAAAGTTTCTGTTTTTCAGCAGAATCAAATTAACTATCACCATAGGTTATCCTATAGGTTCTACTTGGCACAAACACTAATTAAAACATAAAAACACATCTAAACAGAAGGTAGATGCAAAATTTATTACTAAACAGGAACAAAAACAAAAAACAAAAATAAAATTGGGTTGCCTCCCAACTAGCATTATCGTTTAATGCCCCTAGCTAGGCATAAAAGTGAGGACAGATCTAAGTAGTGCCATCTTTGGCATAGGTAGCCCGCATGATAGATTCATAAGGTAATTTAAATTTCTTTCTTGGAAAGTGCTCCACGCCTTTCCTTAATAGAAATTAGAATCTAATATTCCCTTCCTTCATATCAATAATCGCGCCAATCGTTCTAAGGAAAGGTCTACCAAGAATAATAGGGCAAGAAAGATTGCAATCTATATCAAGAACTATAAAATCTACGGGCACCAAATTTCTATTTGCAACAATAAGAACATCATTGATACTTTCCATTGGCTTTTTAATGGTTGAATCCACAAGGTGCAAATATAAAGAGCAATCATCAAGATCATGGAAACCTAGAATATCACATAAAGTTTTCGGAATCGTGGAAACACTAGCACCCAAATCACATAAAGCATAACACTCATGATCTTTAATTTTTATCTTTATAGTAGGTTCCCACTCATCATTAAGTTTTCTAGGTATAGAAACTTCCAAATTGAGTTTTCATCAAAAGATTGCATCAAGGCATCAACAATATGTTTGATAAAAGCTTTATTTTGACTATAAGCATGAGGAGAATTCACAACGGATTGCAACAAGGAAATACAACCTTCTAAAGAACAATTATCATAATTAAATTCCTTGAAATCCAAGATAGTGGGTTCAATGCTATTTAAAGTCTTGACCTCTCCAATCCCACTTTTAGCAAATTTAGCATCAAGATCTAAAAACTCCGAATCATTGGGACGCCTTTTAACTAAAGTTGACTCATCTCCAGTCCCATCATTATTACATATTGCAAAATAAAGATCTAATAGGGGATACATCAATAACTTTAAGATCTTCATCTTTATTTTCATGGAAACTAGAAGAACACGCCTTTACAAAGCAATCTTTCTTAGCACGCAATCTAGCGGTTCTTTGTTTGCACTCATCAATGGAAATTCTCATAGCTTTAAGAGACTCATTGATATCATGCTTAGGAGGAGTAGATCTAAGTTTCAGAGAATCAACATCAAGCGAAAGTCAATCAACGTTCCTAGCCAAATCATCACCTTTAAGCAATTTTTCTTCAAGCAAGGCATTAAAATTGTTTTGAGAGATCATAAGTTCTTTCACACTATTCGCAAAATCAGAGGGCATCTTATTAAAATTACCATCAGAATTATTGTAGGAATTTCCATAATTATTAGAGGAGTTACTAGGGAACAGTCTAGGATTAAAGTTTCCTCTATAAGCATTGTTTCCAAAACTATTCCTACCAACAAAATTCACATCCATAGATTCATTATTATTCTCAATCAAAGTAGATAAAGGCATATCATTGGGATCAATAGGAGCACTCTTAGTAGCAAACAATTTCATAAGTTCATCCATCTTTCCAGTCAAAACATTAATTTCTTCTATAGCATGCACTTTTTTACTAGTAGATCTTTCGGTGTGCCATTGAGAATAATTATCCATAATATTATCAAGGAGTTTTGTAGCATCTCCTAAAGTGATTTCCATAAACGTGCCTCCCGTGGCCGAATCTAAAAGATTTCTAGCAGCAAAATTCAATCCGGCATAATAATTTTGTATGATCATCCATAAATTCAAACCCTGAGTAGGGTAATTGCGAATCATCAATTTCATTCTTTCCCAAGATTGGGCAACATCCTCAAGATCAAGGTTTTTAAAATTCATAATATCGTTCCGAAGAGTGATGATCTTAGCGGGAGGAAAATACTTAGAGATAAAAGCATCTTTGCACTTATTCCATGAATCAATAATATTCTTCGGCAAAGACGAAAACCAAACTTTAGCACGATCTCTAAGGGAAAACGGAAATAACTTCAATTTAACAATATCATTATCGTATCTTTCTTCTTTTGCATCTCACACAAATCAACAAAGTTGTTTAGATGGGTAGCGGCATCTTCACTAGGAAGGCCGGCGAATTGATCTTTCGTAACAAGATTCAGCAAAGCAGTATTGATTTCACAAGACTCAACATCATTAAGAGGAGCAATCGGAGTACTAAGGAAATCATTATTCTTATTATTGGAGAAATCACACAATTTGGTATTATCTTGCGCCATCGCGACAAGTAATCCAACACACAAGCAAACAGAAAAAGGCAAGCGAAAGAGAGAGGAGAAGATTGGGAAAGAGAGGTCAAATAAAACAGCAAGGGAGAAGTGGAGGAGAGGAAAACGAGAGGCAAATGGAAAATAATGTAAATGCTAGGGAGATGAGTTTGTGATGGGTACTTGGCATGTCTTGACTTGAGCGAAGACCTCCCTGGCAACGATGCCAGAAATCCTTCTTGCTACGTCTTGAGCTTGCGTTGGTTTTCGTTGAAGAGGAAAGGGTGATGCAGCAATAGTTGCGTAAGTATTTCCCTCAATTTTTGAGAACCAAGGTATCAATCCAGTAGGAGGCTCCTCAAAAGTCCCACACACCTACACAAACAAACAAAGAACTCGCAACCAACGCAATAAAGGGGTTGTCAATCCCTTCACGGCCACTTGCAAAAGTGAAATCTGATAGAGATAATATGATAAGATAAATATATTTTTGGTATTTTATAATATAGATTGGAAAAGTAAAGATGCAAATAAAAGTAGATTGAAAGCTTATATGATAAGAGATAGGCCCGGGGGCCATAGGTTTCACTAGTGGCTTCTCTCAAGATAGCATAAGTATTACGGTGGGTGAACAAATTACTGTCGAGCAATTGATAGAAAAGCGAATAATTATGAGATTATCTAGGCATGATCATGTATATAGGCATCACGTCCGTGACAAGTAGACCGACTGCTTCCTACATCTACTACTATTACTCCACACATCGACCGCTATCCAGCATACATCTAGAGTATTATGTTCATAAAGAACAGAGTAATGCATTAAGAAAGATGATATGATGTAGAGGGATAAACTCATGCAATATGATATAAACCCCATATTTTTATCCTCGATGGCAACAATACAATACATGCCTTGCTGCCCCTGCTGTCACTGGGAAAGGACACTGCAAGATTGAACCCAAAGCTAAGCACTTCTCCCATTGCAAGAAAGATCAATCTAGTAGGCCAAACCAAACTGATAACTCGAAGAGACTTGCAAAGATAACTTAATCATACATAAAAGAATTCAGAGGAGATTCAAATATTTCTCATAGATAAACTTGATCATAAACCCACAATTCATTGGATCTCGACAAACACACCGCAAAAAGAGTTACATCGAATAGATCTCCAAGAAGATCGAGGATAATGTGGTATTGAGATCCAAAAAGAGAGAAGAAGCCATCTAGCTAATAACTATGGACCCGAAGGTCTGTGGTAAACTACTCACAACTCACCGGAGGGGCTATGGTGTTGATGTAGAAGCCCTCCGTGGTCGATTCCCCCTCCGGCAGAGCGCCGGCGAAGGCTCCAAGATGGGATCTCGCGGATACAGAAGGTTACAGTGGTGGAAATAGTTTTTTGTTGGCTCCTTTGATGTTCTCGGGGTACGTGGGTATATATAGGAGGAAGAAGTAGGTCGGTGGCCGCCTGAGGGGACCACGAGATAGGGGGCGCGCCCTCCACCCTCGTGGCCGCCTCGACTGCTTCTTGACTTGCACTCCAAGTCCTCTGGATCACGTTTGTTCCAAAAATCACGCTCCCGAAGGTTTCATTCCGTTTGGACTCCATTTGATATTCCTTTTCTTCGAAACACTGAAATAGGCAAAAAACAGCAATACGGGCTGGGCCTTCGGTTAGTAGGTTAGTCCCAAAAATGATATAAATGTGTAAAGTAAAGCCCATAAACATACAAAACGGGTAATATAATAGCATGGAACAATCAAAAATTATAGATACATTGGAGACGTATCACCGGGTATGCCGATTTACCAGGTACCACACCATGGAAAACAGTGTTTGACGGTTTAAGGTTTTTATCTGTCAGCCCCATGCGATGGAATGTCTCATAATAGAGGATATTGATGCTGCTCCCTCCGTCCATGAGTACCTTTGTGAACTTATACCCTCCAACCTAAGGTGCCACTAACAACGCCAGGTGACCCGGATTATCAACCCGTGGCGAGTGATCCTCTCGGCTCCATACGATGGGCTGTTCAGACCAACGCAAATAATATGGGACTGTCGGTTCAACCGAATTTACTGCCCTTTTATGAAGCTTATGGTCACGCTTGCATAAGCTAGTGGTGAAGACATGATACTGCCCACTATTCAACTGCTTCAGGTGGCTCTGATAACCTGACCGTTGCTGATTTCCCTGATTATTCTGCTGGTTGTAACCACCCTGGTTGTTTTGATTGCCGGGATTACCTTGGAATCCCGAGGTTGAACCGCCTCCACCATAACCCGATCCATGGAAACCGGATCCTAAACCGGTGCCCGGTCCTTGACCATCTTGGTAAAAATTCGAATTTTTGAACTCCTTCATGATGAGGCAATCTTTCCAGAGGTGTCTGGACGGCCTTTCCTTCGTCCCGTGTCTTGGGCAGGGCTGGTTTAATAGATGCCCAAGATTGATGCCTGACGGTCCGGTCTGTGGGGGCGGTTTACCCTTATGGCGCTGACTATTATTCTGTGCATTGGTGTTAGCCACAAAGTCAAAAGTATTCTCAGCCTTGTGCTTACCATTGCCTCCTTGGTTTGCCAGATTAGGCTGCTGCCCCTTGGTGTTGCTGCTCCTCTTTCCCTTCCCCAGCTTTTCATCATCATACTCGGGGTCCTTGGTACCATTAGAGTCAGCGTACTTAACCAAAGCCACCATGAGTGTCCCCATGTCATTACAATGACGTTTAAGCCGCCCCAGTTTTTGCTTCAGGGGCTTGAAACGACAATTGCCTTCTAACGTCAAGACCGCTGAATCGGCATTGATACGATCCGACGAGTGCAAAATCGCTCAGACCTGACGCACCCAATGAGTCATCGATTCACCTTCTTCTTGGACACAGGCGGCTAAGTCCACAATTGACATGGGCTGCTTGCATGTGTATTTAAAATTCTGGATAAACTGGGCCTTTAACTTGGCCCATGATCCGATGGAGTTAGATGGGAGCCCCTTTAACCAAGTCCAGGCCGTCCCTTCCATCATCAGGGGGAAATACTTAGCACCCGCAGCTTCACTAACATCCAGCAATTCCAAGGCCATCTCATAACTCTCAATCCACGCCTCAGGAGATAAATCGGCTGTATAGTTAGGCACCTTGCGAGGACCCTTGAAATCCTTGGGCAAACGCTCATTGCGCAAGGATGGGACTAAAAACGGTACACCCAAATTTCTAAAGGTCACACCTAGCTCCACTGAAGTTGTTGCACGAACCGGAGTAGGCTGACGTGCCGCATACTGCGTAGCTAACTCGACTTCTCAACGCGCTTTGCCCTGTTGTACTATGTTCTGAGCATCAGCTCCCCTCCTGTCAGGTTAGGCCCAAGGGGCAGATTATGGTTCCGTCCACTGCTTGACATGACCGGTTCTTCAATGTGCCTGCTGTAACTCCGGCTCGGGCGAGAGGTGGAATGAATCATGTCTCGACTATATGAATAAGCCTGCTGCTGAACCAAAGCCGTCTGAAGGAGATCTCTGGCCCGCCGTGTCTCAACCGCCACTGGAGACCCGCCTTCCATTGGAATAGCTGCAATTGCGACGCCGCAGCGATCAATTTATCCAAAGGGGTAGAAAAATGACCCGGTGGTGTTGGCACGTACTGAGGCAGGTCATGGTTCTGTCGAGGCGGGTCATGGTTCTGTCGAGGCGGGTCCGTCGTCCGTGGCTGATCCGGCGCTCCTGTCCCAGGTGCTTCAACCCGGTTTACCGCTGCCGGGTTACTGGTTCCCGCTCCTGGCATGTTAAAGAGATTCCTTGCTTCATATACTGGTGGTAGATGTGACCGATGCCTCCTCCTCATCACGTCGTTTGAAGCGTTCTGATCCAGCAGGAGCCAGTAAGATTCCGACTGAATCCGCTGTGCCTGAGCATCCAAAGCGCCCCGCTCCTCAATCATCCTGGCTTTCTCAGCCGCCATGTCCTCCTTGGCCTGAGCTATCTGATCTCGCAGTTTTGTGACCTCCGTGTTATGCTGATCTCGATTATCCGGGTTAACCTCTATGGTCAACAATGTCGTCAAGGCGTCCAATAAACCAGACAGAACTTGAGCCGGCGGGCGTGTAGGGCCTCCTTCCCCGGCTGTCGTTGCTGCTGCCGATCCGGAAATTATTGTCGCCACAGTTGAGGAGTGATGCACGAGCTGCATACCGGCCATGAAGATTGCAACCCGGTTTGGCGGTTCAAGGGGGTCCGGAATACTATCGCCATCGGAACAACCCCCAAACCGTCCATCTGGCAGTTGGTACAGTGATTCGATCTCACCGGTGGATGATTCGCCATCAGAATAGACAACCATCACACCGTCGGATACCAGTTCAGATTCTGCACCATTGATGAATCCTACGAAAGCACGCTTCCTGGCGGGTTGAACCCGGGCGGGACTTGCACGCTGAGCCGTCTCGATGAGGTCGGCGCAGATGTCCAGCTCAGGGCCCGGTTCGCCGATCTTGCCGGTGAAGACATGAATTCCTCCGAAGGGGACCCGGTACCCGTACTAGATTGGCCGACGTCAGGGCCCTAGCATGCGTCGTCGATGTTGAGCTTGCCGCGACGACTCTTGGTCATCCAGCCCACTGCGTATCCCTTGAGTCCTTCAAAATTGCCCTCTAAGAACTTGAAACCATCGTGCAATAGCCCCACAGTGGGCGCCAACTGTCGTGGAATTGTCACGTCAGATGTCCTAGTGTGAGGACTTAGTCGTGGAGCCATCGCAATGAGATTAGCTTAAAGGGGTTAAACCGGACAAAGGGCACGGGGAGTTTATACTGGTTCGGCCCCTTGCGGTGAAGGTAAAAGCCTACGATCCAGTTGTGTTGGAATTGCTAGGGTTTCGATAACCAGGGAGCGAATACGCATTACCTGGCTCTCGAGTTGTTGTTTCTTGTTCCTAAACCGCCGCCAGGTCGTCCCTTTATATACACAGGTTGATGCCCGTCGGTCTACAGAATCTCGAGGCCGGTTCATAAACGTGTCCGGCTCGGTATCTATTCTTTCCTACCTTACATTACAAGTTACACGCCTATGTCGGTTTATGTCTATGGGCCCTAACCGGCTTCGGGCTTATTTGTTAAGTTTCCCTCATAAGTCACCGTCTTCTATAACTTCATGGGATTCAATATTGGTAATCTCTGTGAGGATAAACCGGCCCCTCCTGGGTGGTTTTAACCCACCAGTTATATCCCCAACAAGAACCATGGGTTTAGAAACCCATGCCCCTTTCTCCTAAACCATCCAAGAAAATGGATGATTAGGATTTTGAGTGTTTTGTTGAAATGCTTAGACCTGTCTTTTTGTGTATGCGTTTGACTGATATTCTAAAATTGTCTCCTTATGATAAGTATATGAAATATATTGTTACAAATAAAAGAAAGATACCGGAAGCTGAAATTTCCACCATGCTTGCTAATTACACTTTTAAGGGTGGAATACCAAAGAAACTAGGAGATCCAGGAATACCAACTATACCATGCTCCATTAAAGAAACTATGTTAAAACCACTTTATGTGATGAGCCGATGTTAGTGTTATGCCTTTCTCTTTATATCGTAGATTTGAATTGAATAAGTTGACACCTACTCTAATCTCTTTGCAAATGGCTGATAAATCAACTGCTATACCCATCGATATTTGTGAGGATGTGCCTGTTGTGATTGCAAACATTACTATCTTAATAGACTTTGTTATTCTTGATATTCCCGAGGGCGGTAGTATGTCGATCATCCTTGGTAGTCCCTTTTAAATACTGCAGGTGCTGTTATCGATTGTAACAATGGCAATGTCACTTTTCGTGTTAATGGTAATGAGCATACGACACACTTCCCGAAGAAACAACTTCAAGTTCATAGTATCAATTCTATTGGAAAAATTTCAACTATTACTATTGGAGGTTTTGAATTCCCTCTCCCTAATGTCGAAAAGAAATATGATATTCTTATTGTTGGGGACATGCATATCCCCGTTGAGGTAACCTAGTGTTATTCGAAAATGCTTCAGTTTCATGTTATTTGAAAGAAGTTTGTTAATAATACTTAATCAACCTTGTTAATGGATTCCTTTTGATGGGCATGAGATGGATGAATTTAGAAAGCACAACTTTGTGCACCCACCTTTTACTTTCTGTTATTTAGAATAAATAAAGTAAAAATAGTATTATCCGTCTGTTTCTGATTTATCCGTGCAATAAAAAATGACCCGAAAATAAAAGTTCTCCAAATGCCATGAAAATTTAGTATGATTTTTTAGAATACTGAAGAATTTCTGGCACTGAGAATGCACCAAGGGGATGCACCAGTGGACCAGAAGGGTGGAGGGTGCGCCCCTGCCTTGTGGGTCCCATGTGGGCCCCCTCACTTATTCCAACACCCATCCACATTGTCTTCCTCTAGAAAAAATCATCCCATTGCTCAAAGCCGTGTTCTAGCTCATCTTGCTGCTATTTTCGATCTCTTTGTGCAAAGCACCATTTACAAAACTGTTTTCGGTGATTGCTCTTCGGTATGTGACTCCTCCAATGGTACAATTAGTTTTTGTTCTAGTGCTTTATTTATTGCAATTTTTTGCTGCTGTGGTGACCTTGTTCTTAAGATTGCATGTCAAATTCATATGGTCCAAAGTAGTTTTGATGCATGGTATAGCCTCTAGACACTTGTATAAGTAGTTGCTATGCTGAGTTTTGTTCACTTTTACTTTGAGTCATTAAAAATTTCAGAAATTTTTAGAGGAAAGAAATGATGAAAAGATGATTGAGAGGCTCTTCAAGCCAGGGTTCAATGGAAAATTAAAATGAAGAGAAGAATAAGCCCAAGTACAACCTTCCTTGCATCACAGAGGTTTGGCCGTGTGAATGGCCAAGTGATGCATTCTTGGGAGCGGCCAAAATTTATGAGTATTTCTATTATTTGGTTGAGAATGCAGGCGTCACCGACTTCCTCCATGATAAGTGTGATCAATACCTCCTACTCACTGATACCTTCGTGCAAAAAATTTACTTTCATGCTAGGAAATCACCACCCACGGTAGAGTTACAATTATATGATGAGCATAAGGAGATGATGCTTTATGATTTTTGTGAGGTTTGCAAATTTCCTTATGAGGGCAACATCAATGAGCCACGTCCTAGAGATGTGGAATATTTTATTGATAAAGTCACCATAGGGGAAGGGAGAGGAGTGTCAGAAGCGAGAGTGGCTAGTTCGTATTTTCCTGTCTTACCCTATTACTCATTATTTGCTGGTAGATGTTTAATTGGTCGTGGAGAGAGTCGAGGCCTTAGTGCCCTTGACCTTGCTATTTTGCACCATACTTTACTTCGTCATAAAACTTTTAGTTTGGGCGCTATTGTTGCTTGACGGTTGAGTTTAAACCGTCTGAGGGCTCCAATCTTTGGAGGTATATATGCCTCCCTCCTTGCTAGACGCTTTGATATACCCATTAGGCACGATGAGGAAGAGGAGATGCTGCCACCCACTAGATACTTAGACTATAACATTATGGTAGCACATGATTTTATTAGTGATGATACGGACAAGAGACTCATATACAACCTGGTATTTGGCTAGAGAATTTATCAGATTATTACTTTGCCTGCACCTTCTTTGTTTGATATTCATTCAGGCAGGTACCTCATTTTGCCCGAGGACATTTATGCATACTGGGAGCGGACGCAATCCCCACTTCCTGAGCCAGAACCATCACCTGATCCGTATGAGGGGTCTATTTATCAACGGGAGCCACATGAGCTCGCTAACCAGTGGAACCGTCAGGATCCTCCTCAGAACCCAGGAGAGGGCTACTTTGATCCATGGGCATAGACCAACTTAGGCCAAAATCCTAAGCTTGGGGGAGTATGTATTTCTCGCTGACATTGCATTCATGTTCATACACTCATTCCAGTTGTCGGTGTTCATACTTTTTCATTGTATTATCCATGCTAGTTTATTTCTTTTTCCCGCTTTCTTTTTGTTTGTTTGAAAAACTATGAGGAAATCCAAAACAATTAGTAGTAGATTCTTTTTAGTTTCCTTTCCATGTTTATTTAGTAGTAGTATTAAAGAAAACCCAGAAAGATTTCTCATTCTTCTTTTTATTGTTAGGAGCTTTGTCGTGTAAATAGTTTTTCTCGTTCTTGTTTTTACTTTCTTCAGAGAAACAAAAACTCCAAAAATATTTCACTGTGTTTCTTTGAAATTTTTTTCCTTTATTAGGGTCAAGAGGAGAAGACCACAATGAAAATGATGAGTGGCTCTCATATGCATTATTGTTGATCTAACAAAAAGCCCATATTGCCTTGTCTTCTCCTTTGAATAAATGTTTTTAGATTCCAGCTTAGTCCAATGCACGTGCCCTATTATTATTATCCACACCATTGAGGAAATATGCCCTACAGGCAATAATAAAGTTATTATTTATTTCCTTATTTCATGATAAATGTTTCTTATTCATGCTAGAATTGTATTAACCGGAAACTTAGTACATGTGTGAATACATAGACAAAAGATATAGTCCCTAGTATGCCTCTTATTGACTAGCTCGTTAATCAAAGATGGTTATGTTTCCTAACCATAGACATGTGTTGTCATTTGATGAACGGGATCACATAATTAGGAGAATGATGTGATGAACATGACCCATCCGTTAGCTTAACATTATGATCGTGTTAGTTTCATTGCTGCTGCTCTCTTCATGACTTATACAAGTTCCTCAGACTATGAGATTATGCAACTCCCGAATACCGTAGGAACACTTTGTGTGCTACCAAACGTCACAATGTACTAGGGTGATTATAAAGGTGCTCTATAGGTGTCTCCGAAGGTGTTTGTTGGGTTGGCATAGATCGAGATTAGGATTTGTCACTCCATGTTTCAGAGAGGCATCTCTGGGCCCTCTCGGTAATACTCATCACTATAAGCCTTGCAAGCATTGTGACTAATGAGTTAGTTGCGGGATGAAGTATTATGGAACGAGTAAAGAGACTTTCCAGTAATGAGATTGAACTAGGTGAGGACGATCGAATCTTGGGCAAGTAATATACCGATAACAAAGGGAACAACGTATGTTGTTATGCGGTTTGACCGATAAAGATCTTCGTAGAATATGTAGGAACCAATATGAGCATCCAGGTTCCGCTATTGGTTATTGACTGGAGACGTGTCTCGGTCATGTCTACATAGTTCTTGAATCCGTAGGGTCCGCACGCTTAACGTTCAATGACGATGGCATTATGAGTTTATGTGTTTTGATGTACCGAAGGTAGTTCAGGGTCCCGGTTGTGATCATGGACATGACGAGGAGTCTCGAAATGGCCGAGACATAAATATTGATAATATTGGACGACTATGTTTGGACATCGGAATGGTTCCGGATGAGTTCGGGCATTTACCGGAGTACCGGGGGGTTACCGGAACCCCCCGGGGAGTGTATGGGCCTTATTGGGCCTTACTGGGAGAGAAGAGGAGGCGGCCAAGGAGGGGGCGCCCCCCCAAGCCCAATCCAAATCGGGTGGGGGGCTGATACGTCTCCAACGTATCTATAATTTTTTATTGTTCCATGCTATTATATTACCTCTTTTGGATGTTTATGGGCTTTATTTTACACATTTATATCATTTTTGGGACTAACCTACTAACCGGAGGCCCAAATCATATTGTTTTTTTGCCTATTTCAGTATTTCGAAGAAAAGGAATATCAAACGGAGTCCAAACGGAATGAAACCTTTGGGAGCGTGATTTTTGGAACGAACATGATCCGGAGAGCTTGGAGTGCAAGTCAAGAAGCTTCCGAGGGCCCCACGAGATAGGGGGCCACGCCCCCCTGTAGGGCGTGCCCCCTGTCTCATGGGCCCGTCGGGCGGCCACCGACGTACTTCTTCCTCCTATATATACCTACGTACCCCGAAAACATCCAGGAGCACCATGAAACACAATTTCCATCGCCGTAACCTTCTGTATCCGCGAGATCCCATCTTGGAGCCTTCGCCGGCACTCTGCCGGAGGGGGAATCAACCACGGAGGGCTTCTACATCAACATCCTTGCCCCTCCGATGAGTTGTGAGTAGTTTACCATAGACCTACGGGTCCATAGTTATTAGCTAGATGGCTTCTTCTCTCTTTATGGATCTCAATACAATGTTCTCCCCCTCTCTTGTGGAGATCTATTCGATGTAAACTCTTTTTGCGTTGTGTTTGTCAAGATCCGATGAATTGTGGGTTTATGATCAAGTTTATCTATGAATAATATTTGAATCTTCTCTGAATTCTTTTATGTATGATTGAGTTATCTTTGCAAGTCTCTTCGAATTATCAGTTTGGTTTGGCCTACTAGATTGGTCTTTTTTGGCATGGGAGAAGTGCTTAGCTTTGGGTTCAATCTTGCAGTGTCCTTACCCAGTGACAGAAAGGGTTGCAAGGCACGTATTGCATTGTTGCCATCGAGGATAACAAGATGGGGTTTATATCATATTGCATGTGTTTATCCCTCTACATCATGTCATCTTGCTTAATGCGTTACTCTGTTCTTATGAACTTAATACTCTAGATGCAGGTAGGAGTCGGTCGATGTGTGGAGTAATAGTAGTAGATGCAGGCAGGAGTCAGTCTACTTGTTATGGACGTGATGCCTATATACATGATCATGCCTAGATAATCTCATAACTATGCGCTTTTCTATCAATTGCTCGACAGTAATTTGTTCACCCACCGTAATACTTATGCTATTTTGAGAGAAGCCTCAAGTGAAACCTATGGCCCCCGGGTCTATCTCTTATCATATTTGCTTTCTATCTACTTTTATTTGCATCTTTAGTTTTTGCATCTATATTATAAAATACCAAAAATATATTTATCTTATCATACTATCTTTATTAGATCTCACTTTCGCAAGTGGCCGTGAAGGGATTGACAACCCCTTTATTGCGTTGGTTGCGGGTTCTCAGTTTGTTTGTGTAGGTGCGTGGGACTTTTGAGAAGCCTCCTACTGGATTGATATCTTGGTTCTCAAAACTGAGGGAAATACATACGCTACACTTTGCTGCATCACCCTCTCCTCTTCGAGGAAAACCAACGCAAGCTCAAGACATAGCAGGGGCCAGCCCCCCTTTCCTTCCTCCCTCTCTCCCCCTTCCTTCCTCTCCTACTCCAACTTGGGAAGGGGGAATCCTACTCCTGCTGGGAGTAGGACTCCCCCCTTGGGCACGCCATAGAGGTCCGGCCCTCCCCTCCTCCACTCCTTTATATACGGGGGAGGGGGCACCCCTTAGACACACAAGTTGACAATTGTTTTAGCTATGTGCGGTGCCCCCCTCCACAATTACACACCTCGGTCATATTGTCATACTGCTTAGGCGAAGCCCTGCGCCGGTAACTTCATCATCACCGTCACAACTCCGTCATGCTGACGAAACTCTCCCTCGGCCTCAACTGGATCCAGAGTACGAGGGACGTCTCTGAGTTGAACGTGTGCTGAACGCGGAGGTGCCGTACGTTCGGTGCTTGGATCGGTTGGATCGCGAAGACGTTCAACTACATCAACCGCGTTAACTAAATGCTTCCGCTTTCGGTCTACGAGGGTACGTGGACACACTCTCCCCTCTCGTTGCTATGCATCACCTAGATAGATCTTGTGTGATCGTAGGAATTTTTTGAAATTACCGTGTTCCCCAATAGTGGCATCCGAGCCAGGTCTATGCATAGATGTTATATGCACGAGTAGAACACAAAGAGTTGTGGGTGATAATAGTCATACTGTTTACCAGCATGTCATACTTTGATTCGGCGGTATTGTTGGATGAAGCGGCTCTGACCGACATTACACGTACGCTTACGTGAGACTGGTTCTACTGACGTGCTTTGCACATAGGTGGCTAGTGAGTGTCTGTTTCTCCAACTTTAGTTGAATCGAGTGTGGCTATGCCCGGTCCTTGTTGAAGGTTAAAACAACACACTTGACGAAAAATCATTGTGGTTTTGATGCGTAGGTAAGAACGGTTCTTGCTAGAAGCCCGTAGCAGCCACGTAAAACTTGCAACAACAAAGTAGAGGACGTCTAACTTGTTTTTGCAGGGCCTGCTCTGATGTGATATGGTCAAGCATGATGTGATATAAATTGTTGTATGAGATGATCATGTTTTGTAACAAAGTTATCGACAACTGGCAGGAGCCATATGGTTGTCGCTTTATTGTATGCAATGCAATCACCATGTTATTGTTTTACTTTATCACTAAGCGGTAGCGATAGTCGTAGTAACAATAGGTGGCGAGACGACAAAGATGCTACTATGGAGATCAAGGTGTCGCACCGGTGACATTGGAGATCATGATGATGCTTCGGTGATGGAGATCATGAGCACAAGATGATGATGGCCATATCATGTCACATATTTTGATTGCATGTGATGTTTATCCTTTATGCATCTTGTTTTGCTTAGAACGTTGGTAGCATTATAAGATGATCCCTTACTAAATTTCAAGGTACAAGTGTTCTCCTTGAGTATGCACCATTGCTACAGTTCGTCATGCCGAGACACCATGTGATGATCAGGTGTGATAAGCTCTGCGTTCACATACAACGGGCGCAAGCCAGTTTTGCACACGTAGAATACTCGGGTTAAACTTGACGAGCCTAGTATATGCAGATATGGCCTCGGAACACTGAGACCGAAAGGTCGAGCGTGAATCATATACTAGATATGATCAACATAGTGATGTTCACCATTGAAAACTACTCCATCTCACGTGATGATCGGACATGGTTTAGTTGATTTAGATCACGTGATCACTTAGATGATTAGAGGGATGTCTAGCTAAGTGGGAGTTCTTAAGTAATATGATCAATTGAACTTTAATTTATCATGAACTTAGTACCTGATAGTATTTTGCATGTCTATGTTGTTGTAGATCAATGGCCCGTGCTACCGTTCCTTTGAATTTTAATGTGTTCCTAGAGAAAGCTCAGTTGAGAGATGATGGCAGCAACTACACGAACTGGGACTGTAATTTGAGGATTATCCTCATTGCTGCACAGAAGAATTATGTCCTGGAAGCACCGCTAGGTGTTAGGCCTGCTACAGATGCTACTGATGACATTAAGAATGTCTGGCAGAGGAAAGCTGATGACTACTTGATAGTTCAGTGTGCCTTGCTTTACGGCTTAGAATCGGGACTTCAACGATGTTTTGAACGTCATGGAGCATATGAGATGTTCCAAGAGTTGAAGTTAATATTTCAAGAAAATTCCCGAGTTGAGAGATATGAAATCTCCAACAAGTTCTACAGCTGCAAAATGGAGGAGAATAGTTCTGTCAGTGAGAACATGCTCAAAATATCTAGGTACAATAATCACTTGACTCAGCTGGGAGTTGATCTTCTAGTTGATTGTGTCACTGACAGAGTTCTTCAATCACTACCACCAAGCTATAAAGGCTTCGTAATGAACTATAATATGCAAGAGATGAACACGACTATTCCCAAGCTCTTCGTGATTGAGGGAGTCCTAGATTAGGGGGTATCCGAACAACCGGACTATATACATCGTCCGGACTATTGAAGCGTGAAGATACAAGACTCGAGGCTTCGGCCCGTGTCCAGATGGAACTCTCCTTTGCGTGGAAGACAAGCTTGGCGCTCCGGATATTCTGTTTCCTTCCTTGTAACCGACTCCATGTAAACCCTAGCCCTCTCCGATGTCTATATAAACCGGAGAGGTTGGTCCTTAGAAGGCCGATCACAATTACAATCATACCATCATAGGCTAGCTCTTAGGGTTTAGCCTCTACGATCTCGTGGTAGATCTACTCTTGTATTACTCATATCTTCAATATTAATCAAGCAGGAAGTAGGGTTTTACCTCCATCGAGAGGGCCCGAACTTGGGTAAACATTGTGTCCCTTGCTTCCTGTTACCATCAGCCTAAGACGCACAGATCGGGACCCCCTACCCGAGATCCGCCGGTTTTGACACCGACATTGGTGCTTTCATTGAGAGTTCCACTTTGTCGTCGCTGCAGGGCTTGATGGTGCCTTCAATCATCAACAACACGGTCCAGGGCGGGACTTTTCTCCCCGGACAGATCTTCGTGTTCGGCGGCTTCGTACCGTGGGCCAATTCGATTGGCCATCTGGACCAGATTGATAGCTATGCCCCCGGCCACCAGGTCAGGTTCGGAAATTTGAACTACACAGCGGATATTCGCGGAGACTTGATCTTCGATGGATTTGGGCCTGCGCCAGGAGCACCGAACAGTCACGATGAGCACGGCTTAGACCTACTGTCAGATGAAGCTCGGGATATCACCCCTACAGTAGCCTCGGATCTAAAGCCGGAGCAGGTTGCGTTGCCTCAGGACGGAGGGGTGGACCCCGCCCGCAGGCCGTACACTCATCAGCGGTGGAGGCGAACACATGTCTCACCTCTGCGGAAGCCTGTGACCCAGGGCCCCCGGACTCGTATCCGGTTGTTGGTTCCGATCCGCACACCCACGAGCCAGCCAAGCCAGGTTGGGCTCCAGTAATGGAGTTTACCGCTGCGGACATATTCCAGCACTCGCCCTTTGGCGACATGCTGAACTCATTAAAGTCTCTCTCTTTGTCAGGAGGCTCTGGGCCGAACTATGTCCGGCTCAAGAGGGGAGCAGACAACGAAGGAATTCGTTGCCCACCCACCACCCACTTTATTGCCACGGTTGATGATTTAACCGACGTGCTCGACTTCGACTCCGAAGGCATCGACGGTATGGACGATGATGGAGGAGAAGATTCAGAATCTCTGGGGCGCTGGACTACTACCTTGTCACACGATATATACACGGTGGATACGCCCAAGGAGGACGACGGCGGCAATCCAGAAGATAAAACCCCCGGGGAAAATCCAAAACGGCAACACAGACGTCGCTCAAATTCCAACAACAGTAAAAACAGCGACAAGAGCGCAAGAAGGATCGACATACCAGTAAACTCCGAAGGCAATAACGACCACGAGGACCCAGCGATGCAGCAGGATGAGCCAAGTCACGCCGAACCAAGTTCGGAGCAGATGCCTGATCACAGTGATCCAGAGGGACGAGTTCATCAAGCCGCCCCAGGACAAGAACACAGTCCAGACGATGATGCATTCATCATTCCGGAAGAACGCGTGGAACTAGATAACCTCCACAGAAAGCTTATGGCCACAGCGAGATGTCTAAAGAAGTAGAAGCAACGCCTCAAAGCTGCACAGGAAATGCTCAATCATAGATGGAATAAAGTGCTCGACACTGAAGAAAGATATGGCGACGATCGCCATACAAAGAGCTATCCAAAACGCATGCTACTGCCAGAATTCGACGACGAGGCCGTTCCACGAAAGAATAATATGACCAGGAGACCAGACGCACCGCTTCACAACCGCAATAGAATGGCTACTGACGCCGCGCACGATCTACGTGAGCATCTGGATAAGCAAGCCGGTGCGGCTAGGTCCATCTACGGATCTAATGGACACACCCCGGCGAGGAACTATGGTCACCAGAATGATCATACAAGCCAAATACCAGTTCGGAATAAACACCGGACACAACAACAGCCGACCGCATGCCACAGCGCGCCCAGATACTGAGGGGCTGCTCACCCCCTGTGCTTCACAGAAGAAGTACTGGACCATGAATTCCCACAAGGTTTCAAACCTGTGAACATAGAGGCATACGACGGAACGACAGACCTAGGGATCTGGATCGAGGATTTTATCCTGCATATTCACATGGCTCGCAGGGATGACCTCCACGCCATTAAATACCTTCCCCTAAAGTTGAAGGGACCAGCTCGACACTGGTTGAAAAGCCTCCCCGAAAATTCAATTGGGAGTTGGGAGGAACTTGAGGACGCTTTCAGGGCCAATTTTCAAGGGACTTATGTCCGGCCTCCGGATGCGGACGACTTAAGCCACATAATCCAACAGCCCGGAGAGTCCGCCCGCAAGCTTTGGAACATATTCCTCACTAAGAAGAATCAAATTGTCGATTGTTCGGATGCTGAAGCCCTAGCGGCATTCAAACACAGCATCCGCGATGAGTGGCTCGCCAGACACCTCGGCCAAGAAATGCCAAGGACAATGGCAGCCTTAACAAGCCTTATGACCCGCTTTTGCGCGGGTGAAGATAGCTGGCTGGCCCGTAAAGGCACCGGCAACCCCAGCACATCCAAAATAAGGGATGGCAACGGGAAGCCACGGCGTAATAAAAACAAACACCAAAACAAGGAAGAGAGCCTGGACAATAGAACGGTCAATGCCAGATTCAGGGGCTCTCGACCTGATCAACAAAAGAAGCCATTTAAAGGCAGTAAAGAGGGACCGTCCGATCTAAACAGAGTCCTAGACAGACTGTGCCAAATTCATGGCACCCCTGACAAACCTGCGAACCACACGCGCACAGAGTGCTGGGTCTTCAAGCAGGCCGGAAAATTAAATGTCGAACACAAGGGCAGGGAAACACCAAGTGAAGACGAGGATGTACCTCGCCAGCTGAACACTGGGGGACAGAAGAAATTCCCGCCAGAGGTTAAAATAGTAAACATGATTTACGCGACTCACACATCCATGAGAAGGCATGGACGCGCACGTAGAGACGTGCACGATATAGAGCCCATCGTACCCACAACTAACTACTGGATGTCTCATCCGATCACCTTCGATCACATGGACGACCGAACTAGTATTCGGCGTGGAGGATCAGAGGCCTTGGTGCTTGACCCAATAATCGACGGATACCGTCTCACCCATGTCCTCATGGACGGCGACAGCAGTCTCAATTTAATATACGAGGACACTGTCCGTAGGATGGGGATAAACCCATCCAGAATTAGCCAAAGCAACACCACCTTTGAAGGGGTGATACCAGGCGTTGAAGCCTACGGCAGGGGCTCCGTCGTGCTGAAAGTAACATTTGGCTCCCCAGGCAACTCCAGAGGCGAAGAACTACTCTTCACCATCGCACCCTTCCAAAGCGGCTATCATGCATTGCTTGGAAGAACGGCCTTCGCCCGCTTCAACGCATTGCCGCACTATGGCTACCTTACACTCAAGATGCCCGGTCCACGTGGCGTCATCACCCTTAGCAGAATCACAGAGCGCTCTTCACACGTAGAGGAACACGCAACGGCCCTGGTGGGTGGACTATAAGCGGCCTCCAATATCAGAAAACATGACTGGTCATTAAGCCCACAAACACGGTTACACGAGTCCGGTAGCCCGGATAAAATTGAACTAGGGCACCGTATATGTAATCCCATAGCGGACACCAGGGGCTATAAATATTTAATAGAGCCCCATACTTGGCTCAACCTTATTAGTAGGCCAACATCTTACACTTTTACTCTCCATCGCATACTTACGTTGTACTCTCTTACAAGTTTTCTTTTTTCCATAGACAACGTTCGCGCGATACCCTTCCAGGACACGGCACAATAGAGAAAAAGGCACAGACGTGCTGCAGGGCCCCGTTCAACAGGTTTCTTTTTAGATTAAGCCCCTTTGTAAACCTTTTCTATTGCCTCTTGTTGTTTAACCATCCCATGGGTTTCATACCCACAGAGTATACTGCCGTTATTGGCATTTTGCCACGACAGATTAACGCACGTTCCTGGAAACACAGGGTTTATAACGAATGGGCATTCTTGAGCCCATCTTCTGTTATAAAGTCCGAATACCTTCGGGAGTGTTCGAAGTCACGAGTTTGGACTTATATGTATCAGCTCCGAATCATGTCTTTGGTCAAATGTTGGGTTTGCCGCCTTACGTTCGGTCATTATCGGCTAAGGTGGACAAAGGAGAACTACTGCGATTGTGCCCTGGTTATTCCGGATGAGCACCTCAGTAGAGAAAGCCAAAAACTGACTGTCATGATATAGCAAGAGACTGATCAACCACTCGAAGACTCTGCGGAATCTTTAGGATTACTCCGCATTAACGAACGGCCATTTCCCGGTCATGTACATACGCGCCCGTATTCGGATGCACGCGAAGGTACCAGGGGCTACATAGTAGCCCCAATGTTAGACTCCCATGGCTAAGCGAAAGTGTTACAGCTATATAGTCCGGTTGCCTAGTTCGACGTGCGATCAGCTCCTTAATGGACCAAGACGTTGGATCAAGTGTGATTAGGCATATTTTTCGCGAACACCCCTCCATTGTATGCGTGGGGGCTGAAGCCAATGACTGCTAACTTTCGGATTATATATATACGGCCGCACAGGGGACACAATCATATTTTCACGCAAACAGTATAAATATAGCCTCATAATCAAAATAAACATTGTTTTTACAATGATTCGATTCATCACTCGACCAAGACATTCTTCGAGCACTGCGCCTCTATTAGGCGGGAACCTTCTGTGACCTGTGCCAAGTAGAGCTCGGCCGGATATTGGCCCCCCGCCGGATCCTGGGTCGCTATAATTGTGGCCTCCATATCCGTCCAATAGGCTTAACGCGGGCAAGAGCCATTCATGCACCCTCTATGCACGCCGACCTCCTCATGGCGTCGATCCGAGGCACGGCCAAAGGAATTGTTGCACCAAACCAAAGTAACTGTCCGGCTTAGGCCCCTTCTGCCAAAGATGGTCCATTACAGACCGCATTGCAAGCCCGGACAGCCTGTGAAGCTCCGCTACAGCAGCCATCTTCTCATTTAACGGCAGCGGGCGAGTGGGAGCATTGAATTGCGACCAGAAAAGCTTCTCCACTTCCTTATCACCTTGATCCTCGAAGAACTTGGCAGCGTCAGCTGTACTATTCACCAAGTCTGCATATGCATCTGTGGGACTCCAGCGTCCATCCAGGGGAGCATACTTCGGATCAAAAAACTTCATCCGCAGTAAGTAGGAGCCCCCAGCCACGATTTTGTCAGCCTGTTGGAGCTCCTCCCGCATACCCCGGATCTCGGTCCGCATCTCCTTGGTGGCATTAAGTGCCTTGTCCAGCTCGACCGAACTAGCCTCCTTCTCCTTTTCAAGGAGTACATACCGGTCGGTGGCATTTTTTAACTCCACAACCATTTTGGCTATCCTTTCCTTGCTTCGGCGATGGGCAGCCTATTCGGCTCTCAATTGTTTGGCCGCCTTTAGGGCAGCCACATTGCTAGCCAGAGCTTGTTCCTTGGCCTGAGCAAGTTCCGCCCTCAGGGCCTCCACGACAGCAGCACCATCTGCAGTACAAACACATTGCATTAATATTATGCCCCTCTCATATTTTCCTATGCAACATAATAAGGGAAGTAGAGCACATACCCTGTGACTCATCCAGCCGTTTGTTCACCAGCATGATATCGGCATCGATTGATCCGATCTTCCTCCTTAGTTCGGCAACTTCAACAGACTGGTCGGATGTCGGATCCTTAGACACCTGGGCACATATACAACGCAGCCATTACTATATGATCCCCCATTT
Organism: Triticum dicoccoides; assembly: GCF_002162155.2. NCBI lineage: Eukaryota > Viridiplantae > Streptophyta > Magnoliopsida > Poales > Poaceae > Triticum > Triticum dicoccoides. The sequence continues at coordinate 388,371,427 of NC_041393.1, read as the reverse complement.
GCCGTCTATGGAAGGCAACCAGAGTCTCAGGGGTTACTGTCCATATGGAGCACACCTAGCTCGTGTCTCATTGCCAAAAATAGTGCTTTTTTTACTACATACCTCAAAGCCTCTAAGCAGGCTCGTAAATGCCTCATTCAAACCACTTGTAGAGGATGAAATCTTCTTAAGCACCACACTCATTAACGAGCGATGCTCCTCCGACAGTGCAGCTCGCTCCAGAAGACCTGTCAATACGTCCGGCCGGACATCGAACTGTGCCGGACCCTTGTCATCGCCCCTCGTGGGAGCCAAACGCTCCGGGCTTAGGGTGGCTGACGTATTAGTTTCCGGCTTCGGCAGAACCGGACTCCTCCGTGACGACACCTCCGTGTCGTCCGCTTCATGAGGCGGGGAGGTGGGTGGGGTCTCTCTCTCCATCATCTCCGAAGGAAGATCCCCCAAAGACGAACTCTGTTGAGAAGAGCTGCTAGCTGGACTGCAAAAGACGAATCCTGGTTAGGGATCTCGGAGAAACACCGTGCCTTCGAATTAACGATTAACTTACAGCTCGGCGGAGGGCTGGCCCGTTGGTGGGCACGATGCAGTGAGGGTGCCCGTCACGGCAGAGCCCCCTGGTGACACCTTCTTCCCTTACTTGGGAATCTCCATCTCCAAGTCTTCGGAGGCGGCCCTTTTCTTCCCGCGCGGGGAGGTGGCCTCAGATTCCCCTCCCCGACTATCGTCCTTTGGGGAGAAATCAATTCCCCCGGTCCGGATGCGTAGTGTGTGAAGTTCGGCTTTGCTACCCTTTCCTTCACCTTTCCCGGAGGGCATTTTGCTAAGCACCCGGCCAAGCATCTTGGCAACAGTTGGACCCGGCGAGCCTTCAGGAAGTGGCGCCGGACACCTGATTCTCTCCGCTTTGTTGAGCCATTCCTGGCCATGGAGGGTTTTCAGAACAATGGTTATGGCAAATATAAACAGAGTGTCCGACTTTAAGGTTACTTACTTGGGTATCTAGGCGATTGCAGCTTAGGCCCGCAGCCTCGGTGGTGTCCGGACACTTTACTTGTGGTCCGAAGAATAATTTACACATCCCTTCGAGCTTCAGGCCAAAGAAGTGCTTAATAGTCCGCGGACCCTCCGGATTGAACTCCCACATCCAGAGAGGCCGACGTTTGCACGACAACATCCGTCGGATTAGCATTACTTGAATTATGCTGACAAGATTTATGTCCCTCTCGATAAGCTCCCGGATACGGCTCTGCAGTATTGGAACATCACTGGCGGGCCCCCAATTCCGTCCTACGTCGGTCTATGACGCCAACTGTGATGGAGGTCCCGAGCGGAACTCGGGGGCGGCTACCCACTTTGTGCCTCTGGGAGCCGTAACATAAAACCACCTCCGTTGCCATACATTGGATACTTCCAGGAAAGAACCCTCTGGCCATGGGGCATCGGCGTTCCCGCTTATTATGGCGCCTCCGCACTCCGCAGGTCGCCCCTCGATCATCTTCGGCTTTACATTGAAGGTCTTGAGCCATAAAGCCGAAGTGTGGGGTGACATGGAGAAAAGCCTTGCACACAAGAATGGACGACAAGATATGGAGGATAGCGTCCGGAGCCAGATCATGAAAATCCAACCCATAGTAGAACATGAGCCCCCTCACAAAGGGGTCCAGGGTGAGGCCCAGGCCGCGGAGGAAGTGAGGGACAAACACAACACTCTCATGGGGCTCTGGTGTAGGGATAACCTGCCCTGGAGCAGGAAGCCCGTGCTGGATATCAGTGGTCAGGTATCCGACCTCCCTAAGCCTCGTAATGTCCTCCTCTTGGATCGAGGAGGCCACCCACCGGCCTTTAGGGTTGGATCTGGATATATTGGAGGATCTGAGGTGTTGGATCTTGGGTCTTGGGCGTTGGAGCTCGAGGTGCGAGAAGATGCAAGGGAGGTGGAAAAGAGGCATAGGCCTCGATCCCTTTATAAAGGGGGTGAATATCAAGAGTCCTCGGCGTGACCGCTTGAGACTTATCAAAAAATACACGGAGTCATACCAACGGTCGTCGTGGGGTTACGCACGCCCACATTGATGGAAAATCCCATAATAAGAGGAACACGATCTCTGCTTTGGCAGGACGTGTCAATAAAACCGCCTCGCAACGCGAGTCGAGGTGGGGTAAGAAATGTCGGTTCGTGTTGGACTAGGCCACGATATAAGGGCACGATGTACGAAGATTGCCAGCAGATCAGATTTATGCTATGTTCCCTACAATGGTATGTGAAGATCATCTTGCAGATCTGGACACGGTTTGAGTGTTCGACAGTTACTTTGGTGTATTCAGAGAAGGAACCCGCCTTGCAATGCTGAAGACAAGACTGCGCACCGGACTCATCGTCATTGGAGCCTGGTTCAGGGGCTACTGAGGGATTCCTGGATTAGGGGGTATCCGGACAGCCGGACTATATACATCGTCCGGACTATTGAAGCGTGAAGATACAAGAATCAAGGCTTCGGCCCGTGTCCGGATGGGACTCTCCTTTGCATGGAAGACAAGCTTGGCGATCCGGATATTGTGTTTCCTTCCTTGTAACCGACTCCATGTAAACCCTAGCCCTCTCCGGTGTCTATATAAACCGGAGAGGTTGGTCCTTAGAAGGCCGATCACAATTACAATCATACCATCATAGGAAAGCTCTTAGGGTTTAGCCTCTACGATCTCGTGGTAGATCTACTCTTGTACTACTCATATCTTCAATATTAATCAAGCAGGAAGTAGGGTTTTTACCTCCATCGAGAGGGCCCGAACTTGGGTAAACATTGTGTCCCTTGCTTCCTGTTACCATCAGCCTAAGACGCACAGATCGGGACCCCCTACCCGAGATCCGCCGGTTTTGACACCGACAGTGATGCTAAAGGACGCGGAGGTAGAAATCAAAAAGGAGCATCAAGTGTTGATGGTCAATAAGACCACTAGTTTCAAGAAAAAAGGCAAAGGGAAGAAGGGGAACTTCAAGAAGAACGACAAAAAGGTTGCTGCTCAAGAGAAGAAACCCAAGTCTGGACCTAAGCCTGAGACTAAGTGCTTCTACTGCAAAGGGACTAGTCATTGGAAGCGGAACTACCCCAAGTATTTGGCGGATAAGAAGCATGGCAAAGTGAAAGGTATATTTGATATACATGTTATTGATGTGTACTTAACTAATGCTCGAAGTAGTGCCTGGGTATCTGATACTGGTTCTGTTGCTCATATTTGCAACTCGAAACAGGGGCTACTGATTAAGCGAAGATTGGCTAAGGACGAGGTGACGATGCGCGTGGGAAATGGTTCCAAAGTCGATGTGATCGCGGTCGGCACACTACCTCTACATCTACCATCGGGATTAGTTTTAGACCTGAATAATTGTTATTTGGTTCCAGCGTTGAGCATGAACATTATATCTGGATCTTGTTTAATGCGAGGCGGTTATTCATTTAAATCAGAGAATAATGGTTGTTCTATTTATATGAGTAATATCTTTTATGGTCATGCACCCCTGCTGAGTGGTCTATTTTTGTTGAATCTCGATACTAGTGATACACATATTCATAGTGTTGAAGCCAAAAGATTGAAGTTTAATAATGATAGTGCAACTTATTTGTGGCACTGCCGTTTGGGTCATATCGGTATAAAGCGCATGAAGAAATTCCATACTGATGGGCTTTTGGAATCACTTGATCATGATTCACTTGGTGCATGTGAACCGTGCCTTATGGGCAAGATGACTAAAACTTCGTTCTCCGGAACAATGGAACGAGCTACTGACTTGTTGGAAATAATACATACTGATGTATGCAGTCCAATGAGTATTGATGCTCGTGGTGGGTATCGTTATTTTCTTACCTTCACAGATGATTTGAGAAGATATGGTTATATCTACTTAATGAAGCATAAGTCTGAAACATTTGAAAATTTCAAAGAATTTCAGGGTGAAGTGGAAAATCATCATAACAAGAAAATAAAGTTTCTACCATCTAATTGTGGAGGAGAATATTTGAGTTACGAGTTTGGTCTTAATTTGAAACAACATGGAATAGTTTCACAATTAACGCCACCTCGAACACCACAGCGACATGGTGTGTCCGAACGTCGTAACCGTTCTTTATTAGATATGGTGCGATCTATGATGTCTCTTACTCATTTACCGCTATCGTTTTGGGGTTATGCTCTAGAGACGGCTGCATTCACTTTAAATAGGGCACTATCAAAACCATTGAGACGACGCCTTATGAACTGTGGTTTGGCAAGAAACCAAAGTTGTCGTTTCTTAAATTTTGGGGCTGCGATGCTAATACGTCTCTGTCATATCTATAATTTTTGATTGTTCCATGCCAATATTTTACAACTTTCATATACTTTTGGCAACTTTTTATATTATTTTTGGGACTAACATATTGATCCAGTGCCTAGTGCCAGTTCCTGTTTGTTGCATGTTTTATGTTTCACAGAAACCCCATATCAAACGGAGTCCAAACGGGATAAAAACGGACGAAGATTAACTTTGGAATATTTATGATTTTTGGAAAGAAAAATCAACGCGAGACGGTGCCCGAGGGGGCCATGAGGCAGGGGGCGCGCCCCTGACCCTCGTGGGCACGCCATAAGGCCATTGATGCTCTTCTTTTGCCACAAGAAAGCTAATTTTTGGAGAAAAATCCGGGTGAAGGTTTCAATCCAATCGGAGTTACGGATCTCCGGATATATAAGAAACGGTGAAAGGGCAGAATCCTGAAACGCAGAAACAGAGAGAGACAAAGAGACATATCCAATCTCGGAGCGGCTCTCGCCCCTCCCATGCCATGGAGACCATAGAACAGAGGGGAAACCCTTCTCCCATCTAGGGAGAAGGTCAAGGAAGAAGAAAAAGAAGGGGGGCTCTCTCCTCATTGCTTCCGGTGGCGCCGGAACGCCGCCGGGGGCCATCATCATCACCGCGATCTACACCAACACCTCCGCCATCTTCACCAACATCTCCATCACCTTCCCCCATCTATATTCAGCGGTCCACTCTCCCGCAACCCGCTGTACCCTCTACTTGAACAAGGTGCTTTATGCTTCATATTATCATCCAATGATGTGTTGCCATCCTATGATGTCTGAGTAGATTTTCGTTGTCCTACCGGTGATTGATGAATTGCTATGATTGGTTTAATTTACTTATGCTTATGTTGCTTCCTAGTGTGCCCTCCATGTCACACAAGCGTGAGGGATTCCCGCTGTAGGGTGTTGCAATACGTTCATGATTCACTTATAGTGGGTTGCTTGAGTGACAGAAGCATAAACCCGAGTAAGGGGGTTGTGGCATATGGGATAAAGGGGACTTGATGCTTTAATGCTATGGTTGGGTTTTATCTTAATGATCTTTAGTTGTTGCGGATGCTTGCTAGAGTTCCAATCATAAGTGCATATGATCCAAGAAGAGAAAATATGTTAGCTTATGCCTCTCCCACATTAAAATTGCTATCGGTCTAGTGAAGTAGTCAATTGCTTATGGACAATTTCACAACTCCTACCACCACTATTCCACACTCGTTATATTTACTTTATTGCTTATTTATCTAAACAGCCCCTAGTTTATATTTTCGTGCTCTTTATATTCTTGCAAACCTATCCAACAACACCTACACAGTCCTTCTAGTTTCATACTTGTTTTAGGTAAAGCGAACGTTAAGTGTGCGTAGAGTTGTATTGGTGGTCGATAGAACTTGAGGGAAATTTGTTCTACCTTTAGCTCCTCATTGGGCTTGACACTCTTACTTATCGAAAGAGGCTACAACTGATCCCCTACACTTGTGGGTTATCAAGACCTTTTTCTGGCGCCATTGCCGGGGAGTCATAGCGTGGGGTGAATATTCTCGTGTGTGCTTGTTTGCTTTATCACTAAGTATTTTTTATTTGTTATTCTAAGTTGTTCTCTATCTTTAGTTATGGATATGGAACACGAAATACCAAAAAAATTAGGTGTACTTGCTGCTCATGGAGATGGGGAACCTCCTAAAACCCTCGACGCTGGTTATGTGAAAAATATTATGTACTACTTTGATAATCTTGAGAAAACCCCATTCAATTATGTAATGGGAGACACGTTGGATCAACATGAATACTTTAGGGATTATCGCTTGACACTAAAAGGGAAACTATTATGGGATCAAATTCATATGTTGCATTGTTATGCTCGGGAACTATGCTTGAGATATGATTATACTTGTTGCTCTAGGATGAAGGCTCCACACTTCCCTTTTCATGCAAATTTAATGATGATAAAACCTTAGCTTCTTATGCTAATGGTATATATGATTACTATGATGTGGAACAAATAGAAGAATTCGTTGCTTTTATGGGTGCTTATGAGATTGACTCTTTGTTTAAAGAGTGTGAAGATCTTGATGATGCTGTTTATAGATCTGAAAATTTTGCTATACTTAAATATTGCTATGAGAATTATGAATTCAATTCGATATTGATGCATTCATTGAGGAAGTCTCCGCTATCCAAGAAGAGAATAATATTTTGCAGGAGTCCATGGAAGAAGGAATTGATGAAACTGTGAGCTCATTGGATGAAAAAGATGATGAGGAGAGCGAAGAACAAAAGGAGGAAGAGCGGGTTAGCTACCCATGCCCACCTTCTAATGAGAGTAACTCTTCAACTCATACATTGTTTAATTTTCCTTCGTGCTTACCGAAGGATGATTGCTATGATGATTGTTATGATCCCGTTGATTCTCTTGAAATATCCCTTTTTGATGATGCTTGTGGCCAAAAGATGCCAATATGAATTATGCTTATGGAGATGAACTTTCTATAGTTCCTTATGTTAAAGATGAAATTGTTGCTATTGCACCCACGCATGATAGTCCTATTATCTTTTTGAATTCTCCAAACTACACTATATCAGAGAAGTTTGTGCTTATTAAGGATTATATTGATGGGTTGCCTTTTACCATTGCACATGATAATTTTGATGAATGTGATATGCATGTGCTTGCTTCTCCTACTTGCAATTATTATGAGAGAGGAACTATATCTCCACCTCTCTATGTTTCCAATATGATAAAATTGCAGGAAACTGCTTATACTGTGCATTGGCCTTTACTTGGTGTGCATGAATTGTTCTTTTATGACATGCCGATGCATAGGAAAAGAGTTAGACTTCGTTGTTGCATGATATATGTTACTTTGTGCTCACTACTAAATTACAAATCATTGTTAATTAAAATTGGTTTTGGTATACCTTGGGATCCGGGTGGATTCATTACTTGAGCACTATATGCCTAGCTTAATGGCTTTAAAGAAAGCGCTGCCAGGGAGACAAACCTGAAGTTTTAGAGAGTCATTTAGTTCTGTTGAGTGCTTTTATATAGTTTAAAAACAAAAAATAAAGAGGGGAACCCAAAACTTTTCAAAAAGGAAAGTGAAAGTGGGAGAGCTCCTTGAACTTTGTTCATGCTCACGGAAACTTTGTGAATCTTAATTACAGAAACTTTTCATCAAAAATAATTATCCCCTTGTACAATTCCATTGTATTATAAAAATAATGTGCTAAGGTTTTCCTTTAGGATGTTTACAATGCTTGTTGGTTTGTACGGTGCAGGACAGAAACTTTGGCTGTAGTGCACGATTTTACATTTTTTACTGGAACGTCAAACGGTTCTGATTATTTTTGAAATGTCTTTCTATACAAATTGTTTATTTTTCCTAATTTTGGTAGAATTTGTGGGGTACAAGAAGTATGGTGAATGTTCAGATTGCTACAGACTGTTCTATTTTTCACAGATTCTGTTTTTGATGCATAGTTTGCTTGTTTAGATGAAATTATCAATTCCTATCAGTGGATTAAGCCATGGAAAAGTTATATCCCAGTAGCTACAATGCAAAAACAAAATATGAATTGGTTTGCAATTGTACTTAGAGTAGTGATTTGCTTTATTATACTAACGGATCTTACCGAGTTTTCTGTTGAAGTTTTGTGTGGATGAAGTGTTTGATCGAGGAGGTCTCGATATGAGGAAAAGAAGGAGAGGCAAGAGCTCAAGCTTGGGGATTACCTAGGAACCCCAAGTAAATATTCAAGGGGACTCAAGCGTCTAAGCTTGGGGATGCCCCGGAAGGCATCCCCTCTTTCTTCAAAAAGTATCGGTATGTTTTCGGATTCGTTTTGTTCATGCGATATGTGCAAGTCTTGGAGCGTCTTTTGCATTTAGTTTTCACTTTTCTTTTATGAACCATGCTGGTATGAGATAGTCCATTGTTGTAGAATGCTCATTGCACTTCACTTATATCTTTTGAGTATGGCTTTATAGAATTCTTCATGTGCTTCACTTATATCATTTGAAGTTTGGATTGCCTGTTTCTCTTCATATAGAAAACCGCCATTTCTAGAATGCTATTTTGATTCACTTATATTTGTTAGAGCATGGGAATATCTTTTGTAGAAAGAATTAAACTCGCTTGCTTCACTTATATCTATTTAGAGAGATGACAGGAATTGGTCATTCACATGGTTAGTCATAAAATCCTACATAAACTTGTAGATCGCTGAATATGATATGTTTGATTCCTTGCAATAGTTTTGCGATATAAAGATGGTAATATTAGAGTTATGCTAGGGGTAGTTGTGAATTGTAGAAATATTTGTGTTGAGGTTTGTGATTCCCGTAGCATGCACATATGGTGAACCATTGTGTAACGAAGTTGGAGCATGAGGTATCTATTGATTGTCTTCCTTATGAGTGGCGGTCGTGGACGAGCGATGGTCTTTTACTACCAATCTATCCCCCTAGGAGAATGCGCATAATACTTTGTTTTGATGACTAATAGATTTTTGCAATAAGTATGTGAGTTCTTTATGACTAATGTTGAGTCCATGGATTATATGCACTCTCACCCTTCCATCATTGCTAGCCTCTTCGGTACCGTGCATTGCCCTTTCTCACCCTGAGAGTTGGTGCAAATTTTGCCGGTGCATCCAAACCCCGTGATGCGATATGCTCTATAACACATAAGCCTCCTTATATCTTCCTCAAAACAGCCACCATACCTACCTATCATGGCATTTCCATAGCCATTCCGAGATATATTGCCATGCAACCACCATCATCATCATATACATGACTTGAGCATTCATTGTCATATTGCCTTGCATGATCGTAAGATAGCTAGCATGATGTTTTCATGGCTTGTCCATTTTTTGATATCTTTGCTATGCTAGATCATTGCACATCCCGATACACCGCCGGAGGCATTCATATAGAGTCATATCTTTGTTCTAGTATCGAGTTGTAATATCGAGTTGTAAGTAAATAAAAGTGTGATGATCATCATTATAGAGCATTGCCCTATAGAAAAATATAAAAAAAGAGAGGCCAAAGAAGCCTAAATATACAAAAGGGGGGCCAAATAAGCCCGAAAAAAAAGAAAAAGAAAAAAATGAGAAAAGGGGCAATGTTACTATCCTTTTACCACACTTGTGCTTCAGAGTGGCACCATGTTCTTCATATAGAGAGTCTCTTGAGTTATCACTTTCATATACTAGTGGGAATTTTCATTGTAGAACTTGGCTTGTATATTCCGATGATGGGCTTCCTCAAATGCCCGAGGTCTTCATGAGTAAGCAATTTGGATGCACACCCACTTAGTTTTTAGTTTGAGCTTTCATACACTTATAGCTCTTAGTGCATCCGTTGCATGGCAATCCCTACTCCTCGCATTGACATCAATTGATGGGAATCTCCATAGCCCGTTGATTAGCCGCGTTGATGTGAGACTTTCTCTTTTTTTTGTCTTCTCCACACAACCTCCACCATCATACTCTATTCCACCTATAGTGCTATATCCATGGCTCACGCCCATGTATTGCATGGAAGTTGAAAAGGTTTAAGAACGTCAAAAGTATGAAACAACTGCTTAGCTTGTCATTGGGGTTGTGCATGATTTGAATATTTTATGTGATGAAGATGCAGCATAGCCAGATTATATGATTTTGTAGGGATAACTTTCTTTGGCATGTTGTTTTGAAAAGAGATGATTGCTTTATTAGTACGCTTGAAGTATTATTGTTCTTATGTCAAATGATAGACTATTGCTTTGAATCACTCGTGTCTTAATATTCATGCCATGATTAGACATATGATCAAGAGTATGCTAGGTAGCATTCACATAAAAAATATCTTTTTATCATTTACCTACTCGAGGACGAGCAGGAATTAAGCTTGGGGATGCTGATACGTCTCCGTCAAATATATAATTTTTGATTGTTCCATGCCAATATTTTACAACTTTCATATACTTTTGGCAACTTTTTGTATTATTTTTTGGACTAACATATTGATCCAGTGCCCAGTGCCAGTTCCTATTTGTTGCATGTTTTATGTTTCACAGAAACCCCATATCAAATGGAGTCCAAACGGGATAAAAACGGACGGAGATCATTTTTGGAATATTTATGATTTTTGGGAAGAAAAATCAATGCGAGATGGTGCCGAGGGGGCCATGAGGCAGGGGGCGCGCCCCGGACCCTCATGGGCACCCCGTAAGGCGGTTGGCGCTCTTCTTTTGCCGCAAGGAAGAAAATTTTTGGAGAAAAATCCGGGTGAAGGTTTCAATCCAATCGGAGTTACGGATCTCAGGATAAATAAGAAACGGTGAAAGGACAGAATCCCGAAACGCAGAAATAGAGAGAGACAGAGAGACAGATCCATTCTCGGAAGGGCTCTCGCCCCTCCCATGCCATGGATACCATGGACCAGAGGGGAAACCCTTCTCCCATCTAAGGAGAAGGTCAAGGAAGAAGAAAAATAAGAAGGGGGGGATCTCTCCCCCTTGCTTTCAGTGGTGCCGGAACACCGTCGGGGGCCATCATCATCACCGCGATCTACACCAACACCTCCTCCATCTCCACCAACATCTCCATCACCTTCCCCCATCTATATTCAGTGGTCCACTCTCCCGCAACCCGTTGTACCCTCTACTTGAACATGGTGCTTTATGCTTCATATTATTATCCAATGATGTGTTGCCATCCTATGATGTCTCAGTAGATTTTGTTGTCCTACCGGTGATTGATGAATTGCTATGATTGGTTTAATTTGCTTGTGGTTATGTTGCTGTCCTATTGTACCCTCCGTGTCGCACAAGCGTGAGGGATTCCCGCTGTAGGGTGTTGCAATACGTTCATGATTTGCTTATAGTGGGTTGCTTGAGTGACAAAAGCATAAACCCGAGTAAGGGGGTTGTGGCGTATGGGATAAAGGGGACTTGATGCTTTAATGCTATGGTTGGGTTTTACCTTAATGATCTTTAGTAGTTGCGGATGCTTGCTAGAGTTCCAATCATAAGTGCATATGATCCAGGAAGAGAAAGTATGTTAACTTATGCCTCTCCCACATAAACCTTGCTGTCGGTCTAGTAAAGTAGTCAATGGCTTATGGACAATTTCACAACTCCTACCACCACTTTTCCACACTCGTTATTTTTTACTTTATTGCTTCTTTATCTAAACAGCCCCTAGTTTATATTGACGTTCTCTTTATATTCTTGCAAACTATCCAACAACACCTACAAAGTCCTTCTAGTTTCATACTTGTTTTAGGTAAAGCGAATGTTAAGCGTGCGTAGAGTTGTATCGGTGGTCGATAGAACTTGAGGGAATATTTGTTCTACCTTTAGCTCCTGATTGGGTTCGACACTCTTCCTTATCGAAAGAGGCTACAACTGATCCCCTGCTCTTGTGGATTATCAGATGCTTATGTGAAAAAGCTTCAACCTGATAAGCTCGAACCCAAATCGGAGAAGTGTGTCTTCATAGGATACCCAAAGGAAACTGTTGGGTACACCTTCTATCACAGATCCAAAGGCAAAATCATTGTTGCTAAGAATGGATCCTTTCTAGAGAAGGAGTTTCTCTCGAAAGAAGTGAGTGGGTGGAAAGTAGAACTTGATGAGGTGTACCTTCTCCCTTATTGGAAAGTAGTGTTGGAAATATGCCCTAGAGGCAATAATAAAATGTTATTATTGTATTTCCTTGTTCATGATAATTGTCTATTGTTCATGCTATAATTGAATTAACTGGAAACCGTAATAGATGTGTGAATACATAGACCATAACATATCCCTAGTGAGCCTCTAGTTGACTAGCTCGTTGATCAATAGATGGTCATGCTTTCCTGACCATGGGCATTGGATGTCATTGATAACAGGATCACATCATTAGGAGAATGATGTGATGGACAAGACCCATTCCTAAGCATAGCACAAGATCGTGCAGCTCGTTTGCTAAAGCTTTTCATAATGTCGAGTATCATTTCCTTAGACCATGAGATTGTGCAACTCCCGGATACCGTAAGAATGCTTTGGGTGTACCAAACATCACAACGTAACTGGGTGGCTATAAAGGTACACTACAGGCATCTCCGAAAGTGTCTGTTGGGTTGGCACGAATCAAGACTGGGATTTGTCACTCTGTATAACGGAGAGGTATCTCTGGGCCCACTCGGTAGTGCATCATCATAATGAGCTCAATGTGACTAAGCAGTTGGTCACGGGATCATGCATTACGGATCGAGTAAATTGACTTGCCGGTAACGAGATTGAATGAGGTATTGGGATACTGACGATCGAATCTCGGGCAAGTAACGTAACGATTGACAAAGGGAATTGTATACAAGATTGCTTCAATCCCCGACATCGTGGTTCATCCGATGAGATCATCGTGGAACATGTGGGAGCCAACATGGGTATCCAGATCCCGCTGTTGGTTATTGGCCGGAGAGCTGTCACGGTCATGTCTGCATGATTCCCGAACCCGTAGGGTCTACACACTTAAGGTTTGATGACGCTAGAGTTGTTATGGGAATTAGTTTGCAGTTACCGAATGTTGTTAGGAGTCTCGGATGATATCTCGGATGTCACGAGGAGTTCCGGAATGGTCCGGAGGCAAAGATTTATATATGGGAAGTCAAGTTTCAGTCACCGGAATAATTTTGGGGGTTACCGGTATTGTACCGGGACCACCGAAAGGTGTCCGAGGGTCCACAGGGTGGGGCCACCTGCCCTGGGTACTTAATGGGATGAACAAAGGGTGGGAAACAGCCCCTGGTGGGCTAGTGCACCCCCCAAGGGCCCAGGGCGCCTAGGGTTGAAAACCCTAGGGGGTGGGGGCGCCCCCACCAACTTGGGGGGCAAGCTCCCCCCTTGCCCCCCCCTCAGATGAGATCTAAGGGGGCCGGCCCCCTCTCCCCTTCCCCCTATAAATAGTGGGAGGGGTGGGAGGGCTGCCATACCCTTCCCCTAGCACAGCCCTCTCCCTCCCCAACGCCACCTCCTCCTCCGTAGTGCTTGGCGATGCCCTGCCGGAGAACTGCAAGCTCCACCACCACGCTGTCGTGCTGCCGGAGCTCTCCCTCAACTTCTCCTCTCCCATTGCTGGATCAAGAAGGAGGAGACGTCCCCGGGCTATACGTGTGTTGAACGCGGAGGCGTCGTCCGTTCGGTGTTTGATCGGATCTTCCGCAATTTGAATCGCCGCGGGTACGACTCCCTCATCCGCGTTCTAGTGACGCTTACGCTTAGAGATCTTCAAAGGTATGAAGATGCTCATCCTCTCCCTCTCTTGTTACTAGAATCTCCATAGATTGATCTTGGTGATGCATAGAAAATTTTGAATTATTGCTACATTCCCCAAAAGTGGCATCATGAGCTAGGTCTATTGCGTAGATTCTATGCACAAGTAGAACACAAGTAGTTGTGGGAGTTGGTTTGTTCAATATGCTTGCTGTCGGTGTCAAAACCGGCAGATCTCGGGTAGGGGGTCCCGAACTGTGCGTCTAGGCGGATGGTAACAGGAGACAAGGGACACGATGTTTTACCCAGGTTCGGGCCCTCTTGATGGAGGTAAAACCCTACGTCCTGCTTGATTGATATTGATGATGTGGGTATTACAAGAGTAGATCTACCACGAGATCAAGGAGGCTAAACCCTAGAAGCTAGCCTATGGTATGATTGTTGTTATTGTCCTACGGACTAAAATCATCCGGTTTATATAGACACCGGAGAGGGCTAGGGTTACACAGAGTCGGTTACAATGGTAGGAGATCTACATATCCGTATCGCCAAGCTTCCCTTCCACGCCAAGGAAAGTCCCATCTAGACACGGGACGAAGTCTTCAATCTTGTATCTTCATAATCTTGGAGTCCGGCCGATGATGATAGTTCGGCTATCCGGACACCCCCTAGTCCAGGACTCCCTCAGTAGCCCATGAACTAGGCTTCAATGACGATGAGTCTAGTGCACATATTGTCTTCGGCATTGCAAGGCGGGTTCCTTCTCCGAATAATTTGTAGAAGATTGTGAACACCAGGATAGTGTCCGGCTCTGCAAAATAAATTCCACATTCCACCGTAGAGAGAATAATACTTACACAAGTTCAATCTGCTGACGTATTTCGTGGCGTGACGTCACACCACAACCAAGCCTTTACTCGAAGCATTTTGATTATACCGCCTCAGCGCGTTTAGCGAAGCGGTTTCCTTGGCACGTCTGGTCGAAGCAGAGACCGTGTTCCCCTTATTCCGGGTTTCTCATCAATACGGACGTGGATAACCCAACCGCGCCATTGATTGCGACGCTTGGGAGAAAAGCGAGTTTTACCAGGCCGGTGGGGACGCATAGTTTCGTCTGCCCATATATAAGGGGATAAGGATCCACCTTTTTACCTACACCTTCTTCCTCCTTTGCTTATCCATCTCCGCGCACTCAAGCTCCAGCGCCCAAGTCCGCACATCTCGCCTCGACCTTCTCCAGCCATGTCCGAAGCGGGAGGCAAGTGGATGGCCTCCTCCGTTACGGAGGGGCACATCGAGAGGCTGCGCGGCGCCGGATACCTGTCCAGCAACATCGCGCACCGGCTCCCCGACAAGGGGCAGCTCATCCCCACCCCCAGGCCCCATGAGAGGGCGGTATTCCTTCCCCATTTCCTCCGCAGACTGGGCTTCCCACTTCACCCCTTTGTCCGGGGGCTCATGTTCTACTACGGCCTGGATTTCCATGATCTGGCCCCGAATTTCATCCTCAACATCTCGGCGTTTATCGTTGTGTGTGAGGCTTTCCTCTGCATCCAGCCCCACTTCGGCTTGTGGCTCAAGATCTTCAATGTCAAGCCGAAGGTCGTAAAGGGGAATCAAGCGGAATGCGGAGGCGCCATGGTGGGCAAGATACCCAATGTTACTTGGCTCGAGGGCGCCTTCGTGGAAACCATCAAGGGGTGGCAATCGGGGTGGTTCTACATCACCGAGCCGCGTGATCCTAAATGGGCAGCGGCCCCCGAATTTAGATCTGGCATCCCCACACGGCTCACCTCTTGGAAGGAGAGTGGCCTGACTTGGGGCAATTCGGAGGAGCTGACCGGACTCCAAGCCTGTATCCAGAAGCTGGTGGACAAGAAGCTCAAGCTCGTCAACGTAGTCCAGGTCATGCTCATCCGCCGGATTCTCCCGTGCTAACAAATGGCCTTTAAATTGTGAGAGTTCGATCTGACTCAGCACCGAACCTTGAGCGGGCTCTTTGACACTAGGTACGAAGATGCCTGGAAGGTGCTTTTTAAGGGCGCCGAGGCTCCCGCATCCGCTACCGAAGATCGCGGATTCCGCTCGCAGCGTCAGGCTGGCGAGGTAAATGATTTTACCCTTTACGGGATACTTGTTTTCCATAGTTTGACTCTATGCGGGATCTAAACTCCCTTTTCTTTGACAGGACTATCTGAAGAAGGCCGAGAAGACTAACTGTCCGGCCCCTTGCCAGAAGACCCAGTGGATGCCCATCTGGCGGGGCTGCTGGTTCCGGCACCCCATGTGGTGATGGAGAAGAAGGCCAAGAAGGAGGCCATGGGTACTCGAAAGAGTTCCCGTTTTCAGGTGTCTGATGACTCTGAGGTGGACTCCTCCCCTGAGGACAGGGAGGAGAAGAAAAAGGCCTCTCCCCTAGCGGGGGGAGGGAAGAAAAGGAAGGCCTCCCCAGCTAGGGAGGCCGAAGGGTCCAAGAAGGGAAGGACTCTTCCCCCGGACTGTTCCGCCAACGCCGGTGAATACGACCAGGATTGGCCTCCAAGGGCCAAGCCCCTAGCGAGATCGTAAGTATCCGGACTCCCGAATGACTTCATGATTTTTCTGTTTGCCACTTGGTGTCTTTCTAATGCCGCATACAACCCTGCAGTCCGCCCAAGGACGATCTTCCCGCTTCGTCGAGCGGGTCCTTGGGCTCGTTGGATGTGAACAACACTTCACTTCCAACCGCCTCCTCTCCCCGCGACGCTGACGACGTCGAGGTGGGATCCTAGAGAGGGACCCATCCGGAGGAGGAGGACCCAGAGGTGGCACAGGGTGACCTCCCGGACTTCATGCCGGACTCCGCACCGGAACCTGTAGTGGTTCCGGAGTCCGGCGGGTGGTCCCTTCGTAAGAAGGGCAAGACCGTGGCACCGGTGGCCTCCGTCCAACCGGAGGCGCCGGATAACTTGCTGGAGGCGCTCAAGGCACTTCTATCATGGAGGAACACCGCACTGTCATGAGTGCGGTGATTCAGAAGGTCCATCTCGCCAAAAGTGGGCTGACCGAAGCCTGCAGCAGCCTTCTATCAGGCTTTGAGGTAAGAATATTAATATATGTAAAATGGTACCGCATAGACAGTAGCCCCTGATGCTCGGTTCGGTGTTCGGAAAGAAAAGCCGAACTGAGGATCTGAAAAGATATACGCAGGAGTCATAAAAAATATGTCGATATGGGATTGCAGGCTACCCTGCTGACCTCTGCTGCACTGACTGCGGAGGTCAATGCTTTGAAGAAAAACCTCGAGCGGTCCGAGAACGAGCTCGGCCATGCCAAGAAGCAACTCGAGGACAAAGAAGGTGAGTAGCACCTTATTAAAGTTGTACCTTACAGAAAAGGATTTGGTTGCAAAAAGAATGACAAGGATAACGTGGGTATTGCAGGGGCCACAAACGAGGTGGCGACCCTGAAGGAGGCGGTGTCCGTGGCCGAACGTAATGCGGCCGCGGAGCGCACCGAGCGAGAGAAGCAGGAGGCGCGCGTGGCGGAGGTACGGCAAGAGCTCCAGGCTCTCATGGAAAAACATGAGAGTTTGGAGCGTGACTCGAAGACTCGAGAGTCCGAGCTTGCATCGGCTCTTGAGAGTGCCAAAGACGCTAAGGCCGAAGCCTACAAGGCCCTCCAGGAAATCGAGGCGTTCAAGAAAATAGCGTCGGGTAAGGCATTTTTCATGCAAAGCAAGCATGTGGATGTGGATTACGTGTTACTTACCCGAATTCGGAGCTCTCCAGGAGCGTTCGCAGATCTGCCCCCTAGCGTGTCCGATGCTGCCCCTTTCTACAGGGCCGAGGAGGGGAGCTCGACGGAGAAGGTCTTCTGGTCTCAGTATGCTGAGGCTGGACATCCGGTTCCCCTTAGCGACCAGCTGAAGCAGCTGGTTGAGCTCCACAAGGTGGCCGAACAGGCCATGAAGGGCCTCATAGTTCGGCTGTGGCCCAATGAGGCCATGCCTGGGAGCTACTTCGGCCTGGTGCGGCGGCTGGTGGATGCGTGTCCATGGGTTGAGGTCATCAAGCGATCCTCCTGTATTGAAGGTGCCCATCGGGCCCTTGCCCGTGCTAAGGTGCACTGGGGCAAGATGGATGCTGAGAAACTTGTGACGGACGCGCCACCGTCGGGCAAGGAGTATCGCACACCCAAGATGTATTACAAGAGTGTCCTGAAGGGTGCCCGCACTATTGCGGGTGAGTGCTCCAATAATGTAATATTTGAGTAAACTCGCATTTTGTTATCCTGTGCATAGAAAACTTTGTTCATATGCACTAAGCAACACTTGTTGATTTTAAATATTACCTTCTATGCGGCTGTTTATCAAATCTGAGAGATGGCAAGTCATCGGCTTCAGCCCCCATGCCACGAGTGCTGGGGTGTTCGGTATAAATTTGAGCACTCTTGTTCCCATATTTGGGTCCATCTAGGGAGGCGCTCAACACGACGAACTAGGCAACCGGACTTATAATGCTTGAACACTCTCACTTAGCTATAGAATTCTATAATTTTAAATTTTGGCGAAGCCCCTAGTGTTCGGAAGGCCGAATTCGGGGCGCTATCCATGCCTGGGCCGGACAAAGCCGGTTCCTCGCTCTAAGCGGCACAAGTCTTTAGGGACTCGAAAAAACCTCTCTAACAGCGACCGGCTCTCGCCTCATCATGACGGTCAGTTTTAGCTTTCTCCACTGAGGCGTTAGCCCAGCTCAACTGGGGCGCAATCGCAGTGGTTCTCCCAGTGCTACCTTAGCCGATACAACGGAACGTAAGGTACCAAAACATGGGAGCCGAGCAAACCCAACTATTGACCCAAGACATGATTCGGAGCTGATGCATATAATGCTATAAGTTCGGGGTGCCGCACTTGTGAAAGTGTTCGGACTTATCACACCATGATGTGGGGAACATAAGCCCCTGGTGTTTTTAGCCGTACCAAAGTGTACGGATGCAACATGTCGCAAATGAACATATGTATAAGAAAGAAATGCAATTATAAGCAAAAAGGTGCTGCATTATTTTATTCAAGAAGTACTGCTATGAATGCAGAACGATACAAATAGTGTGATAAGCAAGGGACAGGACTATTAAACATGTCTCCCTCTAGGGGTAGGCTGCAGAGTGATGTATAAAACAGATTTAATGCTCGTAAGGGAGACCACATGGATATTCGTCGCGGCCTTTCTCCTTCCCTGGCTGTTGCATCGTGAGTTCGGCCGGTCTACTGCCGGACAGGGCCTCTGGTAAACGGAGTCCTGTGGGTAAGAAAGAAAAAAGGAAAAACAGAAATGACACACTTGGGAGCCCTTGATGTGGTTGAGCCGCATTCTGGGCCTGTCGTGGTCGTGCCCCTTCCCCTATGCCCATGGTATCTCCAGAGCGTGCTAATGTATGCGAAGGACCAGTCTTGCGATCTTGCGAGGGCTGGGTTGGGGTCGCATTGCTACGCATGCTCGGAACGCGCCAGGTGGTCTTGTTGTAGGTTACTTCGGGCGCGTTTGGCCGTGTCCGGTCGCTTAACGGCCGGACTCAAGAATTGCCTTAAGAGGCTGCATTGTACTTCTGCCGCGAGAGCCGCTGTATGTTCCTCCGTTCGGAGGGAGCGCTCGGTGTTTCCGTTGACCGTGATGACTCCTCGAGGGCCTGGCATCTTGAGCTTGAGGTATGCGTAGTGCGGCACCGCGTTGAACTTTGCAAAAGCGGTTCGTCCGAGCAGAGCGTGATAGCCGCTGCGGAACGGAACTATGTCGAAGATTAACTCCTCGCTTCGGAAGTTATCCGGG
The DNA here is from genome assembly GCF_002162155.2 of Triticum dicoccoides. Lineage (NCBI taxonomy): Eukaryota > Viridiplantae > Streptophyta > Magnoliopsida > Poales > Poaceae > Triticum > Triticum dicoccoides. Next base: position 388,352,040 of record NC_041393.1, on the reverse strand, counting down.
GATCCGAAGACCACTTCTAGTGTGACTGAGCCCGTACAATTGGCCTCTACACCTGGTATGACGCCTTTGAAGGTCGTCTTTGTGTGGTTTAATCCTTGAGGGGTCTATGCCCATCTTGCACACTGTGTCCTGATAAAGCAGGTTCAGGCTGCTGCCGCCGTCCATCAGGACTCTGGTGAGGTGAAATCCATCGACGATTGGGTCTAAAACCAATGCGGCGAATCCGCCGTGGCGGATGCTGGTGGGGTGGTCCCTTCGATCAAAAGTGATCGGGCAGGAGGACCATGGGTTGAACTTCGGGGCGACTGGCTCCATCGCGTATACGTCCCTGAGTGCACGCTTCCGCTCCCTCGTGGGTATGTGGGTTGCATATATCATATTCACCGTCCGCACTTGTGGGGGAAAACCCTTCTGTCCTCTGTTGTTCGGTGGTCGGGTCTCTTCTTCGTCATTGCTATGCAGCCCCTTGTCATTGTTTTCGACAATTAGCTTGCCTGCCTGCTTGAATACCCAACAGTCCCTGTTGGTGTGGTTGGCTGGCTTTTCGGGGGTGCCGTGTATCTGGCACGAGCGATCGAGTATTCGGTCCAAATTGGACGGACCCGTAGTAGTTCTTTTCAATGGATTCTTCCGCTGACCGGGTTTCGAGCCTCTGAATCCGGCGTTGACTGTTGTACCCTCATTATTGTCGCCGTTAATGCGGCATTTATTCTTGTTGCGACGTGACCTGCCATTGCGATCCTTGGAATCCGGACTGCCGGAATTTTTGCTGAGGTTGTTGCTGCGAGCTAGCCAGCTGTCCTCTCCCGCGCAAAAGCGAGTCATGAGTGATGTGAGGGCTGCCATGGATTTCGGCTTTTCCTGTCCCAAGTGCCGGGCAAGCCACTCGTCGTGAATGTTATGTTTGAAGGCTGCAAGGGCCTCCACATCCGGATAGTCGACGATTTGATTTTTCTTAGTTAAGAACCGTGTCCAGAATTGTCTGGCCGATTCATCTGGCTGCTGAATTATGTGGCTTAGGTCGTCAGCGTCTGGTGGTCGCACATACGTGCCCTGGAAGTTATCAAGGAATGCGGCTTCCAGGTCCTCCCAACATCCAATTGATTCTGCTGGCAAGCTGTTAAGCCAATGCCGAGCTGGTCCTTTAAGCTTGAGTGGGAGGTATTTGATGGCGTGAAGATCGTCACCGCGGGCCATGTGGATATGAAGGAGATAGTCTTCGATCCAAACCGCGGGGTCTGTTGTGCCGTCATAGGATTCGATATTCACGGGTTTAAACCCTTCGGGGATTTGATGATCCATTACTTCGTCTGTGAAGCATAGTGGGTGTGCGGCGCCTCTATATTGGGCTATATCGCGACGAAGCTCCAACGAGCTTTGTCTATTGTGTTCGGCCCGGCCGGACCTACTATGTCCGGCGCGACGGTTATCGTCACGTATCATGGGGCCCCCATGCGATCCATAGATCGATCTTGATTGTCTTGCCTTATCCTCCAATATATCTCGCAAGTCCGGAGCATTCCCCTGTGGCCTTGTGTTGTTCGAGCGGTGCCGGGGTACGGTTCTAGTGAAGGGCCTAGAGGCCTCTCTGTCGCGGCCACGAGGTGGCCGGTCAGCCATATTGTGCTCTGGTGATGCAGGTTTATATGCCTCCTCCTCTAATCGGGGGAGCAACTTGCGTTTGGGGTAGCTTTTGGAGAGGCGTTTGAGCTCATGCTCTTCGGCCGCCAGGACTTCCGTCCATCTGTCGGCTAGCAGATCCTGATCAGCTCTAAGCTGTTGCTGCTTTTTCTTGAGGCTATTTGCCGTGGCCATAAGTCTGCATTTGAAATGCTCTTGTTCAACGGGATCCTCAGGCACGACAAATTCTTCGTCGTCGAGGCTTGCCTCGTCTTCAGAGGGAGGCATGTAACTATCTTCCTCTACCTCTTCGTCTGCCGCCCTCTTGTGAGGGCTGGCATCTCCGTCCTCCTGTGCTGAATCTTGCTGGAGGGGGTTGTCTTCGGCACTGTCCGGGGTATTATTATCTCCGGTGCCGGAATCGCCATTCTTGCTGTGGCGGGATTTAGAGCGGCACCGCTGACGCCGGCGCTTGGCCTGTTTCTTGGAGGGGTCTTCCTCCGCTGTTCCTTCGCCATTCCCGTCCTTTGGGATATCCACCATGTATATGTCGTATGACGTGGTGGCTTTCCAGTGCCTAGTAGGCTGATTCTTGGTCGTCTCCGGCATCATCGTCCATACCGTCGATGTCTTCGGAGTCGAAGTCTAGCATGTCGGTTAGATCATCGACAGCGGCTACTAAGTGGGTGGTGGGTGGGTCTTGAATTTCTTCGTCGTCCGCATCCCAACCGTCCTGACCGCAGTCTGGCCAGGGCTCTCCTGATAACGAGAGATATTTTAGCGAGCTCAGAATGTCGCCAAAAGGTGAGTGTTGAAAGAGGTCCGCGGCGGTGAACTCCATGATTGGCGCCCAATCGGATTCGATTGGTGGGGGCGCGGGAGGTTCGGAGTCCGGCAAGGAGTCTGGCACCTTGGAGTCACGAGCTTCAGAAGGGACAAAGTCAGTATTCGGCTCTATCATCGTAGCGGCTGCAGCCCCCGAGGCGGTGTCTAACCATCCATCCTCGATCTGCGCAGCCGACTCCAATTCGAGGGTCGGAGCGGTTTCGTGTGCGGCCTCCAGGGCACTGTCCGGCAGCAGAGCTAAATCATGCCCATCATGACAATGCGGCACGCTCGGTTGTGGCTCGAATCCGTTGAAGATCAAGTCTCCGCGGATGTCAGCCATGAAGATAAGACTTCCAAATCTGACCTGACGGCCAGGGGCGTAGCTTTCGATCTGCTCCAGATGGCCAACCGAATTGGCCCGCAGTGCAAAGCCGCCGAATACGAAGATCTGTCCGTGGAGAAATGTCTCACCCTGGACCGCGTCGTTGTTGACGATCGAAGGAGCCATCGAGCCTATCGGTGACGACACAGAGGAAATCTCAATGAGAGCACCAATGTCGGTGTCAAAACCGGCGGATCTCGGGTAGGGGGTCCCGAACTATGCGTCTAGGCGGATGGTAACAGGAGACAAGGGACACGATGTTTTACCCAGGTTCGGGCCCTCTTGATGGAGGTAAAACCCTACGTCCTGCTTGATTGATATTGATGATGTGGGTATTACAAGAGTAGATCTACCACGAGATCAAGGAGGCTAAACCCTAGAAGCTAGCCTATGGTATGATTGTTGTTATTGTCCTACGGACTAAAATCATCCGGTTTATATAGACACCGGAGAGGGCTTGAGTTACACAGAGTCGGTTACAATGGTAGGAGATCTACATATCCGTATCGCCAAGCTTGCCTTCCATGCCAAGGAAAGTCCCATCCGGACACGGGACGAAGTCTTCAATCTTGTATCTTCATAGTCTTGGAGTCCGGCCGATGATGATAGTTCGGCTATCCGGACATCCCCTAGTCCAGGACTCCCTCACTTGCCGTTACTAGTCTTACTTGATTTGGCGGCATCGTGGGATGAAGCGGCCTAGACCGACCTTACACGTACGCTTATGTGAGACAGGTTCCACTGACTGACATGCACTTGTTTCATAAGGTGGGTAGCGGGTGCCAGTCTCTCCCACTTTAGTCAGATTGGATTCAATGAAAAGGGTCCTTATGAAGGGTAAATAGCAATTGGCAAATCACCATTGTGGCTTTTGCGTAGGTAAGAAACGTTCTTGCTAGAAACCCATAGCAGCCATGTAAAACATGCAACAATAATTAGAGGACGTCTAACTTTTTTTTGAAGGGTATGCTATGTGATGTGATATGGCCAAAAGAATGTGATGAATGATATGTGATGTATGAGATTGATCATGTTCTTGTAATAGGAATCATGACTTGCATGTCGATGAGTATGACAACCGCAGGAGCCATAGGAGTTGTCCTAATTTATTGTATGACTTACGCGTCATTGAATAACGCCATGTAATTACTTTACTTTATTGTTAAACCGTTAGCCATAGTAGTAGAAGTAATAGTTGGCGAAACAATTTCATGAAGACACGAAGATGGTGATCATGATGATGGAGATCATGGTGTCATGCCGGTGACGAAGGTGATCATGCCATGCCTCAAGATGGAGACCGAAGGTGCAAGATGATATTGGCCATATCATGTCACTTTATGATTTGCATGTGATGTTTGTCATGTTTACATCTTATTTTCTTAGAACGACGGTAGCATAAATAAGATGACCCCTCATAAAATTTCAAGAAAGTGTTCCCCCTAACTGTGCACCGTTGCGAAAGTTCGTTGTCTTGAAGCACCACGTGATGATCGGGTGTGATAGATTCTAATGTTTGCATACAATGGCTGTCAGCGAGATTTACACATGCAAAACACTTAGGTTGACTTGACGAGCCTAGCATGTCACAGACATGGCCTCGGAACACAAGAGACCGAAAGGTCGAACATGAGTTGTATAGTAGATACGATCAACATGAAGATGTTCACCAGTGATGACTAGTCCGTCTCACGTGATGATCGGATACGGCCTAGTTGACTGGGATCATGTATCACTTAGATGACTAGAGGGATGTCTATCTGAGTGGGAGTTCATTACATAATTTGATTAGACGAACTGAATTATCATGAACATCGTCTAAAATCTTTGCAATGTGTCTTGTAGATCAAATGGCCCATGCTAATGTTGCCCTCAACTTCAACGCGTTCCTAGAGAAAACCAAGCTGAAAGACGATGGTAGCAACTATACGGACTGGGTCCGGAACTTGAGGATCATCCTCATAGCTGCCAAGAAAGCATATGTCCTAGAAGCACCGCTAGATGAAGCACCCATTTTCCCAGCAACTCAAGATGTTATGAACGCCTGGCAGTCGCGTAGTGATGATTACTCCCTGGTTCAGTGTGGCATGCTTTACAGCTTAGAACCGGGGCTCCAAAAGCGTTTTGAGCAGCACGGAGCATATGAAATGTTCCAAGAGCTGAAAATGGTTTTCCAATCTCATGCCCGGGCCGAGAGTTATGATGTCTCCGACAAGTTCTACAGTTGTAAGATGGAGGAAAATAGTTCTGTCAGTGAGCATATACTCACTGTGTCCGGGTTACACAACCGTTTATCTCGGTTGGGAGTTAATCTCCCAGATGACTCGGTCATTGACAGGATTCTCCAGTCGCTCCCACCTAGCTACAAGAGCTTTGTGATGAACTACAATATGCCAGGGATGGAGAAGTCCATTCCCGAGTTATATTCAATGCTGAAATCAGCGGAGGTGGAAATCTAAAGGGAACATCAAGTGTTGATGGTGAATAATACCACTAGTTTCAAGAAAGGCAAGGGTAAAAAGAACTTCAAGAAGGACGGCAAGGGAGTTGCCGCGCCCGGTAAATCAGTTGCCCGGAGGAAGCCAAACAATGGACCCAAGCCAGAGACTCAGTGCTTTTATTGCAAGGGAAATGGTCACTGGAAGCGGAACTGCCCCAAGTACTTAGCGGACAAGAAGGCCAGCAACACCAAAGGTATATGTGATATACATGTTATTGATGTGTACCTTACCAGTAATCGTAGTAGCTCCTGGGTATTTGATACCGGTGCGGTTTCTCATATTTGTAACTCAAAACAGGAGCTGCGGAATAAGCGGAGACTAGCGAAGGACGAGGTGACGATGCGCGTCGGGAATGGTTCCAAGGTCGATGTGATCATCGTCGGCATGCTACCTCTACATTTACCTACGGGATTAGTTTTAAACCTCAATAATTGTTATTTAGTGCCAGATTTGAGCATGAACATTGTATCTGGATCTCGTTTAATGCGAGATGGCTACTCATTTAAATCCGAGAATAATGGTTGTTCTATTTATTTGAGAGATATTTTTTATGGTCATGCCCCGCTGGTCAATGGTTTATTCTTATTGAATCTCGAACGTGATGTTACACATATTCATAGTGTGAATACCAAAAGATGTAAGGTTAATAATGATAGTACCACATACTTGTGGCACTACCGCCTTGGTCACATTGGTGTCAAACGCATGAAGAAGCTCCATGCAGATGGACTTTTGGAGTCTCTTGATTATGAATCATTTGACACGTGCGAACCATGCCTCATGGGCAAGATGACAAAGACTCCAATCTATGAAACAATGGAGCAAGCAACCAAATTGTTGAAATCGTACATACTGATGTGTGCGGCCCAATGCGCGTTGAGGCTCGCGGTGGCTATCGTTATGTTCTCACCCTCACTGATGACGTAAGTAGATATGGGTATGTCTACTTAATGAAACACAAGTCTGAGACCTTTGAAAAGTTCAAGGAATTTCAGATGAGGTTGAGAATCAACATGACAGGAAAATAAAGTTCTTATGATCAGATCGTGGAGGAGAATATTTAAGTCACGAGTTTGGTACACACTTAAGGAAATGTGGAATTGTTTCACAACTCATGCCGCCTGGAACACCTCAGCGTAATGGTGTGTCCGAACATCGTAATCACACTCTATTGGATATGGTGCAATCTATGATGTCTCTTACCGACTTACCGCTATCATTTAGGGGATACGCTTTAGAGACAGCCACATTCACTTTAAATGGGGCACCGTCTAAATCCATTGAGATGACACCGTATGAATTATGGTTTGGGAAGAAACCTAAGCTATCGTTTCTAAAAGTTTGGGGATGTGATGCCTATGTCAAGAAACTTCAACCTGAAAAGCTCGAACCCAAGTCGCAAAAATGCGTCTTCATAGGATACCCTAAGGAAACCATTGGGTATACCTTCTACCTCAGATCCGAAGGCAAGATCTTCGTTACCAAGAACGGGTCCTTTCTGGAGAAAGAGTTTCTCTCGAAAGAAGTAAGTGGGAGGAAAGTAGAACTTGATGAAGTACTGCCTCTTGAACCGGAAAGTAGCACAGCTCAGGAAGATGCTTCTGTGGTGCCTGCACCGACTAGAGAGGAAGTTAATGATGATGATCAAGGTACTTCGGATCAAGTTGCTACTAAACTACGTAGGTCCACAAGGGCACGATCCGCACCAGAGTGGTACAGCAACCCTGTCCTGGAAATCATGTTGTTAGACAACGGTGAACCTTCGAACTATGAAGAAGCGATGGCGGGCCCAGATTCCAACAAATGGCTGGAAGACATAAAATCCGAGATAGGATCCATGTATGAAAACAAAGTATGGACTTTGGCAGACTTTCTCGATGATCGGCGAGCCATGGAAAATAAATGGATCTTTAAGAAGAAGACTGACGCGGATGGTAATGTGACCATCTATAAAGCTCGGCTTGTCGCTAAGGGTTATCGACAAGTTCAAGGGGTTGACTACGATGAGACCTTCTCACCCGTAGCGAAGCTGAATTCTGTCCGAATCATGTTAGCAATTGCCGCATTCTATGATTATGAGATATGGCAAATGGACGTCAAAACGGCATTCCTTAACGATTTCCTTAAGGAAGAATTATATATGATGCAACCGGAAGGTTTTGTCAATGCTAAGAATGCTAACAAGGTGTGCAAGCTCCAGCGCTCCATCTATGGGCTGGTGCAAGCATCTCAGAGTTGAAGCATTCGCTTTGACGAAATGATCAAAGCGTTTGGGTTTATGCAGACTTACGGAGAAGCCCGCATTTACAAGAAAGTGAGTGGGAGCTCTGTAGGATTTCTCATATTATATGTGGATGACATACTATTGATGGGAAATGATATAGAACTTTTGGAAAGCATAAAGGCCTACTTGAATAAGTGTTTTTCAATGGAGGACCTTGGAGAAGTTGCTTACATATTAGGCATCAAGATCTATAGAGATAGATCAAGACGCCTCGTCGGTCTTTCACAAAGCACATACCTTGATAAGATATTGAAGAAGTTCAATATGGATCAGTCCAAGAAGGGGTTCTTGCCTGTATTGCAAGGTGTGAGATTGAGCATGGCTCAATGCCCGACCATGGCAGAAGATAGAGAAAAGATGAGTGTCATCCCCTATGCCTCAGCCATAGGGTTTATTATGTATGCCATGCTATGTACCAGACCTGATGTGAACCTTGTCGTAAGTTTGGTAGGGAGGTACCAAAGTAATCCCAGCATGGAACACTGGACAGCGGTCAAGAATATCCTGAAGTACCTAAAATGGACTAAGGATATGTTTCTCGTTTATGGAGGTGACGAAGAGCTCGTCGTAAACGGTTACGTCGATGCTAGCTTCGACACAGATCTGGATGACTCCAAGTCACAAACCGGATACGTGTATATTTTGAATGGTGGGGCGGTCAGCTAGTGCAGTTGCAAGCAAGCGTCGTGCAGGATCTACATGTGAAGAGGAGTACATGGCAGCCTCGGAGGCAGCACATGAAGCAATATGGATGAAGGAGTTCATTACCGACCTAGGAGTTATTCCCAATGCGTCGGGCCCGATGACTCTCTTTTGTGACAACACTGGAGCTATTGCCCTTGCCAAGGAGCCCAGGTTTCACAAGAAGACCAGGCATATCAAGCATCTCTTTAACTCCATTCGTGAAAATGTTCACGATGGAGACATAGATATTTGTAAAGTGCATACAGACCTGAATGTCGCAGATCCATTGACTAAACCTCTTACATGAGCAAAACATGATCAACACCAGAACTCTATGGGTGTTCGATTCATCACAATGTAACTAGATTATTGACTCTAGTGCAAGTGGGAGAATGTTGGAAATATGTCCTAGAGGCAATAATAAAATGGTTATTATTATATTTCCTTGTTCATGCTATAATTGTATTAACCGAAAACTGTAATACATGTGTGAAAACATAGACCATAACATGTCCCTAGTGATCCTCTAGTTGACTAGCTCGTTGATCAATAGATGGTCATGGTTTCCTGACCATGGGCATTGGATGTCATTGATAACGGGATCACATCATTAGGAGAATGATGTGATGGACAAGACCCATTCCTAAGCATAGCACAAGATCATGTAGTTTGTTTGCTAAAGTTTTTCATGATGTCAAGTATCATTTCCTTAGACCATGAGATTGTGCAACTCCTGGATACCGTAGGAATGCTTTGGATCTACCAAACGTCACAACGTAACTGGGTGGCTATAAAGGTACACTACAGGCATCTCCAAAAGTGTCTGTTGGGTTGGCACGAATCGAGATTGGGATTTGTCACTTCGTATGACGGAGAGGTATCTCTGGGCCCACTCGGTAATGCATCATCATAATGAGCTCAATATGACTAAGCAGTTGGTCACGGTGTCGGTGTACTAGAATAAGGGTACCCTAGTATGCCGAACTTGTGCACGGGCAGTTGTAGCGCCCCGCTGCAAGGCTTGCCGGGTGACCGCCAAGGTCCTCCGTGGTTCCTTTGGAGCCATTCAAGAACAAAGTATTCAAGCCAAGGAGACGAGGCCCCGGCAAGAGGAGCTTGCCGGGAAGGCCAACCAAGGCATCCTAAGGAACTTGCCGCGACGCGCCACGCGTCCCGGCAAGGCAATAAGGCCCCGGCAAGAGGAGCTTGCCGGGAAGACCGACCAAGGCATCTCGAGGCCTGGTGGGCGACAAGCTTCCAGGCGCGACAAGACGACGGCCGCGACAAGGCGCTTGCCGCGGCAGGCGGCCACTCTGTACCCACGCTCCAGCACATCCACCAACGTGTCGCTCTGGGGGCCTTTCCAGGCGCGTGTGGCGGGAGGCTGTGCAGCGAGCGGTGCGCGGTGGCATGCGAAGCTGACAAGACTGCCATCGTGGCGAGCGGTGGCGCCCCTGACGGTCCTTTTTCTGCACTGTTTGGGCGACGCAGACGGGCATTTAATGCCTTTGTCCCCTGCCGTCAGGGTTAGGTAGGATACACTGTACAAGTAACTGTACCAACCACCTCTCTTTTTACATTTGTACCCTTGTCTACGTTGCCACCTGTCGGTGACCCCTTTAGCGTATAAAAGGAGGCCCACGCGCAACGTACAGGGGGTTCGGCTCATTCGGAAGCTAGAAAAACACTTAGCTCACCCTCGAGCAAAAATAGAATAGAATCAGACAAGCAACAGTAGGAGTATTATCTCTCCGGAGAGCTCCGAAGCTGGGTAAACGGCTCGTGTGCTTCGCCTCGATCTGCTCTTCGTGCGACCTCCGCCCCCCCGCCAAACCGAAAGGGGCCATGGTCCGCCGGCCCCATAGGTGTTCGTGGATCAGTTTCCCCGACATCTTTGGCGCGCCAAGTAGGGGGCGTCGAGATTGCGTGAACCCGATCCGGCGTTCACACGAGCTAGATCTTCATTTTCTTCATTGACATGCTACCGAAGAAGAAGACTTCGGCGGCAGCTGCTCCGTCCACGTCACTTCCATCACCGCCGGAGCAAACGGGTGGTGGAGTAGGCGCCGACGGAAGAATGGAGTCGACGAGGAAGCTCACGATGCTGCCAGGTCCAAGGATAAGGCCGCGCAGACCTCAGCGTCCGTGCATGTACCGCGCCCATCTCAGGAGGCGCAGGACCGACAGCGTCATGGTACTCGTAGTACCATACGTTTGTTGGGCCAAGATCGAGCTGGTGGATCTCGGGGTGCTCAAGACCAGCATGCACGCCAACGTGCTGGCACGAGCGAGACACGGCCGCCTGGACGAGATACTGCACCTTCTAACATAGTTAGAAGTCCAAGCACATCCCGCTCCTCGCACCGTTCGCCACTGCCGCCCACCACTCCAGCAGAAGCTTTGGCACGAGCTCAACTGCTCCTGGATTACCCTCCAACGGCGGACAAGACCGATCAATGGAGGGCCACCATTCAGAGTCTCATCGGCTTCGCCAACGGCGACACTCCACGACAGCCGAGCACGTCGCTGCCGCGGCAGGGTTGCCAGGCGCGAGCCGATGGCGACAAGACCGGTGAGGGTGCGACCACCATGCACTCTCCACCCCAAAGGCCAAGATCGCCGACTCGCCAGATCCACCTCGACAGCGACTCCACCGCATCATCGGATCCACAAGCTCGTCGCGATCAACGCCAAGTTCTTCGCGATCGACAGCAAGAAGACGCTCGTACTCGCATCGAGCGCTGAAGAGAAGCGCGACGTCAATCTGACCAGCGCGCTGGGCCTTCTGTTGACATGCATGCGCTAGGGGAACCAGGCGACTTGCCGTACGCGGTAGGTTGCCCTGCGTTCACTCGTGAGCTGCGGCAAGTCCAGTGGCCCAGCACCAAGAACTTCAAGCCAGATGTACCGGAGAAGTACGACGGCAAGACGCATCCGTCGGAGTTCCTCAGCATCTACACCATTGCGGTGCAGGCTGCCGGCGGACGGGACGACAAGATCCTTGCCAACTACTTTCCGCTGGTGCTCAAGCCCAACGTCAGATCCTAGCTCATGCACTTGCCGGACAACTCCATATCCTCTTGGGCCGATCTATGCCATCAGTTTGTCGGCGCCTTCACAGGCGGCCACAAGCCTCATGGCCAAGAGAGTGACCTTCACCTGCTCGCCCAGAAGGAAGGAGAGCCCCTGCGCAAGTACATTCAGAGATTCAGCAGCGTACATCACAACATCCCAGACGTCCACCCTGCCGCGGTGATCAGTGCGTTCCATCAGAATGTGCGAAACCGCAGGATGCAGGAGGAGATGGCGATGTGCAAGATCAGAGACGTCAGTGAGCTATATGCCCTGGCCGACAAATGTGCGCGTGCTGAGGAAGGGAGGAGACTCCCCGGAGAGAACATAGGAGCAGGAGGATCTGACAGTCATGATGCTGCCTCGGCAAAGAAAAACCGGCGGCGGAATAACAGGAAAAAGAAAGGCAAAGAGGTGCTAGCCGTTGAGCAGTCCGGCAAAGAAGCCAAAGCTGGTAACTCCGGCAAGGAGGTTGCCATAGCCGTGGCAGTTGCTGACAAGCAGGACGGTACCAACAAGCAGTACTGCAAGATCCACCGCACTAAGGGCCATGACCTCCAGAGCTGTAAGAAAGTCGAGCAGCTTGTTGAGCAACAGAAAGCTGAATACGAGCGGCGCGACAAGGAGAAAGCCCAGGAAGGTGCTAGAGGATCCGGCAAGAAACGTCCCAGCCGAGGAGGGCGCCGTGGCAAGGCCAAGCAGTGGCAAGGAGACAGACCTCCTCGCGGCCGTGACAAGGATGAAGATGACGACGACGATGAAGACATGGATAAGGAGGAGACTGATGAGCAGGAGTTTCAGAAAGCCACAGAGGTCCTGTGCGTTGATGGCGGTGCTTCTCTGCATACTTCGCACCGTCAGCTCAAGCAGTGGGTGCGGGAAGTTAATGCAGCAGAACCACTCGTCGAGTCACGCAAGCCTCTGAAATGGTCCAGCACGCCTATCATCTTTGATATTGAGGACCACCCTGATCGCGTAACTGCGGTCGGGTGCTTGCCGATGTTGGTCTCACCAACTATCCGCAACCTCAAGGTCACTAAGATGTTAGTTGACGGCGGGGCCGGCTTGAGCCTGATCTCCTCCACGGTGATCCAGAAACTCCAGATCCCTGACAGCGAGCTCGAAGAAACCGGTACGTTCTAAGGAATCAATCCGGGAAGGAGCAAGCCAAAGGGAAAGATCACGTTGCCGGTAACATTTGGCAGCGAGTTGAACTTCAGGACTGAGAGGGTTACTTTTGACGTTTCTCACTTTCCATTGCCTTACAATGGGATACTCGGCCGTCCAGCACTCGCCAAATTCATGGCAACCTCTCACTATGCCTACAACATGCTGAAGATGCCAGGCCCGATAAGTGTCATCTCTGTCCCTGGCGACAAGAAGGATGCTCTTATCTGCGCCGACAAGATCTACCGGGAAGCAGCAGCCGCAGCAGATCGCAAGTCACTTGCCGCTGAAGCTCCCGGGGCGAAGAAGAAGACCAAGTCCGGCAAGAGCTCTGATGCCCACTCCGGCAAGCGCACCTCTTCGGAGTGCTGCACTACCGTCGAGGACGCACCATCGAGCTCGACCGGCAAGTGTAGGAAGGCAATGGCAGCTCCGCCAGAGACCAAGAAGGTGTCCGCCAAGGAGGACGGCACTGGTGGTACCTTCACCATCAGCGCCACTCTCGACCCCAAATAGGAAAGCGCGCTCGTTGCTTTCCTGCGGGCGAACGTTGACGTGTTTGCATGGCAACCGTCCGACATCCCCGGTGTTCCCAGGAAAGTAATTGAGCACCACCTTGCCGTCTGTCCTCATGTGCGGCCCGTCAAGCAGAAAGACAGGAAACAGGCAGTGGAGCGCCAAGAATTTATTGCAGAAGAAATCAAGAAGTTGGAAGCAGCAGGCCTTGTCAAGGAGTGCTCCATCCTACGTGGTTGGCCAATCCTGTAGTCGTGCACAAGGCAAACGGGAAATGGAGGCTTTGTGTCGACTTAACCGATGTTAATAAAGCTTGTCCCAAAGACCCATTTCCTTTGCCGCGCATCGACCAGATTGTTGACTCCACGGCCGGATGTGATTTGCTTTCATTTCTTGATGCATACTCAGGATACCATCAGATCTTCATGGCAGAAGAGGATGAGGAGAAGACCGCATTCATCACCCCGTGTGGCACGTACTGTTTCGTACGGATGCCTTTCAGTTTGAAGAATGCTGGTTCAACATTTGCAAGGGTAGTCCATCACGCTTTTGAGCCACAAATGCACAGAAATGTGGAGGCATACATGGATGACATAGTGGTCAAAAGCAAGGACAAAGCAACTCTGATTCAAGATTTGGACGAAACATTTGCAAATCTGCGCAAGATCAACCTCAAGCTCAACCCCGAGAAGTGCGTGTTTGGAGTCCCTTCCGGCAAGCTTCTCAGGTTCTTCGTGTCTCAGCGAGGAATTGAAGCCAATCCTGACAAGATCAAGGCCATTGAGCAGATCGAAGCACCAAAGCGCGTCAAGGATGTACGAAGGCTTGCCGGGTGCGTGGCTGCTCTCAGCAGGTTTATCTCTAGATCTGCTGAGCGCGCCCTGCCATTTTTCAAAATATTGAAAAAGGTAGGTCCAATGAAATGGACTCCGGAGGTGGAGGCTGCGCTGCAGGACTTGAAGAAATACATGTCCTCCACTCCAACACTTGTAGCACCTAAGCCACAAGAGAAGTCGCTACTGTATATAGCGGCAACCAATCAAGTGGTTAGTGCTGCGTTAGTGGTAGAGAGGGAGGCAGATGACGAGCCAGCAACCATGGCAGATGCATCTAGCGACAAACAGGGGGCTTCACCGGCAAGCTCTGGTCCCGACAAGGATGGATCTGCGCAGGAGCATGAGAAGATGCAGAAGAGAATGGTGAAGCGCCCAGTTTACTTTGTCAGCTCCCTTCTGCAGGGGGCTAGGTCAAGGTACTCTGGTGTGCAGAAATTGCTTTTCGGCCTCCTCATGGCCTCGAGAAAGCTGTGCCATTACTTCCAAGCACATGAGATCACAGTCGTCACTCGTTTTCCGCTGAAGAGGATACTGCAAAATCCCGAAGCAACAGGCAGGATTGTAGAGTGGGCACTGGAACTGTCAAGCTTTGGCCTCAAGTTTGAGAGCACTTCAACTATCCAAAGCAGAGCATTGGCAGAGTTCATAGCAGAGTGGACGCCAACACAAGATGAAGAGATTCTAGAAACGAGCATCCCCGTCAAGGAGGCAAGCAAAGAATGGCTGATGTACTTCGATGGTGCCTTCTCGCTGCAAGGCGCCGGTGTGGGCGTGCTACTTGTCACACCCACCGGAGAGCACCTCAAGTACGTAGTCCAAATGCACTTTCCCAAGGAGCAAGCAACCAACAATACTGCAGAATATGAAGGATTGCTTGCCGGTCTCAGGATCGCAGCAGACCTTGGGATCAAGAAGCTCATTGTCAGGGGTGACTCACAGCTTGTCGTCCGCCAAGTGAACAAGAACTATCAGAGCCGTTGATGGAAGCATATGTTGATGAAGTGAGAAAGCTAGAAGAGCACTTTGACGGCCTACAGATGGAGCATGTCCCGAGAGCTCAGAATGACATCGCTGATGGCCTGTCAAAGTGCGCCGCACTTAAGTTACCTGTGGAACCAGGGATCTTTGTGCTCAAGATGACTCAACCGTCCGTAACGCCATCAACTGGACAGAACAAGAAGAGGAAGTTGATTTCTGGTGACTATTTTCCGGCAGAGCTCCCTGAAGCCACCGCCAAGAAGGTCCCCAAGATCTACGCCAAGGATGCTGAGGAGCAGTCTGCTCCGGCAAGCCTTATGGTTTGTTCCATCGTAGCAGACGCTCCCGACAAGCTTTGCTCCGGCAAGCTTGCCGGGGAACATCAAGCTCCGGCAGAGCCGCAGGTTCTCGCCGTAGAAGCGGATGCTCCCACAGCAGCAGATGTGCCTTTAGTCCTTGTTGTCGAGCCACAAGTTCCAGCATGGGCACAGCAGATTGTCCATTTCCTTCAGACAGGAGAACTTCCCGAAGATCAAGAAGAAGCGGAAAAAGTAGCTCGGCAGTCAAGTATGTACCAGTTTGTCGACATCACACTGTACAGAAGGAGACTCAACGGTGTGAAATTGAAGTGTATTCACCGGGAAGACGGACAAAAGCTGTTGGCAGAGATACATGGAGGCATATGTGGTCACCACATTGGCGCAAGAGCACTTGCCGGCAAAGCGTTCCGGCAAGGTTTCTTTTGGCCGACAGCCCTCCAGGATGCAACTGCACAAGTAACCAAGTGTGAAGCGTGCCAGTTCCATTCCAAGCAGATACACCAGCCAGCTCAAGCTCTCCAGACGATCCCTTTATCCTGGCCATTTTCGGTCTGGGGGCTCGACATCCTCGGCCCCTTCCCCCGAGCTGTCGGGGGCTTTGAGTACTTGTACGTTGCAATCGACAAGTTCACAAAGTGGCCGGAAGTGGAAGCAGTGAGGAAGGTGACAGCACAGTCAGTAGTCAAGTTCTTCAGGTCGATTGTTTGCCGTTTCGGGATCCCTAACAGGATCATCACCGACAACGGCACGCAATTCACGAGCCGCACCTTCATGCAGTACGTCCAAGATCTTGGCGCCAAGGTCTGCTTCGCTTCTGTTGCTCATCCAAGAAGCAACGGTCAAGCAGAGAGGGCAAATGCTGAAGTGCTGCGCGGGCTCAAGACCAGGACTTTCGACAGGCTGCGCAAGTGGGGAAGGAACTGGATCGAGGAGCTGCCAGTGGTTCTTTGGTCAATCAGGACGACGCCAAATCGAGCCACTGGCTAGACACCTTTCGCTTTAGTCTATGGAGCAAAGGCAGTTCTCCCCATGGAACTCGTATACGGATCACCTCGAGTGCTCGCTTATGATGAGCTTGAGCAAGAGCAGCTGTGACAAGATGACGCGCTACTCCTTGAGGAGGATCGTCTTCAGGCTGCTGTACGAGCTGCTCGATACCAGCAAGCTTTGCGCCGCTACCATAGCCACAAAGTTAATGCCAGAAGCTTCGAGGAAGGCGACCTTGTTCTTCGGCGCATTCAGTCCGCCAAGAATTCCAACAAGTTGACGCCGAAGTGGGAAGGCCCTTACCGGGTGAAACGAGTCACCAGGCCCGGCGCTGTCCGCCTTGAGACTGAAGATGGCATTCCGGTGAGCAACTCCTGGAACGTTGAGCATCTTCGTAAATTTTACCCGTAGGGCGCGGTTGCCGGAACCCGTTCCGGCAAACACCTTTTGTACAAGTCTTGCCGATGTTGCATGTAATCCTTTGTACAAAGCCGGGCGCAGATCCCATGCATAAGTAGAGCTCATGTGCTCCGCACATCTTGTCAATTTCATGCATTATATAATTTTTTGCATGCGTTATCTGACACTTTGTGCAGCACATACCTCCGGTAAGCAATAACGAGCCGAAAGGCTCCATATCTTTATTTTCTCTTCTTTCTTTTTCTCAACAAAGGAAAGGAAGGTTCCCTCGCACACAAGTTTGCCGGGGGGAAAGGAGAAGATTATGATGTGGACCAGGCATCGTTCAAGCAAATTTCGCCTTGCCGGGAAGCGAACGACAGAAAAGCTAAGTTGCCAAAGTTTGGGCAGTTAGTTTTATTTTTTTAAGTTATCTTCCTCGAACGACCGTGCTTTGTATGGAAAACCTGTGCGCGGAGGAACCAACTCGTAGTTAGTTGCGCCCTTACTTTGTTTCGAGTCCGCTCAACAACTTAAGTGTGCTGCAACTAGTCGCGACAAGGTTTCTTGTTGGAAGCGGCACCGCCAGCAGGCTGCTGACGTCCCGCACTCAGCGCTCGCGGCTCGGGTGCCTGCGCTGACAAGTTCCCTAAAAGCGTAGGGTAAAAACATACAAAGGAAGGAATCTAGTAAAGGAAATAACGTAGAAATCGATACTAGAAATAAAGTTATATTACAAGATAACTTGTCACAGCTCTAACAGATTGATCTCGTAATGCGACCAGCAGTGACAAGGAGAAAGAAAAAACAGGCGGCCTAATCTACGCGATCGCCCTCAACCCTCTTGATCTCGCTCACCTTGTCCACAATGGGTGCGACAAGGGCCTTGAGCGCATCCAGATCGGCGTCCGGCGGTAAGGATTTGAGGACGTTGGTGAGGTTGAGGCCTGGGTTGCGGAAGGCCACCTTCACCAGCACCTTCTGAAGAACTCCCGCGCAAATCTTGCACGACTCGTCGGCCAGCTGCTTTGGGATCCTCTCCCGGAGTCGCTGGAGGGCCGTCGCCACGCCTTTGAAGAACAGGCTGAGCTTGGTGCTGGGTTGGAGATGCTCGTCGGAGGGATACCCAAAGTCCTGCATCCCCAGCTGTGCCAGCTCCCCGTCGATGACTGCAGCGATATTCACCAGACCCTCGGTCCAGTGCTCCACAGTCTCTCTAAACGAGTTTTGGGTAACAGCGATGCTCGCCAGCAGCGCCTCGTCGGCCTTGATCTTCTCCGACAAGGTCACCTCTCGCTCCCTGGCGGCGTCCAGCGTCTGAGTCAGCATAGCCAGCTTCAACTCGAGATCCGCGTTGGAGTCCTTGGCGGCGCTGAGCTCCTTGCTCCTCTCAGCGAGAAGACCCTGTAGCTCACCATGGGCGGCAGCATCCTTCTCGTGCTCATGCTTGAGCGCGACAAGCTCCTCGCCGCTCTTCTTGATATTGGCCTCCAGCTGCGCCACCTTCGCCTCCAGCTCTTTCTTGGCGGCCTCAGCAGCTGCGGCAGTGTCCTTTGCTTCCTTGAGCGCCCCCCAATTGCTTGCTCGTGCTCAGCAAGCTCCTCTTCGTGGCTGTCAAGGTTGAGCTTGCGCTGCGCCAACTCTCCCTCCTGCACAGATAGCCTCTCAGCAGCAAGCCGCTGCTGCTCTTCAACCTCAACCTTAGCTAGGAGGAAGGCTTTCCTCTCCTCGGCGACTTGCTCCCGCTCCTATGCCAAGCTCCGGAGAGTTTCCTGCCTAAGACCCTAGAGCTCCTCCGCGCGCTTCTCGATGTCGACTCCCGCCCTCGCGACGAGTGCTTCTCGGGACGCCAGCTTGGTTTGTCGGGCGCGGTAGAGCGACAGCAGCTTCCGCAGCAGCCGCTCCTCCTCAGACTCGCCGCTGCTGCTTGGCGCATCGACCAGCGCCAGCCCAGCGGAGGCGAGCACCTCCTCGTCAAAAGCTTCTCCTTCGACCGGCGCCCTGGAGCTTGACGCCCAGGGAAGCTTGATGAAGATACCGTCGCCGGCCTTCAAGTAGGCGCCGGGCTGGGGCTCTTCGGAGCCTGGCTCCGCGGCAGCAGCGGAGGGATCGGCGGTCGGCGCAGCGCCTGGCACTCCTGCGGCCTCAGGGCCGTCAGTGCAATCGCCCGACCCCTCGCCAGCTTCTGCGGCGGCAGCCTTGGCGGCCTCTTCGCCGGCGGGCTCATCAGCACCGGCCTCTTCTTCAGTGGCGGCGGTGGCGTTGTTGTTGCCGCGCGCGCCTTCCTCGCCGGCGTCCTCGGTTTCCATTGGCTCCGCAGCAGATGGATCTGAAGAACGAAAAAGAAAAAGGAAGAAAAGTCAAGCAAAAATCCAAGAAAGGGAATTCAGAAGAAGAAGAACCCAAGGGAAGATTTCAGGCAAGAAGATTACCTGTACTAGGATCTGCGGTCACGGTCTCAACCGCCGGAGGATCACTGGTAGCGTCCTTGCCGGAGAACTGTCCCTTGCCGGGGAGTTCTCCCTTGCCGGAGAGCGCTCCCTTGCCGGGGACTCCTCCCTTGGCGGTGTAGTCGAAGCAGATGGCACTTCTGGAGCGGCTTCCGTGCCCTCCTGGTGAGGCTGTTCTGCTCCTACACAATCCAACAGTCAAGATATCAGCAAAGAAAAGAGCAATCATGAGCGTCTGTCAGCGAGAAGTAAACCATGTACTTATGCTGGGGGCTGCTTTGGGGAGTAGCTGCCGGGTCCGTCAAGGTGGTCTCAGACACACCACCTGCTGACACGGTGGGGTCATCTTCGATGACAATCACCGAGGCCTTGGCTCTCTTCGCCGCTCTCTGGGCCAGCATCCTGAAAAGGAATGGGTTCAGATTGAAGCAAGTCAAATACAAGACAAGATAGCAATAATTGAAGAACAACGAGGACAGCAAGGGGATCTTACTCTTCTTCTTCATCGTCGGAGCTGAGCGCGAAAAGATCGAAGTCCGGCTCACCTCCGGTGCGGCGAGTAGGCTCCCTCGCCCGCTTGGCAGGGGCGATGGCGATGGACCGGGAGGATCCTGCTCCAGTTGCCGCAGCAGCATGAGGCGCTCCCGCGGCAACATTGCTTGCCGCGGTAGAGCGTGTCGCACGGCTTGGCGGCTGTTGGCTCGTTTGCCGCCCCGCTACGTCCTCGGCCCTGTGGAGACGCCTTCTTGGCGGGGCCGGGGGCTCCGCCTGCGGCAAGCTGTCTGAAGGCTCGGGCTCTTCCTCACCGGGCTCGCTCGGCTCAGCTTCAGGGCCGGCAAGATCTTCCTCGCCGGCAAACTCCTCGCGCTCGGCAAGGCTTGCCGCCTCTGCTGCCTCCGCCTCCTCCACGGTGAACCCAAACTCGCCCGCGGCAGCTGCTGCCGCAGCCTCTTCCGTCCTAGTGGCGATGCACTGCAGCTCCGCGTCGGTAGTGTCGCGGGTGAGGCTCTTCTGTTCATCGGCGCGGACCGGCACTTCTACCAAGTCGTCGAAGAACGCCCGCACGACATCATCCGCAGGTTCTTCCCGAGTTGGGGCGATTCTATGCGAATCGCACAACAGCATCATCGCACGGATGCGGTGAAGTGAAGAATTGTTGCACAGCGGAACGACATTTCGCGGCAACATAAAAGGGTGCTGAGGGTCGCGCTTGAACAGCTCCAGAAGCATCGCGTCCAATTCCAAGACCGTGAAATTGAAATTGAGGCCCGGGCGCAGCCTCATGATATCCGCCGAGTTCTTGAACTCCCAGGCGGGTCTCCTCCTCTCCTGCAGGGGGGTGATGCAGCGGCGAAGGAAGTCTGCGCCAACTGCGCCTACAGTAAGCCCGGCAAGCCTAAGGCGAAGCATCCGGGTGACGGCAATCTTCAACCTGTCGTCCTCCGGGGCCACATTGCTCCAATCATTGCCGCGCACTACTGGGGTTTGGCGCAGGGCGGTGAAAGGCTGCGGGTTCTCCTCAACGATCCAGCACCATTCTGCCCTCCACTCTTCCCATTTGCTGCAGAACTCGCCCTCCAGATACGCTTCCTTCTTGCCAGTTCTCGAGATCCAAGCGATTCCTCCGGCAAGGGGCTCTCCTCTCTCGACCCGGGGCATGAAGAAGTGGCGGAAGAGGGCTACATTTGGGTGGACTCCGACAAAGTTTTCGCACAAATGTGCTAAAACTGCCATGGTCAGAACGGCGTTGGGGGTGAAGTCAAGAAGGCAGAACTCGTAGGTGTTCATAATGTCGCAGAAGAAATCAGAAAAAGGCGGGCAGAGCCCGCAGTAGAAGAACAACGCGAAGAAGGGGTACCTGCTTGGAGCCAGTTCTGAAGCTGCGGCCGGGAGCACCCTCGTGCGCGGATGCGCTCGCGTCTCCGTCGACCAGAAGAGGTAGTAGTACTCCCTCAGCTCCTGCGCACCGAGCTGAGGGGGGAAGAGGGCCCGCTCCTTCCGCAGCACCGCGAGCCACTGCGCCTCGGCCGACTTCACGCCCTTCCCCTTGTCGGCTTTTGGAGCCATGGCAGAGGTGGTGGGGGAGATCGGCGGCGTTGGTGATGCTGGTGGCAATGGGGGGCGGAGCGCTGCTCTCTTTCTGCTTCGAGAAGAAGGGGGGAGCGGCGGAGATTTCTGGAGTTGGAGCAACAAACGGCGAGATGGGCGAACTGCCCCTGTTTCCCCTGCTTATAAAGAGGGAGGGGACGGACGTTTCGCCCTTCCGAATAAAGAAGCCACCCACGATCTCTCCCACGATGCCGCATTCGACGCGTGCCGTTAGGGAGGGCGCGGTGGATACGGAGTCAGATACGGCGTAACCCAGGCCGCGTGTGCCCGTGCCCTGTTTTGGGCCTGGCCCAACAGCGCTCGGCACCGTGTATGGCCCAGGCCCGGGGGCTCCTGTCGGTGTACTAGAATAAGGGTACCCTAGTATCCCGAACTTGTGCACGGGCAGTTGCAGCGCCCCGCGGCAAGGCTTGCCGGGCGAGCGCCAAGGTCCTCCGTGGTTCCTTTGGAGCCATTCAAGAACAAAGTATTCAAGCCAAGGAGACGAGGCCCCGGCAAGAGGAGCTTGCCGGGAAGGCCAACCAAGGCATCCTAAGGAACTTGCCACGATGCGCCACGCGTCCCGGCAAGGCAACAAGGCCCCGGCAAGAGGAGCTTGCCGGGAAGACCGACCAGGGCATCTCGAGGTCTGGTGGGCGACAAGCTTCCAGGCGCGACAAGACGACGGCCGCGGCAAGGTGCTTGCCGTGGCAGGCGGCCACTCTGTACCCACACTCCAGCACATCCACCAACGTGTCGCTCTAGGGGCCTTTCCAGGCGCGCGTGGCGGGAGGCTGTGCAGCCAGCGATGCGCGGTGGCATGCAAGCTGACAAGACTGCCATCGTGGCGAGCGGTGGCACCCCTGACGGTCCTTTTTCTGCACTGTTTGGGCGACACAGACGGGCATTTAATGCCTTTGTCCCCTGCCTTCAGGGTTAGGTAGGATACACTGTACAAGTAACTGTACCAACCACCTCTCTTTTTACATTTGTACCCTTGTCTATGTTGCCACCTGTCGGTGACCCCTTTAGCGTATAAAAGGAGGCCCACGCGCAACGTAGAGGGGGTTCGGCTCATTCGGAAGCCAGAAAAACACTTAGCTCACCCTCGACCAAAAACAGAATAGAATCAGACAAGCAGCAGTAGGAGTATTATCTCTCCGGAGAGCTCCGAAGCTGGGTAAATGGCTCATGTGCTTCGCCTCGATCTGCTCTTTGTGCGACCTCCGCCCCCCCGCCGAACCGAAAGGGGCCACGGTCCGCCGGCCCCATAGGTGTGCGTGGATCAGTTTCCCCGACACACGGGGTCATGCATTATGGAACGAGTAAAGTGACTTGCCCGTAACGAGATTGAACGAGGTATTGGGATACCAACGATCGAATCTCGGGCAAGTAAAGTACCAATTGACAAAGGGAATTGTATAAGGGATTACTTGAATACCCGACATCGTGGTTCATCCGATGAGATCATCGTGGAACATGTGGGAGCCAACATCGGTATCCAGATCCTGCTGTTGGTTATTGTCGGAGAGCTGTCTCGGTCATGTCTGCATGATTCCCGAAACCGTAGGGTCTACACACTTAAGGTTCGGTGAAGCTAGAGTTGTTATGGGAATTAGTATGCAGTTACCAAATGTCGTTTGGAGTCCCGGATGAGATCCCGGACGTCACAGGAGTTCCAGAATGGTCCGGAGGTAAAGATTTATATATGGGAAGTCAAGTTTCAGTCACCGGAATAATTTCGGGGGTTACCGGTATTGTACTGGGACCACCGAAAGGTGTCCGGGGGTCCACCGGGTGGGGCCACCTGCCCCGGGGACTTAATGGGCTGAAACAAAGGGTGGGAACCATCCCCTGGTGGGCTAGTGCGCGCCCCCCAAGGCCCCAGGGCGCCTAGGGTTGAAAACCCTAGGGGGTGGGGGCGCCCCCCCCCACCAATTTGGGGGGCAAGCACCCCCCTTGGCTGCCAACCCCCTCCCTTAGATGAGATCTAAGGGGGACGACCCCTGTCGGTGTCGAAACTGACGGATCTCAGGTAGGGGGTCCCGATCTGTGCGCCTCAGGCTGATGGTAACAGGAAGCAAGGGACACAATGTTACCCAGGTTCGGGCCCTCTCGATGGAGGTAAAACCCTACTTCCTGCTTGATTAATATTGACGATATGAGTAGTACAAGAGTAGATCTACCACGAGATCGTAGAGGCTAAACCCTAGAAGCTAGCCTATGATGATTATGGTTGTATTTGTGATCGGCCTTCTAAGCATCAACCTCTGCGGTTTATATAGACACCGGAGAGGGCTAGGGTTTACACGGAGTCGGTTACAAGGAAGGAAATACAATATCCGGATCGCCAAGCTTGTCTTCCATGCAAAGGAGAGTCCCATCCAGACACGGGACGGAGTCTTGAGTCTTGTATCTTCACGCTCCAATAGTCCGGACGATGTACACAGTCCGGCTGTCCGGATACCCCCTAATCCAGGACTCCCTCAGTAGCCCCTGAACCAGGCTTCAATGATGATGAGTCCGGCGCGCAGTCTTGTTTTCGGCATTGCAAGGCGGGTTCCATCTCCGAATACTCCAAAGTAACTATCGAACACGTAGACCATGTCCGGACCTGCGAGATGATCCTCACATACTATTGTAGGGAACATAGCATAAATTTGATCTGCTGGCAATCTTTGTACGTCGTGCCCTTGCATCGTGGCCTGGTCCAACACGAACTGACGTTTCTTGCCCCACCTCGACTCGCGTCGCGAGGCGGTTTTATTGGCACGCCCTGCCAAAGCAGAGATCGTGTTCCTCTTATTACGGGATCTTCCATCAATATGGGCGTGTGTAACCCCACGACGACCGTTGGCATGACTCCGTGTGCTTTTAGATAAGCCTCATGCGGTCACGCTGAGGACTCTTGATATTCACCCCGTTTATAAAGGGGCTGAGGCCGATGCCTCTTTTCCACCTCCCTTGCGCCTTCTCGCACCTCGAGTTCTAACACCCGAGACCTAAGCTCCAACACCCCAAATCCTCCAATATGTCCGGAACCAACCCCCAAGGCCGGTGGGTGGCCTCCTCGATCCAAGAGGAGGACATTGTGAGGCTTAGGGAGGTCGGATATCTGACCGCCGACATCCAGCACAGGCTTCCTGCTGCAGGGCAAATCATCCCTACATCGGAGCCCATTGAGAGCGTCGTGTTTGTTCCTCACTTCCTCCGCGGCTTGGGCCTCACCCTTGATCCCTTTGTGAGGGGGCTCATGTTCTATTACGGGTTGGATTTTCATGATCTAGCTGCGGACGCTATCCTCCATATCTCATCGTTTATCATTGTGTGCGAGGCTTTTGTCCACATCACTCCACACTTTGGCTTATGGCTCAAGACCTTCAATGTCAAGCCGAAGATGACCGAGGGGCGACATGCAGAGTGCGGAGGTGCCATAATAAGGAGGAACGCGGATGCCCCCCTGGCCAGAGGGTTCTTTCCCAGAAGTATCCGATGTATGGCAACAGAGGTGGTTTTATGTCAAGGCTCCCAGAGGCACAAAGTGGGTGGCCGCCCCCGAGTTCTGCTCGGGCCCTCCATCACCATTGGCGTCATGGACTGGCATAGGATGGAATTGGGGGCCCACCAGTGATGTTCCAATACTGCAGAGCCGTATCCGGGAGCTCCTTGAGAAGGACATTAACCTTGTCAGGATAATTCAAGTAATGCTAATCCGACGGATGTTGCCATGCAAACGCCGGCCTCTCCGGATGTGGGAGTTCAATCTGGAGGACCCATGGACTATTAAGCACTTCTTCGGCCTGAAGCTCGAAGGGATGTGTAAATTATTCTTCGGACCACAAGTAAAGTGTCCGGACACCACCGAGGATGCGGTCCTAAGCTGCAATCGCCTAGATGCCCAAGTAAGGAACCTTAAAACCGGACACTTTGTTTTTATTTGTCATAGTCTTTATTCTGAAAACTCTCCATGGCCAGGAATGGCTCAGCAAGGCAGAGAGAATCAGGTGTCCGGCGCCACTTCCCGAAGGCTCGCCTGGTCCAACCGTTGCCAAGATGCTTGGCCGGGTGCTCAGCAAAATGCCCTCCGGGAAGGACGAAGGAAAGGATAGTGAAGCCGAACTTCACACACTGCGCATCTGGACCGGGGGAATTGCTTCCTCCCCAAGGGAGGATAGCCGGGGAGGGGAATCCGAGGCCACCTCCCCGCACAGGAAGAAAAGGGCCGCCTCCGAAGACTTGGAGATGGAGATGCCCAAACAGGGAAAGAAAATGTCGCCGGGGAGCTCTGCCCCGACGGGCGTCCTCACCGCATCATGCCCGCCAATGTGCCAGCCCTCAACCGAGCTGTAAGTTAATCGTTAATTCGAAGGTACTGCGTTTCTCCGAGATTAATAACCAGGATTCGTCCTTTGCAGTCCGGCTAGTAGCTTTTCTCAACAGAGTTCGTCTTCGGGGGATCTTCCTCCGGAGATGATGGAGAGCGAGACCCCACCCACCTCTCCGCCTCATGAAGCGGGCGACACGGAGGTGTCATCACGGAGGAGTCCGGATCTGCCAAATCTGGAAGCTAACACGTGAGCCGCCCCGAGCCCGGAGCGTTTGGCTCCCACGGGGGGCGATGAGAAGGGTACGACATAGTTCGATGTCCGGCCGGACATACTGACAGGCCTTCTAGAGCGAGCTGCACTCTCGAAGGAGCACCGCTCATTAATGAGCATGGTGCTCAAGAAGATGTCATCCGCTACAAGCGGTTTGAATGAAGCATTTACGACCCTGCTCAGAGGCTTTGAGGTATGTAGTGAAAAAATACACTATTTTTTGGCTGTGAGGCACGCGCTAGGTGTGCTCCATATGGATAGTAGCCCCTGAGACTCTAGTTGCCCGCCCTAGGCGGCAAACGGGGGATCATATAGTAATGATGGCGCTGTACATATGCGTAGGTATCTAAGGGTCCGCCAGCCGACCAGTCCATTGAAGTTGCCAAGCAAAGGAGGCAGATCGGATCTATTGATGCCGATATCACGCTGGTGCACGAGCGGCTGAACGAGTCACAAGGTATGTGCTCTGCTTTCCTTATTATATTGTATAGGAAAATATGAGAGGGTCATAATATTAATGCAATGTGTTTGTACTGCAGATGGTGCTGCTGCCGTGGAAGTTGTGAGGGCGGAACTTGCCCAGGCCAAGGAACAAGCTTGGGTTAGCAATGCGGCTGCCCTAAAGGTGGCCGAAGAATTGAGAGCCGAACAGGATGGTCATCGCCGAAGCGAGGAAAAGATAGCCGAAATGGCTGTGGAGTTGAAAAATGCCGCCGACCGGTGTGAACTCCTTGAAAAGGAGAATAAGGCTAGTTCGGCTGACTTGAACAAGGCACTTAATGCCACCAAGGAAATGCGGACCGAGGTCAGGGGTGTGCGGGAGGAGCTTCAACAGGCCGGTAAAATCACGGCTGGGGGCTCCTACTTACTGCGGACGAAGTTTTTGGATCCGAAGTATGCTCCCCTGGATGGGCGCTGGAGTCCTGCAGATTCGTATGCGGACTTGGCGAAGAGTACAGCTGATGCAGCCAAGTTTTTCGAGGATCAAGGTGATAAGGAAGTGGAGAAGCTTTTCTGGCCGCAATTCAATGCTCCTGCGCGCCCGCTGCCGTTAAGTGAGAAGATGGCTGCTGTAGCGGAGCTTCATAGGGTGTCCGGGCTTGCAATGCGGTCTGTAATAGACCATCTTTGGCCGAAGGGGCCCAAGCCGAATAGTTACTTCGGTTTGGTGCAACAATTCCTTGGGGCCGTGCCTCATATCGACGCCATGAGAAGGTCGGCGTGCATAGAGGGTGCACGAATGGCTCTTGCCCGCGTTAAAGCCTATTGGACAGATATGGAGGCCACCATTGTGGCGACCCAGAATCCGGCGGGAGGCCAGTATTCGGCCGAGCACTACTTGGAGCAGGTAACAGAAGGTGCCCGCTTAATAGGGGCGCAGTCCTCGAAGAATGTGGTTTTCGAGTGACAAATCGAATCATTGTAAAAACAATGTTATTTTGATTACGGGGCTATATTTATACTTTGTGCCCGAAAGTATTATTTTTGCCTCCAGTGCGGCCGTTTTTATGTCTATGTGTAATTCTGAAAGTTAGCAGTCGTTGGCTTCAGCCCCCACGCATATAATGCGGGGGTGTTCGCGAAAAATATGCATAATCACACTTGTTCCAACGTCTTGGTCCATTAAGGAGGTGATCGCACGTCGAACTAGGCAACCGGACTATATAGCTGTAACACTTTCACTTAGCCATAGGAGTTTGACAGTGGGGCTACTATGTAGCCCCTGGTACTTTTGCATGCATCTGAATACGGGCGCATATGTACATGGCCGGGAAACGACCCTTCGTTAATGCGGAGGAATCCTAAGGATTCCGGTAAGTCTTCGAGTGGTTGAACAGTCTCACGATGTATCATGACAGTCAGTTTTTGGCTTTCTCTACTGAGGTGCTTATCCGGAATAACCAGGGCACAATCGCAGTAGTTCTCCTTTGGCCGCCTTAGCCAGTAAGAACGGAATGTAAGGCGGCAAACTCAGGAGCCGGGCAAACCCAACATTTGACCAAAGACATGATTCGGAGCTGATGCATATAAGGCCAAACTCGTGATGCTAAACACTCCCGAAAGTATTCGAACTTTATAGCAGAAAATGGGCTGAAGAATGCCCATTCATTATAAATCCTGTATTTCCAGGTACGTGCATTAGTCTGTCGTGGCAAAATGCCAATAACGGCAGTATCCTTTGTGGGTATGGAACCCATGGGATGTTTAAACAACAAGAGGCAATAGAAAAGGTTTACACAGGGGCTTAATATAAAGAGAAACCTTTTGAGTGGGGCCCTGTTGCACGTCCGCGCCTTTGTCTCCGTTGTGCCGTATCCTGGAAGGGTATCACGCGAATGTTGTCTGTAAAAAAGAAAACTCGTGTAGGAGAGTACAACGTAAGTATGTGATGGATAGTAAAAGTGTAATACGTTGGCCTGCCAATAAGGTTGGGCCAATTGTGGGGCTATATTAAGTATTTATAGCCCCTGGTGTCCTCTATGGGATTACATATACGGTGCCCTGGTTCAGTTTTATCTAGGCTGTCAGACTCGTCTAACCGTGTCTGTGGTCTTAATGACCATTCATGCTTCCTGATATTGGAGACCGCTTATAGTCCGGCCGCTAGGGCCATCGCTCTGTGTTTCCGTTAACGGTGATGACGCCACGTGGACCGGGCATCTTGAGTGTAAGGTAGGCTTGTGCGGTAATGCATTGAAGCGGGCGAAGGCCGTTCTTCCAAGCAATGCATGATAGCCACTTTGGAAGCGTGCGATGGTGAAGAGTACTTCTTCTCTTCTGGAGTTGCGTGGGGAGCCGAATGTTACCTCCAGTACGACGAAGCCCCTACCGTAGGCTTCAACGCCTGGTATCACCCCTTCAAAGGTGGTGTTGCTTTGGCTAATTCTGGATGGGTCTATCCCCATCCTGCGGACAGTGTCCTCGTATATAAAATTGAGACTGCTACCGCCATCCATGAGGATGTGGGTGAGATGGTATCTGAGGGAGTCCTGGACTAGGGGGTGTCCGGATAGCCGAACTATCATCATCGGCCGGACTCCAAGACTATGAAGATACAAGATTGAAGACTTCGTCCCGTGTCCGGATGGGAATTTCCTTGGCGTAGAAGGCAAGCTTGGCGATACGGATATGTAGATCTCCTACCATTGTAACCGACTCTGTGTAACCCTAGCCCTCTCCGGTGTCTATATAAACCGGATGGTTTTAGTCCGTAGGACAACGACAATAACAACAATCATACCATAGGCTAGCTTCTAGGGTTTAGCCTCCTTGATCTCGTGGTAGATCTACTCTTGTAATACCCACATCATCAATATCAATCAAGCAGGACGTAGGGTTTTACCTCCATCAAGAGGGCCTGAACCTGGGTAAAACATCGTGTCCCTTGTCTCCTGTTACCATCCGCCTAGACGCACAGTTTGGGACCCCCTACCCGAGATCCGCCAGTTTTGACACCGACATTGGTGCTTTCATTGAGAGTTCCTCTGTGTTGTCACCAATAGGCTCGATGGCTCCTTCGATCATCAAAAATGACGCGGTCCAGGGTGAGACTTTTCTCCCCGGACAGATCTTCATATTCGGCGGCTTTGCACTGCGGGCCAATTCGTTTGGCCGTCTGGAGCAGATCGAAAGCTATGCCCCTGGCCGTCAGGTCAGATTTGGAAGTCTGAACTTCACGGCTGACATCCGCGGAGACTTGATCTTCAATGGATTCGAGCCACAACCGAGCGCGCCGCACTGTCAGGATGGGCATGATTTAGCTCTGCGGCCGGACAGTGCTCTGGAGGCCGCACACGAGTCCGCTCCGACCCTCGATTCAGAGCCGGCTGTGCAGATCGAGGACGGGTGGTTAGACACCACCTCGGGGGCTGCAACCTCTACGGCGATAGAGCCGAATACTGACTTTTCCCTTATGAAGCTCGTGAATCCCAGGTGCCGGACTCCTTGCCGGACTCCGAACCTCCCGCGCCCCCACAAATCGAATCCGATTGGGCACCGATCATGGAGTTCGCCGCCGCGGACATCATTCAACACTCACCTTTTGGCGACATTCTGAGCTCGCTAAAATATCTCTCGTTATCAGGAGAGCCCTGGTCGGACTGCGGTCAGGACGGTTGGGATGCGGACGACGAAGAAATTCAAGACCCACCCACCATCCACTTAGTAGCCGCTATTGATGATCTAACCGACATGCTAGACTTCGATTCCGAAGACATCAACGGTATGGACGACGATGCCGGAGACGACCAAGAACCAGCGCCTACTGGGCACTGGAAGGCTACCTCGTCATACGACATATACATGGTGGATATCCCAAAGGATGGGAATGGCGAAGGAACAACGAAGGAATACCCCTCCAAGAAACAGCCCAAGCGCCGGCGTCAGCGGTGCCGCTCTAAATCCCGCCACAGCAAGAATGGCGATTCCGGCACCGGACCCCAGACAGTGCCGAAGACAACCCCCTCCAGCAAGATTCAGTGCAGGAGGACGGAGATGCCAGCCCTCACAAGAGGGCGGTAGACGAAGAGGTAGAGGAAGATAGTTACATGCCTCCCTCTGAAGACGAGGCAAGCCTTGACAACGGCGATGTTGTCGTGCCTAAGGATCCCGTCGAACAAGAGCGTTTCAAACGCAGGCTTATGGCCATGGCAAATAGCCTCAAGAAAAAGCAGCAACAACTTAGAGCTGATCAGGATCTGCTAGCCGACAGATGGACGGAAGTCCTGGCGGCCGAAGAGCATGAGTTCGAACGCCCCTCCAAAAGCTACCCCAAACGCAAGTTGCTCCCCCGATTAGAGGAGGAGGCATATAAACCTGAATCACCAGAGCACAATACGGCTGACCGGCCACCTCGTGGCCGCGACAGAGAGGCCTCTAGGCCCTACACTAGAACCGTACCCCGGCATCGCTCGAACAGCACAAGGCCACAGGGGAATGCTCCGGACTTGCGAGATATATTGGAGGATAAGGCAAGACAATCAAGATCAATCTATGGATCGCGTGGGCGCCCCATGATACGTGACGACAACCGTCGCGCCGGACACAGTAAGTCCGGCCGGGCCGAACACAATAGACAAAGCTCGTTGGAGCTCCGACGCGATATAGCCCAATATAGAGGCGCCACACACCCACTATGCTTCATAGACAAAGTAATGGATCATCAAATCCCCGAAGGGTTTAAACACACGAATATCGAATTCTATGATGGCACAACAGACCCCTCGGTTTGGATCAAAGACTATCTCCTTCATATCCACATGGCCCGCGGTGACGATCTTCACGCCATCAAATACCTCCCACTCAAGCTTAAAGGACCAGCTCGGCATTGGCTTAACAGCTTGCCAGCAGAATCAATTGGATGTTGGGAGGACCTGGGAGCCGCATTCCTTGATAACTTCCAGGGCACGTATGTGCGACCACCAGACGCTGACGACCTAAGCCACATAATTCAGCAGCGAGACGAATCGGCCAGACAATTCTGGACACGGTTCTTAACTAAGAAAAATCAAATCATCGACTGTCCGGATGCGTAGGCCCTCGCAGCCTTCAAACATAACATCCGTGACGAGTGGCTTGCCCGGCACCTGGGACAGGAAAAGCCGAAATCCATGGAAGCCCTCACATCACTCATGACCCGCTTTTGCACAGGAGAGGACAGCTGGCTAGCTCGCAGCAACAACCTCAGCAAAAATTCCGGCAGTCCGGATACCAAGGATCGCAATGGTAGGTCACGTCGCAACAAGAATAAACGCCGCATTAATGGCGACAATAATGAGGATACGGTAGTCAACACCGGATTCAGAGGCTCGAAACCCGGTCAGCGGAAGAAGCCATCCAAAAGAACTACTACGGGCCCGTCCAATTTGGGCCGAATACTCGATCGCTCGTGCCAGATACACGGCACCCCCGAAAAGCCAGCCAACCACACCAACATGGACTGTTGAGTATTCAAGCAGGCAGTCAAGCTAATTGCCGAAAACAATGACAAGGGTCTGCATAGCGATGATGAAGAAGAGACCCAACCACCAACAACAGAGGACAGAAGGGTTTTCCCCCACAAGTGCGGACGGTGAATATGATATACGCAACCCACATACCCAAGAGGGAGCGGAAGTGTGCACTCAGGGACGTATACGCAATGGAGCCAGTCGCCCCGAAGTTCAACCCATGGTCCTCCTGCCCGATCACTTTTGATCGAAGGGACCACCCCACCAGCATCCTCCACGGCGGATCGCCGCGTTGGTTTTAGACCCAATCGTCGATGGATTTCACCTCACCAGAGTCCTGATGGACGGCGGCAGCAGCCTGAACCTGCTTTATCAGGACACAGTGCGCAAGATGGGCATAGAGCCCTCAAGGATTAAACCCACAAAGACGACCTTCAAAGGCGTCATACCAGGTGTAGAGGCCAATTGTATGGGCTCAGTCACACTGGAAGTGGTCTTCGGATCCCGGATAACTTCCGAAGCGAGGAGTTAATCTTTGACATAGTTCCGTTCCGCAGCGGCTATCATGCTCTGCTCGGACGAACCGCTTTTGCAAAGTTCAACGCGGTACCGCACTACGCATACCTCAAGCTCAAGATGCCAGGCCCTCGAGGAGTCATCACGGTCAACGGAAACACCGAGCGCTCCCTCCAAACGGAGGAACATACAGCGGCTCTCGCGGCAGAAGTACAATGCAGCCTCTTAAGACAATGCGCCCGAAGTAACCTACAACAAGACCACCTGGCGCGTTCCGAGCACGCGTAGCAATGCGACCCCAACCCCAGCCCTCGCAAGATTGCAAGACTTGTCCTTCGCGTACATCAATACGCTCTGGAGATACCATGGGCATAGGGGAAGGGGCACGACCACGACAGGCCCAGAATGCGGCTCAACCACATCGGGGGCTCCCAAGTGTGTCATTTCTTTTTTTCCTTTTTCTTTCTTACCCACAGGACTTCGTTTACCAGAGGCCCTGTTCGGTAGTAGACCGCCGAACTCACGATGCAACAGCCAGGGAAGGAGAAAGGCCGCGACGAATATCCAGGTGGTCTCCCTTACGAGCATTAAATCTGTTTTATACATCACTCCGCAGCCTACCCCTAGAGGGGGACATGTTTAATAGTCCCGTCCCTTGCTTATCGCACTATTTGTATCGTTCTGCATTCATAGCAGTACTTCTTGAATAAAACAATGCAGCACCTTTTTGCTTATAATTGCATTTCTTTCTTATACATATGTTCATTTGCGACATGTTGCATCCGTACACTTTGGTATGGCTAAAAATACCAGGGGCTTATGTTCCCCACATCATGGTGTGATAAGTCCGAACACTTTCACAAGTGCGGCACCCCGAACTTATAGCATTATATGCATTAGCTCCGAATCATGTCTTGGGTCAATAGTTGGGTTTCCCTGGCTCCCATGTTTTGGTACCTTACGTTCCGTTGTATCGGCTAAGGTAGCACTAGGAGAACCACTGCGATTGCGCCCCAGTTGAGCTGGGCTAACGCCTCAGTGGAGAAAGCTAAAACTGACCATCATGATGAGGCGAGAACCGGCCGCTGTTCGAGAGGTTTTTTCGAGTCCCTAAAGACTTATGCCGCTTAGAGCAAGGAACCGTCTTTGTCCGGCCCAGGCGTGGATAGCGCCCCGAATTCGTCCTTCCGAACACTAGGGGCTTCGCCGAAATTTAAAATTGTAGAATTCTATGGCTAAGTGAGAGTGTTCAAGCATTATAAGTCCGGTTGCCTAAGTCGTCGTGTTGAGCGCCTCCCTAGATGGACCCAAATATGGGAATAAGAGTGCTCAAATTTATACCGAACACCCCAGCACTCGTGGCATGGGGGCTGAAGCCGACGACTTGCCATCTCTCAGATGTGATAAACAGCCGCACAGAAGGTAATATTTTAAATCAACAAGCGTTGCTTAGCGCATATGAACAAAGTTTTCTGCGCACAGGAGAACAAAATGCAAGTTTACTCAAATATTACATTATTGGAGCACTCACCCGCAATAGTGCGGGCACTCTTCAGGACACTCTTGTAATACATCTCGGGCGTGCGATACTCCTTGCCCGGCGGTGGCGCGTCCGTCACAAGCTTCTCAGCATCCATCTTGCCCCAGTGCACCTTAGCACGGGCAAGGGCCCGACGATCACCTTCAATATAGGCGGATCGCTTGATGACCTCAACCCATGGACACGCATCCACCAGCCACCGCACCAGGCTGAAGTAGCTCCCACGCATGGCCTCATTGGGCCACAGCCGAACTATGAGGCCCTTCATGGCCTGTTCGGCTACCTTGTGGAGCTCGACTAGCTGCTTCAGCTAGTCGCTAAGGGGAACCGGATGTCCGGCCTCAGCATACTGAGACCAGAAGACCTTCTCCATCGAGATCCCCTCCTCGGCCCTGTAGAAAGTGGCAGCATCGGACACGCTGCAGGGCAGATCTGCGTACACTCCTAGAGAGCTCTGAATTCGGGTAAGTAACACGTAATCCACATCCACATGCTTGCTTTGCATGAAAAATGACTTACCCGACGCTATTTTCTTCAACGCCTTGATTTCCTGGAGGGCCTTGTAGGCTTCGGCCTTAGCGGCTTTGGCACTCTCAAGAGCCGATGCAAGCTCGGACTCTCGAGTCTTCGAGTCACGCTCCAAACTCTCATGTTTTTCCATGAGAGCCTGGAGCTCTTGCCGTACCTCCGCCACCCGCGCCTCCTGCTTCTCTCGCTCGGTGCGCTCCGCGGCCGCATTGCGTTCGGCCACGGACACCGCCTCCTTCAGGGTCGCCGCCTCGTTTGTGGCCCCTGCAATACCCATGTTATCCTTGTCATTCTTTTTGCAACCAAATCCTTTTCTGTAAGGTACAACTTTAATAAGGTGCTACTCACCTTCTTTGTACTCGAGCTGCTTCTTGGCATGGACGAGCTCGTTCTCAGACCGCTCGAGGTTATGCTTCAAAGCATTGACCTCCGCAGTTAGTGCGGCAGAGGTCAGTAGGGTAGCCTGCAATCCCATATCGACATATTTTTTATGACTCCTGCGTATATCTTTTTAGATCCTCAGTCCGGCTTTTCTTTCCGAACACCGAACTAAGCATCAGGGGCTACTGTCTATGCGGTACTATTTTACATATATTAATATTCTTACTTCAAAGCCTGATAGAAGGCTGCTGCAGGCTTCGGCCAGCCTGCTTTTGGCGAGCTGGACCTTCTGAATCACCGCACTCATGACAGTGCGGTGTTCCTCCTTGATGGAAGCGCCGTTGAGCGCCTCTAGCAAGTTATCCGGCGCCTCCGGTTGGACGGAGGCCGCCGGTGCCACGGTCTTGCCCTTCTTACGAAGGGACCGCCCGCCGGACTCCGTAACCACTACAGGTTCTGTTGCGGAGTCCGGCACGAAGTCCGGGAGGTCGCCCTGTGCCATCTCCGGATCCTCCTCCTCCGGATGGGTCCCTCTCTGGGATCCCACCTCGACGTCGTCAGCGTCGCGGGGAGAGGAGGCGGTTGGAAGTGAAGTGCTATTCACATCCGACGAGCCCAAGGACCCGCTCGACGAAGCGGGAAGATCGTCCTTGGGCGGACTGCAGGGTTGTATGCAGCGTTAGAAAGACACCAAGTGGCAAACAGAAAAATCATGAATTCATTCGGGAGTCCGGATACTTACGATCTCGCTAGGGGCTTGGCCCTTGGAGGCCAATCCTCATCGACGTCACCGGCATTGGCGGAATAGTCCGGGGGAAGAGTCCTTCCCTTCTTGGACCCTTCGGCCTCCCTAGCTGGGGAGGCCTTCCTTTTCTTCCCTCCCCCCGCTGGGGGAGAGGCTTTTTTCTTCTCCTCCTTGTCCTCGGGGGAGGAGTCCGCCTCGGAGTCATTAGACACCTGAAAACGGGAACTCTTTCGAGTACCCGTGGCCTCCTTCTTGGCCTTATTCTCCGGCACCACATGGGGTGCCGGAACCAGCAGCCCCGCCAAATGGGCATCCACTGGGTCTTCTGGCAAGCGGGCCAGACAGTTAGTCTGCTCGGCATTCTTCAGCCAGTCCTGTCAAAAGAAAGGGAGTTTAGATCCCGCATAGAGTCAAACTATGGAAAACAAGTATCCCGTAAAGGGTAAAATCATTTACCTTGTCAGCCTGACGCTGCGAGCGGAATCCGCGATCTTTGGTAGCAGATGCGGGAGCCTCGGCGCCCTTAAAAGCACCTTCCAGGCATCTTCGTACCTAGTGTCGAAGAGCCCGCTCAAGATTCGGTGCTGAGCCGGATCGAACTCCCACAATTTAAAGGCCCATTGTTGGCACGGGAGAATCCGGCGGATGAGCATGACCTGGACTACGTTGATGAGCTTGAGCTTCTTGTCCACCAGCTTCTGGATACAGGCTTGGAGTCCGGTCCGCTCCTCCGAATTGCACCAAGCCAGGCCACTCTCCTTCCAAGAGGTGAGCCGTGTGGGGATGCCAGATCTGAATTCGAGTAAGTAACACGTAATCCACATCCACATGCTTGCTTTGCATGAAAAATGACTTACCCGACGCTATTTTCTTCAACGCCTTGATTTCCTGGAGGGCCTTGTAGGCTTCGGCCTTAGCGGCTTTGGCACTCTCAAGAGCCGATGCAAGCTCGGACTCTCGAGTCTTCGAGTCACGCTCCAAACTCTCATGTTTTTCCATGAGAGCCTGGAGCTCTTGCCGTACCTCCGCCACCCGCGCCTCCTGCTTCTCTCGCTCGGTGCGCTCCGCGGCCGCATTGCGTTCGGCCACGGACACCGCCTCCTTCAGGGTCGCCGCCTCGTTTGTGGCCCCTGCAATACCCATGTTATCCTTGTCATTCTTTTTGCAACCAAATCCTTTTCTGTAAGGTACAACTTTAATAAGGTGCTACTCACCTTCTTTGTACTCGAGCTGCTTCTTGGCATGGACGAGCTCGTTCTCAGACCGCTCGAGGTTATGCTTCAAAGCATTGACCTCCGCAGTTAGTGCGGCAGAGGTCAGTAGGGTAGCCTGCAATCCCATATCGACATATTTTTTATGACTCCTGCGTATATCTTTTTAGATCCTCAGTCCGGCTTTTCTTTCCGAACACCGAACTAAGCATCAGGGGCTACTGTCTATGCGGTACTATTTTACATATATTAATATTCTTACTTCAAAGCCTGATAGAAGGCTGCTGCAGGCTTCGGCCAGCCTGCTTTTGGCGAGCTGGACCTTCTGAATCACCGCACTCATGACAGTGCGGTGTTCCTCCTTGATGGAAGCGCCGTTGAGCGCCTCTAGCAAGTTATCCGGCGCCTCCGGTTGGACGGAGGCCGCCGGTGCCACGGTCTTGCCCTTCTTACGAAGGGACCGCCCGCCGGACTCCGTAACCACTACAGGTTCTGTTGCGGAGTCCGGCACGAAGTCCGGGAGGTCGCCCTGTGCCATCTCCGGATCCTCCTCCTCCGGATGGGTCCCTCTCTGGGATCCCACCTCGACGTCGTCAGCGTCGCGGGGAGAGGAGGCGGTTGGAAGTGAAGTGCTATTCACATCCGACGAGCCCAAGGACCCGCTCGACGAAGCGGGAAGATCGTCCTTGGGCGGACTGCAGGGTTGTATGCAGCGTTAGAAAGACACCAAGTGGCAAACAGAAAAATCATGAATTCATTCGGGAGTCCGGATACTTACGATCTCGCTAGGGGCTTGGCCCTTGGAGGCCAATCCTCATCGACGTCACCGGCATTGGCGGAATAGTCCGGGGGAAGAGTCCTTCCCTTCTTGGACCCTTCGGCCTCCCTAGCTGGGGAGGCCTTCCTTTTCTTCCCTCCCCCCGCTGGGGGAGAGGCTTTTTTCTTCTCCTCCTTGTCCTCGGGGGAGGAGTCCGCCTCGGAGTCATTAGACACCTGAAAACGGGAACTCTTTCGAGTACCCGTGGCCTCCTTCTTGGCCTTATTCTCCGGCACCACATGGGGTGCCGGAACCAGCAGCCCCGCCAAATGGGCATCCACTGGGTCTTCTGGCAAGCGGGCCAGACAGTTAGTCTGCTCGGCATTCTTCAGCCAGTCCTGTCAAAAGAAAGGGAGTTTAGATCCCGCATAGAGTCAAACTATGGAAAACAAGTATCCCGTAAAGGGTAAAATCATTTACCTCGTCAGCCTGACGCTGCGAGCGGAATCCGCGATCTTTGGTAGCAGATGCGGGAGCCTCGGCGCCCTTAAAAGCACCTTCCAGGCATCTTCGTACCTAGTGTCGAAGAGCCCGCTCAAGATTCGGTGCTGAGCCGGATCGAACTCCCACAATTTAAAGGCCCATTGTTGGCACGGGAGAATCCGGCGGATGAGCATGACCTGGACTACGTTGATGAGCTTGAGCTTCTTGTCCACCAGCTTCTGGATACAGGCTTGGAGTCCGGTCCGCTCCTCCGAATTGCACCAAGCCAGGCCACTCTCCTTCCAAGAGGTGAGCCGTGTGGGGATGCCAGATCTGAATTCGAGGGCCGCTGCCCATTTAGGGTCACGCGGCTCGGTGATGTAGAACCACCCCGATTGCCACCCCTTGATGGTTTCCACGAAGGCGCCCTCAAGCCAAGTAACGTTGGGTATCTTGCCCACCATGGCGCCTCCGCATTCCGCTTGATTCCCCTTTACGACCTTCGGCTTGACATTGAAGACCTTGAGCCACAAGCCGAAGTGGGGCTGGATGCAGAGGAAAGCCTCGCACACGACGATAAACGCCGAGATGTTGAGGATGAAATTCGGGGCCAGATCATGGAAATCCATGCCGTAGTAGAACATGAGCCCCCGGACAAAGGGGTGAAGTGGGAAGCCCAGTCCGCGGAGGAAATGGGGAAGGAATACCACCATCTCATGGGGCCTGGGGGTGGGGATGAGCTGCCCCTTGTCGGGAAGCCGGTGCGCAATGTCGCTGGACAGGAATCCGGCGCCGCGCAGCCTCTCGATGTGCCCCTCCGTAACGGAGGAGGCCATCCACTTGCCTCCCGCTCCGGACATGGCTGGAGAGGGTCGAGGCGAGATGTGCGGACTTGGGCGCTGGAGCTCGAGTGCGCGGAGATGGATAAGGAAAGGAGGAAGAAGGCGTAGGTAAAAAGGTGGATCCTTATCCCCTTATATATGGGCAGACAAAACTATGCGTCCCCACCGGCCTGATAAAACTCGCTTTTCTCCCAAGCGCTGCAATCAATGGCGCGGTTGGGTTACCCATGTCCGTATTGATGAGAATCCCGGGATAAGGGGAACACGATCTCTGCTTCGACAAGATGTGCCAAGGAAACCGCTTCGCTAAACGCGCTGAGGCGGTATAATAAAAATGCTTCGAGTAAAGGCTTGGTTGTGGTGTGACGTCACGCCATGAAATATGTCCGCGGATTGAACTTGTGTAAGTATTATTCTCTCTACGGTGGAATGTGGAATTTATTTTGCAGAGCCGGACACTATCTTGGTGTTCACAATCTTCTACAAATTATTCGGAGAAGGAACCCGCCTTGCAATGCCGAAGACAATATGCGCGTCGGACTCGTCGTCATTGAAGCCTGGTTCAGAGGCTACTGAGGGAGTCCTGGACTAGGGGGTGTCCGGATAGCCAAACTATCATCATCGACCGGACTTCAAGACTATGAAGATACAAGATTGAAGAGTTCGTCCCGTGTCCGGATGGGACTTTCCTTGGCGCAGAAGGCAAGCTTGGCGATACAGATATGTAGATCTTCTACCATTGTAACCGACTCTGTGTAACCCTAGCCCTCTCCGGTGTCTATATAAACCGGATGGTTTTAGTCCGTAGGAAAACGACAATAACAACAATCATACCATAGGCTAGCTTCTAGGGTTTAGCCTCCTTGATCTCGTGGTAGATCTACTCTTGTAATACCCACATCATCAATATCAATCAAGCAGGATGTAGGGTTTTACCTCCATCAAGAGGGCCCGAACCTGGGTAAAACATCATGTCCCTTGTCTCCTGTTACCATCCACCTAGACGCACAGTTCGGGACCCCCTACCCGAGATCCGCCGGTTTTGACACCGACAGTATCCATCGATTATTGGGTCAAGCACCAAGGCCTCTGATCCTCCGCGCCGAATACTAGTTAGGCAGTCCGTGTAATCGAAGGTGATCGGACAAGCCATCCAGTAGTTAGGTATGGGTACGATGGGCTCTATATCGTACGCATCTCTGAGCGCGCGTTTGTGCCTTCTCGTGGATGTGTGAATCGCGTGGATCATGTTTACTGTTTTAACCTCTGGTGGGAAATGTTTTTGTCCCCCAGTGTTCGGCTGGCGAGGTTCGTCCTCGTCTTCACTTGGTGTTCCCCTTCGCTTGTGTTCGGCATTTAATTTGCCGGCCTACTTGAAGACCCAACACTCTCTGTGTGTGTGGTTTGCAGGTTTGTCGGGGGTGCCATGAATTTGGCACAGTCTGTCAAGGACTCTATTCAGACCGAACGGTCCCTCTCTACTGCCTTTAAATGGCTTCTTTTGCTGATCGTTTCGAGAGCCCCTGAATCTGGCTTTGACCTTGTGTTGTCTGGGCTCTCTTCCTTGTTTTGGCGTTTGTTTTTATTACGTCGTGGCTTCCCGGTGCCATCCCTTATTTCGGATGTGCTTGGGTCGCTGGTGCCTTTACGGGCCAGCCGGCTATCTTCACCCGTGCAAAAGCGGGTCATCAGGCTTGTTAAGGCTGCCATTGTCCTTGGCTTTTCTTGGCCGAGGTGTCTGGCGAGCCATTCGTCACGGACGTTGTGTTTGAATGCCGCTAACGCTTCGGTGTCCAGACAATCGACAATTTGATTCTTCTAAGTGAGGAATCTATTCCACAGCTTGCGGGCGGACTCTCCGGGCTATTGGATTATGTGACTTAAATCGTCCACATCCGGAGGCCGGACATAAGTCCCATGAAAATTGGCCCTGAAAGCATCCTCGAGTTCCTCCCAACTCCCAATTCAATTTTCGGGGAGGCTCTTCGACCAGTGTTGAGCTGGTCCCTTCAACTTGAGGGGAAGGTATTTGATGGCATGGAGGTCATCCCCACGAGCCATGTGAATATGCAGGATAAAATCCTCGATCCAGATCCCTGGGTCTGTCATTCCGTCGTATGCCTCTATGTTCACAAGTTTAAAACCTTGTGGAAATTCATGGTCTAGCACTTCTTCGGTGAAGCATAGGGGGTGAGCAGCCCCTTTGTATCTGGACGTGTTGTGGCATGCCGTCGGCTGTTGTTGTGTCCGGTGTTTATTCCGAACTGGTATTTGGCTGGTATGATCATTTTGGTGACCATAGTCCCTCGCCGGGGTGTGTCCTTTAGATCCGTAGATGGATCCAGCCGTGCCGGCTTTCTTATCCAGGTGCTCACATAGATCGTGCGCGGCATCGGTAGCCGCTCTGTTGCGGTTATGAAGCGGTACATCTGGCCTCCTGGTCGTGTTATTCTTTGGTGGAACGGCCTCGTCATCGAATTCTGGCAGTAGCTTGCGTTTTGGATAGCTCTTTGTATGGCGATCGTCGCCGTATCTTTCTTCAGTGTCTAGCACTTTATTCCATCTGTGATTGAGCGTTTCCTGTGTGGCTTTTAGCCATTGCTTCTGCTTCTTTAAAATTCTCGCTGTGGCCATAAGCCTTCTGTGGAGGTTATCACGTTCCATGCGTTTTTCCGGGATGATGAATGCGTCATCGTCCGGACTGTGTTCTTGTCCCGGGGCAGTTTATTGAACTCGTCCTTCGGGATCATTATGATCGGGCGTCTGCTCCGAACTGGGTTCGGCGTGACCTGGCTCATCCTGCTCCATCATTGGGTCCATGTGGTCGTTGTTGCCTTCGGAGTTGACTGGTATGTCGATCTTTCTGGCGCTCTTGTCGCTATTTTTACTGTTGCTGGACTTTGAGCGGCGTCTGCGCCGTCGTCTTGGCTTTTGCCCGAGGGTTTTATCTTCCGGATCATCACCGTCGTCCTCCTTGGGCGTATCCACCATGTATATATCGTGTGATGAGGTAGTTGTCCGGCGCCCCGGATATTCTGAATCTTCTCCTGCATCGTCGTCCATACAGTCGATACCTTCAGAGTCGAAGTCGAGCATGTCGGTTAAATCATCAATCGTGGCAATGAAGTGGGTGGTGGGTGGGCAACGAATTCCTTCGTCGCTTGCTTCCCACTCGAGCCAGACATAGTTCGTCCAAGAGTCTCCTGCTAAAGAGAGAGATTTTAACGAGTTCAGCATGTCACCGAAGGGCGGGTGCTGGAAGATGTCCACGGCGGTAAACTCCATTACCCGGGCCCAACCTGGCTCGGCTGGCTTGGGAGTGCGCGGACTGGAACCAACAACCGGATACGAGTCCGGGGGTCCGGAGTCACAGGCTTCCTCAGAGGTGATACCTGTGTTCGGCTCCACCGTCGATGAGTGTGCAGCCTGCAGGGCGGGGCCAATCCCTCCATCCTTAGGCAAAGCATCCTGCTCCGGATTTAGGTCCGGGGCTACTGCAGGGGTGATATCCCGAGCATTGTCCGACAGCAGGTCTAAGTCGTGGTCATCGTGATTGTCCGGTGCTCCTGGCACAGGCCCAAACCCGTTGAAGATCAAGTCTCCGCGAACATCCGCCGTGTAGTTCAGGTTTCCGAACCTGATCTCGTGGCCAGGGGCGTAGCTGTCAATCTGCTCCAGATGGCCAAGCGAATTAGCCCGCAGTGCGAAGCCGCCGAACACAGAGATCTGTCCGGGGGGAAAAGTTTCACCCTGGACCGTGTTGTTGACGATGATGGAAGGAGCCATCAAGCCTTGCAGCGATGACATAGAGGAACTCTCAATGAAAGCACCAATGTCGGTGTCAAAACCGGCCGATCTCGGGTAGGGGGTCCCGATCTGTGCGTCTCGGGCTAATGGTAACAGGAAGCAAGGGACACAATGTTTACCCAGGTTCGGGCCCTCTCGATGGAGGTAAAACCCTACTTCCTGCTTGAT
The DNA here is from genome assembly GCF_002162155.2 of Triticum dicoccoides. Classification (NCBI taxonomy): domain Eukaryota; kingdom Viridiplantae; phylum Streptophyta; class Magnoliopsida; order Poales; family Poaceae; genus Triticum; species Triticum dicoccoides. Next base: position 388,309,404 of record NC_041393.1, on the reverse strand, counting down.
TAATATTGACGATATGAGTAGTACAAGAGTAGATCTACCACGAGATCGTAGAGGCTAAACCCTAGAATCTAGCCTATGATGATTATGGTTGTAGTTGTGATCGGCCTTCTAAGGACCAACCTCTCCGGTTTATATAGACATCGAAGAGGGCTAGGGATTACACGGAGTCGGTTACAAGGTAGGAAATACAATATCCGGATCGCCAAGCTTGTCTTCCACGCAAAGGAGAGTCCCATCCGGACACGGGACGGAGTCTTGAGTCTTGTATCTTCACGCTCCAATAGTCCGGACGATGTATATAGTCCGACTGTCCGGATACTCCCTAATCCAGGACTCCCTCAGCCCCCTCTCCCCTTACACCTATAAATAGTGGGGGTGGGAGGGCTGCCATACCCTTCCCCTGGCGCAGCCCTCTCCCTCCCCAACACCACCTCCTCCTCCGTAGTGCTTGGCGAAGCCCTGCCGAAGAACTGCAAGCTCCACCACCATGCCGTCGTGCTGCCGGAGCTCCCCCTCAACTTATCCTCTCCCCTTGCTGGATCAAGAAGTAGGAGACATACCCGGGCTGTACATGTGTTGAACACGGAGGCGCCTTCCGTTCGGTATTTGATCGGATCTTCTGCGATTTGAATCGCCGCGAGTACGACTCCCTTATGTGCGTTCTAGTGATGCTTCCACTTAGCGATCTTCAAAGGTATGAAGATACTCATAGATTGATCTTGTTGCTAGAATCTCCATAGATTGATCTTGGTGATGCGTAGAAAATTTTGAATTATTGCTACTTTCCCCAACAAGTAGTTCATCACATAAATCAGTTCCTTTGATTCCTACACCAATTAGTGAGGAAGCTAATGACGATGATCATGAAGCTTCAGATCAAGTAACTACCGAACCTCGTAGGTCTTGCAGAGTAAGATCCGCACCAGAGTGGTACGGTAATCCTGTTCTAGAAGTCATGTTACTAGACCATGATAAACCTATGAACTATGAGGAAGCGATGATGAGCCCAGACTCCGCGAAATGGCTTGAGGCCATGAAATATGAGATGGGATCCATGTATAAGAACAAAGTGTGGACTTTGGTTGACTTGCCTGATGATCGGCGAGCCATAGAAAATAAATGGATCTATAAGAAGAAGACCTACACAGACGGTAATGTTACTGTTTACAAAGCTCGACTTGTTGCGAAAGGTTTTCGACAAGTTCAAGGAGTTGACTACGATGAGACTTTCTCACCCGTAGCGATGCTTAAGTCTGTCCAAATCATGTTAGCAATTGCTGCATTTTATGATTATGAAATTTGGCAAATGGATGTCAAAACTGCATTCCTGAATGGATTTCTGGAAGAAGAGTTGTATATGATGCAACCGGAAGGTTTTGTCGATCCAAAGGGTGCTAGCAAAATGTGCAAGCTCCAGTGATCCATTTATGGACTGGTGCAAGCCTCTCGGAGTTGGAATAAACTCTTTGATAGTGTGATCAAAGCATATGGTTTTATACAGACTTTTGGAGAAGCCTGCATTTACAAGAAAGCGAGTGGGAGTTCTGTAGCATTTCTAGTCTTATATGTAGATGACATATTGTTGATTGGAAATGATATAGAATTTCTGGATAGCATAAAGGGATACCTGAATAAGAGTTTTTCTATGAAAGACCTTGGAGAAGCTGCTTACATATTGGGCATCAAGATCTATAGAGATAGATCAAGACGCTTAATTGGACTTTCACAAAACACATACCTTGATAAAGTTTTGAAGAAGTTCAAAATGGATTAGTCAAAGAAAGGGTTCTTGCCTGTGTTACAAGGTGTGAAGTTGAGTCAGACTCAAAGCCTGACCACCGCAAAAGATAGAGAGAAAATGAAATTTATTCCCTATGCTTCAGCCATAGGTTCTATCATGTATGCAATGATGTGTACCAGACCTGATGTATGTCTTGCTATAAGCATAGTAGGGAGGTACCAAAGTAATCCTGGAGTGGAGCACTGGACAATGGTCAAGAACATCCTGAAATACCTAAAAAGGACTAAGGATATGTTTCTCGTTCATGGAGGTGAAAAAGAGCTTGTCGTAAACGGTTACGTCGATGCAAGCTTTAACACTGATCCGGATACTAGTCACAAACCGGATACTTATTTTTATTGAACGGGGGAGCTGTCAGTTGGTGCAGTTCCAAGAAGAGCGTCATGGCGGGATCTACGTGTGAAGTGGAGTACATTGCTGCTTCGGAAGCAGCAAATGAAGGAGTTTGGATGAAGGAGTTCATATCCGATCTAGGTGTCATACCTAGTGCATCGGGTCCAATGAAATTTTTTTGTCACAATACTGGTGCAATTGCCTTGGCAAAGGAATCCAGATTTCACAAGAAACCAAGCACATCAAGATACGCTTCAATTCCATCCGTCATCAAGTGTCGGAAGGGGGACAAAGAGATTTGCAAGATACACACGGATCTGAATGTTGCAGACCCGTTGACTAAGCCTCTTCCACGAGCAAAACATGATCAGCACCAAAGCTCCATGGGTGTTAGAATCATTACTATATAATCTAGATTATTGACTCTAGTGCAAGTGGCAGACTGAAGGAAATATGCCCTATAGGCAATAATAAAGTTATTATTAATTTCCTTATTACACGATAAATGTTTATTATTCATGCTGGAATTGTATTAACAGGAAACTTAGTACATGTGTGAGTACATAGACAAAACATATAGTCCCTAGTATGCCTCTTCTTGACTAGCTTGTTAATCAAAGATGGTTATGTTTCCTAACCATAGACATGTGTTGTCATTTGATGAACAAGATCACATCATTAGGAGAATGATATGATGGACATGACCCATTCGTTAGCTTAGCATTATGATTGTGTTAGTTTCATTGCTACTGCTCTCTTCATGACTTATACAAGTTCCTCAGACTATGAGATTATGCAACTCCCGAACACCGGATGAACACTTTGTGTGCTACCAAATGCCACAACGTAAAAGGGTGATTATAAAGGTGCTCTACAGGTGTCTCCGAAGGTGTTTGTTGGGTTGGCACGGATCGAGATTAGGATTTGTCACTCCGTGTTTCGGAGAGGTATCTCTGGGCCCTCTCGGTAATACTCATCACTATAAGCCTTGCAAGCATTGTGACTAATCAGTTAGTTGAGGGATGAAGTATTATGGAACGAGTAAAGAGACTTGCCTGTAACGAGATTGAACTAGGTATTGAGATACCGACGATCGAATCTCGGACAAGTAAGATACCGAGGACAAAGGGAACAACGTATGTTGTTATGCGGTTTGAACGATGAAGATCTTCGTAGAATATGCAGGAACCAATATGAGCATCCAGGTTCCTCTATTGTTTATTGACCGGACACGTGTCTCGGTCATGTCTACATAGTTCTCGAACCCGTAGGGTCTGCACGCTTAATGTTCGATGACAATTGGTATTATGAGTTTATGTGTTTTCATGTACCAAAGGTAGTTCGGGGTCCCGGATGTGAGCAGACATGACGAGGAGTCTCGAAATGGCCGAGACATAAAGATTGATATATTGGACGACTATGTTTGGACATCGGAATGGTCACGGATGAGTTCAGGCATTTACCGGAGTATTGGGGGGGTGTTACCGGAACCCCCCTGGGAGTGTATGGGCCTTATTGGGCCTTAGTGGGAGAGAAGAGGAGGCGTCCAAGGAGGGGGCGCTCCCCCAAGCCCAATCCGAATTGGATGGGGGCCCGGCCCCCCTTTCCTTCCTCCCTCTCTCCCCTTCCTTCCTCTCCTGCTCTAGCTTGGGAAGGGGGAATCCTACTCCCGTTGGGAGTAGGACTCCCCCCCTTGGGCGCGCCATAGAAGGCCGGCCCTCCCCCTCCTCCATTCCTTTTTATATGGTGGAGGGGGCACCCCTTAGACACACAAGTTGATAATTGTTTTAGCTGTGTGCGGTGCCCCCCTCCACAGTTACACACCTCGGTCATATCATCGTAGTGCTTAGGCGAAGCCCTGTGCCAGTAACTTCATCATCACCGTCACCACGCCGTCATGCTGACGAAACTCTCCCTCGGACTCAACTGGATCAAGAGTATGAGGGACGTCTCTGAGCTGAACGTGTGCTGAACACGGAGGTGTCGTACGTTTGGTGCTTGGATCGGTTGGATCGCAAAGACGTTCAACTACATCAACCGTGTTAACTAAATACTTCCGCTTTCGGTCTATGAGGGTACATGGACACACTCTCCCCTCTTGTTGATATTCATCACCTAGATAGATCTTGCGTGATCGTAGGATTTTTTTTTGAAATTACCGCGTTCCCCAACAACCATTCGGTCGTGCAAGTGAAAGGCAATAATGACGATATATGATCAAATGATTGAGATGAGGAAAAGCTGGTATGAACCCGACCTATCTTGTTTTTGTAAATATGATTAGTTCATGATTCGTGATTCAGCCTATTATGAATGAAACATGTTTTCAATGACAATTAGAGATTATAGTTACTCATTCCATGCTTAATTAGCTAGGAGTTTATAATGGTTTACCTTGCATGCCAACATGAAATTAAAATGGTTGTGATGTGGTATGATAGGATGGTATCCTCCTTTGAGTGATTTAAGTGGCTTGACTTGGGACATATTCACACATGTAGTTGAATCAAAATCAACATAGCCTCCACGATATTTATGTTCATGGTGATTTAGATCCTACTGATGCTTGCACTCAATGTTGGTTAATCTCAATGCATGTTTATGACTGTTGTAGCTCTCTAGTTGGTCGCTCCTCAATCTTTTGCTAGACTTCACTTGTACTAAGCGGACTGCTTATGCATCCACTTCCATAAACCCCAAAGTTCTTCCATATGAGTCCACCATACCTACCTATATGCGGTATTTACCTGCAGTTCCAAGTAAATTTGCATGTGCCAAACTCTAAACCTTCAAACAATAACCTGTTTTGTATGCTCGAGTCGCTCATGTAGTAACTGGGGGCTATCAATATCTTCGTAGCGACCATGATCCCAATGGACTGAAGTCTCTGTGCTTAAGTGTCATCCCTGGATCGGTATGCTGACACACACAATACTTGAGGAATTATAATAGAGTTCAGTCGCACACTTATTACATTGAGGTCCTCAAAAAGAGTATCTGTTACACCAATAATATGGCTGATGGCCATCTAAACTAAATAACTGCGGAAGCTTCAAACATAAATGAGTCCATCAACTCCAATGGCATAGCTGAGTGCATGACAACGACCTATCACACCTTATTCGTCGTCGGTAAAGTCTGCAACATGAGACATTGCAGCGGTGTAGGTTAGCACATTGAATATGCTGGCAGAGTTACACTGTAAAGCAATGAATGCAAGAACTATATCTACATGCATAGTTGGCTGGTGGAGGCTCTAAGTTTAATGTTTTGCATAAAGCTAATTTTTCCCTACAACAAAGGAAAAAAAATTATTTACTACCAAGTTAAACCAATATTTGAGAAGGTTCCTCCAACTCAAATCCCAACATTAAACAAGTATCATCATTAAGCCCAATTCATTAATTATTGAGTGATGAGATCAACAATAATATCCACTTCTAGATATTCAAGATGTCCATAACCGAGACACGGGTAACCATGATTAGTTTATACACTCTGCAGAGGTTGCGCACTTTTCCCCACAAGACTCGACCGCATCCATGATCGAGACATAGTCTTTCTAAAGTATTAACTCTCTACTCTGGGTAGGCCGGTACACCTACTTTCCCATACATCTTCTAGTCTACCTCTTCAAGAGCTCATACAACTTACGCAACTACGCCAGAGCCCATAATGGCTTGTGGCTGCACACAGAAGTTCCTAGGCATGAAATATCATATGATCCCTTTGAGCTTGGGTGGCGAACTGAGGAAAAATCACACGGGTACTCTGGGATTTCCCAAACGGGCTAGCACTGGATTCTCCAGGTGCCCCACCAAATCCACCCAGATGTGTATTAAAGTTGCCACCTTAAAGTTATCCAAAATTATTATCCCTCACAACTTCCATGTACATCACGATCTAATTCCCGTCTACGAGGATGGCTAAGCAATAATTGAGCATAACATATATTCCTGGGGTTATCAAAGGTATTAGGTTCCTACCTCAAGTACTACAACCAAACCACATGTTTCCAATCCTACTCATGAAAATATTTGAGGGGCAAAACTAATGCATAGTAAAAACTGGGTAAAGAAGAGTATGATCAAAGTGTAACTTGCCTTGATGACGATCGGAAAACTCTAGAGATTCGTAATAAAAAGCTTCGCACTCCGGAAAATCTAGCGTAGACAAACGATAGCATACATAAGCAATCAATCAAACGATGCAAAAAGAAATCGAGAAAAGATCCAAATAAAACCCAAACTAGCAAATAACTATTCTAAACAGAAAACCAATTCTAACAACATTATTTTTATGTGAATTAGATCTTAACAAGTAGGTATATGTCATTAGCTATGATTTGCAAAAAGAATCAACTTAAACGGAGCTACGAAACTCAAGAAGCAAACAAAACAAGATCGGATGCTACTCTGGACTAAACTAAACCTTTGAATTGTCAAAATCATGTTCAAGTTGGTTTACTGTATAGAGGGGATCGTTATGAAGAATTAGGTGTTGGTTTCAACTAATTTGGATAAACGAGCTAAAAGTTACGCTAGTTTGAAGATTAGGGGCTAAATCGCGATAAAAGTATTTGCAGATAGGTCCCTGGCCGAAAATAAACAGAAAAAGAAAAATCTATCGGGACGAATCCGCTAACAGAGACTAACGAATGAACTCGTCCGTTAATAGATTCTAATGGGTGAACACTCGCTATTTAACCGATCTACTAAGAATAAACCGATCGATCTAACTAAACCGAACTATTAAAAAACGAAAATAAACTGGCGAACCGGGCGTGGCGGCTCCGGTGGGGCTTGGCGATGGCGGCGGCGGCGCAGCGGCAGCAGCAGCAACAAGCGGCGGCGAGGTGCGGGTGCGGCGGCGGCGACGGCGCGACGCGGTGGCGGCTTGGGTGGCGGCGGAGACTTGAGGGAGGAAGGGGTCGACGGGGTTGGCTTTTAAAGCCCGGGGGGTGACTTGGGTAGGGGGGCGCGGCCGCGGGGCATGCACGGACTCCGGCGGGAGTCCGGCACAGTCACGAGGTCGGGGCAATGGCGGTTGACGGTTGGGCCTAGGCCTGGCTCGGCTAGGCCGGCCTAGTCGGCGCGTGCGACCTTTTAAAAAAAACAGTGCCATAAAGAAAAATCCTAATAAATAAAATAAAAATCCTAAAAATTCCAGAAACAATTTTCACCATCCCTGCCTAATATTTGGACTAAATTCAATTTTTAAAAATGCATGTTTTTCTCTAATTCAACCGAATAAAATTGCAAATAAAATTCAAATAAAATAATTTGACTTCTAAAATTCTTTTCCAACATTTCTCCTCTATTTTGGAGAAGTCATTTTATCTTCTCTAATTATTTTTATTGTTTTTGAAATATTTGGAAAGAATTTGTTGAAAGTAAATTGATCCACTATTCAAATTTGAATCAATTCAAAAATGAAAATTATATGAAACCTCCAACTCTCTCCTTGGGTCCTTGAGTTGCTTAAGATTTATTGGATCACAACCAAATAGAATCGAAAATGCAATAATATATGAAATGCATATGAATGATCTATGTATAACATCCAAATAGAAAATTGGGATGTTACAATCTACCATGCTAGGTGGGTTATTATCATGATGAGTGTTTACTAACTTGTCATTCCCGAGAAAGAGGCTAGTAATCGGGATGCCCAGTTCCATGCTCAAACAAATCAAAATATAATTTCAAGCAAACTCCCCTAGGACTGTTTTGGTATGGACGGTACCCATTGTTTTAGACCAATCGTGGAGTGTGCTTGTTGGTGGAGGGGAGTAAAAACTTTACCATTCTGTTTGGGAACTGCCTATAATGTATCTAGCACAGAAGATGTCGAGATCTCTTGGTTGTTATGTTGACAATGAAAGCATACCTGTAACGCCCCGGATTCGATGCGCCAGGTGTCTGCCAGTTATTCACCGTCGTTGCCATGTCATTTGCTTGCGTGTTGCATTTTATCATGTCATCATGTGCATTTCATTTTGCATACGTGTTCGTCTCATGCATCTGAGCATTTTCCCCGTTATCCGTTTTGCAATCCGGCACTCCTATGCCCTCCGGCGTTCCCCTTTCGTCTCTCTTCATGAGCGGGTGTTAAACGTTCTCGGAATGTACCGAGGCTTGCCAAGTGGCCTTGGTATAGCACCGGAAGACCGCCTGTCAAGTTTCGTGCCATTTGGAGGTCGTTTGATACTCCAACGGTTAACCGGGTAACCGCAAAAGCCTCTCTCTCTTTGCAGCCCAACACCCTTTCAAAGTGGCCCAAAACCCAGCAAACTCCTCTCCATGCTCTCGGTCGTTCGATCACGATCGTGTGGGCGAAAACCGCTCCTCATTTGGAGTCTCCTAGCTCCTCCTACCTCTATATATAGATCCCTTCCCCGAAATCCGGACGAAACCCTAGTCTCCCCGCTCCCCTCGCGCCGCCGGACAAAAATCCGGACGGCCGGACACGTCCGCCCGTGCCACCGGACGAATCGCTACGCGCCACGTGGCGCGCCGCCGCTCTCCCCAATGCCGGCCCGCGAGCCCGCGAGGCCCGTCCGCCGCCGCCCGCTTCCCGCGGCCCCGCCGTCGCCGAGCTACCCGCACGCCGCGCGCCCGCTGGCGTGCTTCGCTGCCGGCGCGCCCGCTGCCCCGCCGCCGCACGTCGCCTCCCTTCGGCGCCCAGCCACCTCGACCGCCCATCCGCCGCCGCCGCCCACCGCGGGACGGCCGCGCCCGAGCCGCCCCGAGCGCCCTGAAGGAAATATGCCCTAGAGACAATAATAAAGTTATTATTTATTTCCTCATATCATGATAAATGTTTATTATTCATGCTAGAATTGTATTAACCAGAAACATGATACATGTGTGAATACATAGACAAACATATAGTCACTAGTATGCCTCTACTTGACTAGCTCATTAATCAAAGATGGTTATGTTTCCTAACCATAGACATGTGTTGTCATTTGATTAATGGGATCACATCATTAGAAGAATGATGTGATTGACATGACCCATTCAGTTAGCCTAGCACTTTATCGTTTAGTATACTGCTATTGCTTTCTTCATGACTTATACATGTTCCTGTAACTATGAGAAATATGCAACTCCCGTTTACCGGAGGAACACTTTGGATACTACCAAACGTCACAACGTAACTGGGTGATTATGAAGGAGTACTAAAGGTGTCTCCGAAGGTACATGTTGAGTTGGCGTATTTCGAGATTAGGTTTTGTCACTCCGATTGTCGGAGAGGTATCTCTGGGCCCTCTCGGTAATGCACATCATTATAAGCCTTGCAAGCAATGTGACCAAATGAGTTGGTTACGGGATGATGCATTACGGAACGAGTAAAGAGACTTGCCGGTAATGAGATTGAACTAGGTATTGGATACCGACGATCAAATCTCGGGCAAGTAACATACCGATGACAAAGGGAACAATGTATGTTGTTATGCAGTTTGACCGATAAAGATCTTCGTAGAATATGTAGGAACCAATATGGGCATCCAGGTCCCGCTATTGGTTATTGACCGAGAATGGTTCTAGGTCATGTCTACATAGTTCTCGAACCCGTAGGGTCCGCACGCTTAACGTTACGATGACGGTTTTATTATGAGTTTATAAGTTTTGATGTACCGAAGTTTTTTCGGAGTCCCGGATGTGATCACGGACATGACGAGGAGTCTCGAAATGGTCGAGACATAAAGATTGATATATTGGAAGCCTATGTTTGGACATCGGAAAGGTTCCGGGTGAAATCGGGATTTTACCGGAACACCGGGGGCTTACCGGAACCCTCCCGGGGGTTAATGGGCCTTAGTGGGCCATGAGGGAGAAGAGGAGGGCCGGCCAGGGCAGGCCGCGCGCCCCCTCCCCCTAGTCCGAATAGGACAAGGAAGGGGGGGGGCCCTTTCCTCTTTCCCCTCCCCCCTTTTCCTTCTCCACCAAGGCAAGAGGGGGGAGTCCTACTCCCGGTGGGAGTAGGACTCCTCCAGGCGCACCCCAAGGGGGCCGGCCGCACCTTCCCCTCCCTCCTTTATATATGGTGGAAGGGGGGCACCCCATAACACACAAGTTGATCTACGGATCATTCCTTAGCCGTGTGCGGTGCCCCCCTCCACCATATTCCACCTCGGTCATATCGTCGCGGAGTTTAGGCGAAGCCCTGTGCTGGAAGAACATCATCATCATCACCACGCCGTCGTGCTGACGGAACTCGTCCCCGAAGCTTTGCTGGATCGGAGCCCGGGGATCATCATCGAGCTGAACGTGTGCTGAACTCGGAGGTGCCGTACGTTCGGTGCTTGGATCGGTCGGATCGTGAAGACGTACGACTACATCAACCGCGTTGTGCTAACGCTTCTGCTTACGGTCTACGAGGGTACGTGGACAATACTTTCCCCTCTTGTTGCTATGCCATCACCATGATCTTGCGTGTATGTAGGAAATTTTTGAAATTACTACGTTCCCCAACATGCCCCGCCTCCCGTCTCTCCCTCCGCCGGCGCCGCCCGCCTCCTCCTCGTCCCGGCCAGATCCGGCGAGGATCCGGCCGGATCTCACCGCCCCGCCGTTTCGCTCATCTCCGGCGGCTTCGCCGGCACCACTCCGGCGATCCTCGAGATCCGCGCCCCGGATCCAGATCCAGCCCGAAGGTTGACCCCGATTTTTACAGTCCCAGATTTTTGACATTATCATGCCATGTTCATCGCATTGTATCTCTGCATCCGTAGCTCCGTTTCGTGCGTGTAATATCTCAGTTTGTTCATCTCAACGAGTACATCATTTCATTCCATTGCATCATTTTCATTTGAGCTCATCTAGATGACTGAATCATCGTTCCAAGAGTGCCTCATGATGTTAATCTGCTGAAACTGTAATAACTTGCTCTTTTGTCATTTTTGCCATGATTGATGTCTACATGTGTTTTGATCTATGCCATGCTATCTATACAGAGGTGCTTACCATGTATTTTTGTGATCAATGTGGTGACTAGCACAAGCATGCAAACTAGGCATCGTGATGTTGCTGATTTTAGTCCCTGTTCTGCTGTTATTTTGATGCCATGTAAACTTGATGCTACAGAGATATCCATCAATATTTTGAGATACTTCAGTAAGGGTGTTTTGGACATATGGTTATCCTCTATCCATTCATGCCCCTGCTTGCAATTATGGAATAGTATAGCATGTCATTTTCGTGCTCTACTTTTGCTTCAAAATGTTTCCTGGCAGATTGTTTACGTGTTATTCAATTTTGCTAAGGTTGTTGTAGTTGATCCTTGCATGCTATGAACTTGTTCTTACCTTGATTTGTTTCACAAACATGCCTTCTTACTGTTGGTTGCCTTGCCATGCCATGTATTGCTCTGTGGTGACTGGTACAAGCTCACTAACATGCCTTCATAATTCTGTTTCTGCCATGTATGAATCTGTATTATAACTTGCTATGTTTACAAGGGTGCCATCATATTTTCTGATCCTTTTTAGCTTACGATCACTAAGGGACTTTTGATCTATGCTTTGAGTATAACCATGCCATGCCTTTGTTTGCCATTATAAGCTCCTGTAACATGTTTTTTGGTAGCTCTAAACATTGCAACCTGATGTTATTTTCTGCAAAGTCTGAACTGTTATTATTTGCAATCTTGCCATGTGTGTTTGAGCATGTTCTAGTGATTTCTGGAGATAGTGCAGTGTTCATGTTTTCTTATGCTTTACCTGTACATCATGCCCATGCCTTTTGTTTTCTTGTTGAGGTCCTGTAGCATGTTGTTTTGATGCTTGCAATATGCCTAGTTGCTGTTTTGGACAGCTTGTCCTTTAAACTTGTTTCATGTGTGTTTGTTGAACCGTTGCTCCGTTTTGAGTGTGCTCTATATGAAACTTGCTTAGAGTTGCATGTAGTTTCATATTATCATGTTGCATCCTTGTTTTGAGGTGTTTGCTTGATGTTTGTGTGCATTTTGCATCAATGCCATGTTTAACTTGTTTTGCTCATATCTTCTAGGCCGTAGCTCCGAACTAAATGAACTTTATATGTAACTTGACTAGAATCTCGTGTAGATCATCTTTGTGCATCTTAACTTGCTATTTAACAACTTGAACATAAGATTTATTCAGATCTGGACCAACTTCGAAATTTGCATATGAGGACTTACCGGAATTGTTATATGTTATTCCCGGCCTCATTTAAACTTGCCTTGAAGTGTTGCTCTTGTTTGCATCATCTCTTGCCATGAGTAGCTTCATGTAGTCTTGTCATGCATCATGCTTGTTGTGCATCATGCCTTGTTCATGTGTGGTGTGTTTACTATGTTGTGTGTTTCTTCTCGATAGTTCCTGTTTCGTTGCGATCGTGAGGATTCGTTCGTCCACGCTTGGTTCGGCTTCATCCGTTCGTCTTCTTCATGGACTCGTTCTTCTTCCTTGCGAGATTTCAGGCAAGATGACCGCTACCCTGGATCTCACTACTATCGTTGCTAGGCTAGTTGTTTTCGTTCTATCGCTATGCTGCGCTACCTATCACCTGTTTATCAAGCCTCCCATATTGCCATGAACCTCTAACCTTTGACACCTTTCCTATGCAAACCGTTGTTTGGCTATGTTACCGCTTTTGCTCATCCCCTCTTATAGCGTTGCTAGTTGCAGGTGAAGTTGAAGATTTCTCCATGGTGGACATGATTTTGGTTGGGATATCACAATATCTCTTATATTATTAATGCATCTATATACTTGGTAAAGGGTGGAAGACTCAGCCTTATGCCTGGTGCTTTGTTCCACTCTTGCCGCCCTAGTTTTCGTCATACCGGTGTTATGTTCCCGGATTTTGCGTTCCTTACGCGGTTGGGTGATTTATGGGACCCCCTTGACAGTTCACTTTGAATAAAACTCCTCAAGCAAGGCCCAACCTTGGTTTTACCATTTGACTCACCACCACCTATACCCT